>NC_138312.1:30580000-31170000 GCF_965601325.2 Salmo salar
GAGGGAGACAGAGAGAGAGAGGGGGAGAGGGGGAGAGGGAGACAGAGAGAGAGAGGGGGAGAGGGGGAGAGGGAGACAGAGAGAGCAGGAGAGCAAAAGCGACAGCAGCATTATTACTCGGGCTAACGTCTGCCTCCTGATTCTAACACCCCCAGAAAGCGCTACGAACCAGCCACTCTGATTGGCCCAGACCTCCACCAATTAGAGCACAGGAATGTAAGGTGCCTTTAGGTTATACCCAACCCCCAAAAAATTGAGAGAGAGAGAGAGGCTGGCAGTGTTTCACAGGCGTGCGGCAGTGCAGAGGTTTCTCCACTGAAGAGAGGTTCTGTCAGAGTGAATTCTCTGGTGTTGCTGCTGCTGGAGTAAATGCATCGCCGGGATACACTGCAGTTAACACTGCGTTGGAGAATACACTGGTGGTTTATACTGAGGTTTGGATGGCAGTGGTGCTCCCAAAGCAACACCTTTCAACTGCATAGTCACATAACTGCAACAACCAGACCCTGTTTCTGAAGACCTTCACCTGGAGAGGAGAGACACAGACAGACAGACAGACAGACAGAGAGACAGAGAGACAGAGAGACAGAGAGAGAGAGACAGAGAGAGAGAGAGAGAGACAGACAGACAGACAGACAGACAGACAGACAGACAGACAGACAGACAGACAGACAGACAGACAGACAGACAGACAGACAGACAGACAGACAGACAGACAGACAGACAGACAGACAGACAGACAGACAGACAGACAGACAGACAGAAGAGTGCAGACTGTTGACGAGTTGGTCAAATCCTCCATAATATTTAAGTATTTCCTCTGACAAGTAAAGAATAGCAAGCATTTCAGAGAAAGAGGATAAACGTCATAGGCGGGAGAGAGGATCCTTAAACAGAGCATCTAAACTGGAATTGACGGGGGGAGAGTGGAAGGGTACTACAGGATGCTTCTGGGTAAGTGGCAGATTGATGATAGTTGATAAAGTCCTTGTATTTAGGTTCCATTTTTGCCTTTTTCCCCAGACTGTAATTCGTTATCTCTCTATTGGGGTAAGTTTTCAGGTGTCACTAAATAAGGAAAAATATATTAGCTGGCAAAGACGGTATTTTATGCTGTGTTCCAGTTTATACTGTTGTGTGGGTAGGCTACTTGTACTGTACACATAAATACCTACTATCATCATATGTAATACATATCAAGATTACATACAGCAGCACTGTTGTTGTGGAATTGTTAGATATTACTTGTTAGATATTGCTGCACTGTAAGAACTAGAAACACAAGCATTTCGCTACACTCGCAATAACATCTGCTTACCATGTGTATGTGACCAATACACTTTGCTTTGATTTGTGACTGTTTAAATAAGTGGACTATCAAATGAAGGGTGAATGGTATGACCAGTAAGAAACGGATAATCGGAAAAAGGTGATTTCAGGTAGAGAGCTAAGAGGGATGAATGACCATTGATATGTTGTTTTATGCTGATAAGCTCCTGTTAGTATTACCATTGATATGTTGTTTTATGCTGATAAGCTCCTGTTAGTATTACCATTGTACAGTTGTTTTATGCTGCGTAGTGGTTTAGTATACTACATGAGTATAGAATGATCACAATGGTACGTAGATTCAGGAGGACTGGGAGACAGTGGAGGAGCAGTCTGTTAACGAGCTCTCACGCTCTCAGACCCACATTGCTTAATGCATGCTTACACACACACACACACACACACACACACACACACACACACACACACACACACACACACACACACACACACACACACACACACACACACACACACACACACACACACACACAAGCTCACACACACACACACACAGACTATCTTTTCACTGAGGTTAGTGAAGCTTGGAGAGGAGGAATGCATTATTGACCCGGTGTCCAATGAGCCCAGAACGCAATACAGCTTGATGTCCTTTCTGCCAACACTGTGTGTGTGTGTGTGTGTGTGTGTGTGTGTGTGTGTGTGTGTGTATGTGTGTGTGTGTGTGTGTGTGTGTGTGTGTGTGTGTGTGTGTGTGTGTGTGTGTGTGTGTGTGTGTCTATGCATATTGTGCTAGCTTGTTTGAGAGTGTGTGTTTATGTGTGTGCATATGGATGCATTTCCCCAGAGCCATATATTTCCCTTTGATCTCTAATTGACCTTGAGTACATTCTGAAGGCTCTGCCCGTGTTGTGGCTGGGAACTCCCACCTTCAGCCACGTCAGATCTTTAAACATATACTGTCTGACCTATGATCCAAATGACATGTATGACATATCATTTCCCTCCACAAGGAGACACCTACAGCCTGCAGTCTGAAACAGTCCTCCACGGTCTAAGTAATGACAGTTAATTATGTTGACAATGAGAGAGGAATAGTGCTGTGTGGAGAGAGACAAAGAAGAGAGAGAGGGGGGTGAGAGAGAGAGAGCGAGAGAGAGAGAGAGAGCGAGGGGGGGTGAGAGAGAAAGAGAGAGAGAGGGGGGTGAGAGAGAGAGAGAGAAAGAAAGAAAGAAAGAAAGAAAGAAAGAAAGAAAGAAAGAAAGAAAGAAAGAAAGAAAGAAAGAAAGTGATGCCTGGTTGTCAGTGTAAATGTCCTCACCAATGGAAGGACATTTACATTTGTACGTTTGTACACTACCGTTCAAACGTTTGGGCTCACTTAGAAATGTCCTTGTTTCTGAAAGAAAAGCATATTTTTTGTCCATTAAAATAACATCAAAATGATCAGAAATACAGCATAGACATTGTTAATGTTGTAAATGACTATTGGAGCTGGAAATGGCTGATTTTTTAATGGAATATCTACAGAGGCCAATTATCAGCAACCATCACTCCTGTGTTCCAATGGCATGTTGTGTTAGCTAATCCAAGTTAATCATTTTAAAAGGCTAATTGATCATTAGAAAACCCTTTTGCAATTGTGTTAGCACAGCTGAATAACTGTTGTCCTGATTAAAGAAGCAATAAAACTGGCCTTTTTTAGACTAGTTGAGTATCTGGAGCATTGGCATTTGTGGGTTCGATTACAGGCTCAAAATGGCCAGAAACAAAGAACTTTCTTCTGAAACTCGTCAGTCTATTCTTGTCTGAGATATGAAGTCTATTCCGTGTGAGAAATTGCCAAGAAACTTAAGATCTCATACAACGCTGTGTACTACTCCCTTCACAGAACATCAGAAACTGTCTCTAACCAGAATAGAAAGAGGAGTGGGAGGCCCCGGTGCACAATTGAGCAAGAGGACAAGTACATTAGAGTGTCTAGTTTGAGAAACAGACGCCTCACAAGTTTTCAACTGGCAGCTTCATTAAATAGAACCAGCAAAACACCAGTCTCAACGTCAACAGTGAAGAGGCGACTTTCTAGGCAGAGTTGCAAAGAAAAAGCCATGTCTCAGACTGGCCAATAAAAAGAAAAGATTAAGATGGGCAAAAGAACACAGACACTGGACAGAGGAACTCTGCCTAGAAGGCCAGCATCCCGGAGTCGCCTCTTCACTGTTGACATTGAGACTGGTGTTTTGTGGGTGCTATTTAATGAAGCTGCCAGTTGAGGACTTGTGAGGAAATTTCGGTATTCAGCACTGGAGCCTGCTAATATGATAATGCTAGCTGATCTCTTCTTGCACAGGGGGAATGGTGAATATACACTGCTCAAAAAAATAAAGGGAACACTTAAACAACACAATGTAACTCCAAGTCAATCACACTTCTGTGAAATCAAACTGTCCACTTAGGAAGCAACACTGATTGACAATACATTTCACATGCTGTTGTGCAAATGGAATAGACAACAGGTGGAAATTATAGGCAATTAGCAAGACACCCCCAATAAAGGAGTGGTTCTGCAGGTGGGGACCACAGACCACTTCTCAGTTCCTATGCTTCCTGGCTGATGTTTTGGTCACTTTTGAATGCTGGCGGTGCTTTCACTCTAGTGGTAGCATGAGACGGAGTCTACAACCCACACAAGTGGCTCAGGTAGTGCAGCTCATCCAGGATGGCACATCAATGCGAGCTGTGGCAAGAAGGTTTGCTGTGTCTGTCAGCGTAGTGTCCAGAGCACGGAGGCGCTACCAGGAGACAGGCCAGTACATCAGGAGACGTGGAGGAGGCCGTAGGAGGGCAACAACCCAGCAGCAGGACCGCTACCTCCACCTTTGTGCAAGGAGGAGCAGGAGGAGCACTGCCAGAGCCCTGCAACATGACCTCCAGCAGGCCACAAATGTGCATGTGTCTGCTCAAACGGTCAGAAACAGACTCCATGAGGGTGGTATGAGGGCCCGACGTCCACAGGTGGGGGTTGTGCTTAAAGCCCAACACCGTGCAGGACGTTTGGAATTTGCCAGAGAACACCAAGATTGGCAAATTCGCCACTGGCGCCCTGTGCTCATCACAGATGAAAGCAGGTTCACACTGAGCACGTGACAGACGTGACAGAGTCTGGAGACGCCGTGGAGAACGTTCTGCTGCCTGCAACATCCTCCAGCATGACCGGTTTGGCGGTGGGTCAGTCATGGTGTGAGGTGGCATTTATTTGGGGGGCCGCACAGCCCTCCATGTGCTCGCCAGAGGTAGCCTGACTGCCATTAGGTACCGAGATGAGATCCTCAGACCCCTTGTGAGACCATATGCTGGTGCGGTTGGCCCTGGGTTCCTCCTAATGCAAGACAATGCTAGACCTCATGTGGCTGGAGTGTGTCAGCAGTTCCTGCAAGAGGAAGGCATTGATGCTATGGAGTGGCCCGCCTGTTCCCCAGACCTGAATCCATTTTAACACATCTTTGACATCATGTCACGCTCCATCCACCAACGCAACGTTGCACCACAGACTGTCCAGGAGTTGGCGGATGCTTTAGTCCAGGTCTGGAAGGAGATCCCTCAGGAGACCATCCGCCACCTCATCAGGAGCCTGCCCAGGCGTTGTAGGGAGGTCATACAGGCACGTGGAGGCCACACACACTACTGAGCCTCATTTTGACTTGTTTTAAGGACATTACATCAAAGTTGGATCAGCCTGTAGTGTGGTTTTCCACTTTAATTTTGAGTGTGACTCCAAATCCAGACCTCCATGGGTTGATAAATTGGATTTCCAAAGTTTATTTGTGTGATTTTGTTGTCAGCACATTCAACTATGTAAAGAAAGAAGTATTTAATAAGATTATTTCTTTCATTCAGATCTAGGTTATGTTGTTTAAGTGTTCCCTTTATTTTTTTGAGCAGTATAGTTTAGTAACCTTTGCTAGATTTTCATAAAGAATATTTTAGACTGCAGAGTTTGAGGTCCTTCTTTATTTAGAGATGAGCCACCATTTCTCTTGATGCAGGAATGAGCTGAGCTTGACAAAAAAATGATGACGGCCTCTGTCGCTGTACTGAATACGGAACTAATTAGTGTGACTGTGTGTGTGTATATATAAACACACTACCCCCAACATAATCCCCCCCACACACACACACACACACACACACACACACACACACACACACACACACACACACACACACACACACACACACACACACACACACACACACACACACACACACACACACACACACACACACACCAGCCTTCCAAAGGCAAAAGTGGTCCATAAACAACATCATGACCTTTAAATAAAGGCAAGGCAGTGAGGGATTAAACATAATGACATTTAAGATGGGTAAACTTCACTGCCTTCCCATGTATTTGAAAGGCTGATACACATCAACATTTTTTGTTACATTTTAGCAGATGCTTTTATTCAGAGCAACATACAGTTTCATACTTTCTTTTCATACTGGTCCCCAATGGGAATCAAACCCACAACACTGCCTTTGCAAGTGACGTGCTCTACCAACTGAGCCATGCAGGACAATGGTCAAGGCTCTTTTTATTGTCACAAAGCTACCAGCAGGCTAGCAGAGACTTTCAGCTTAGATACAGTCAAACTCACAGGGATGTCTTTAATTCTCTATAGGACATGTTTAAAAGAAACAACTCTGACAACAGAAACGGACTTACACACACACACACACACACACACACACACACACACACACACACTGACACACACACTGACACACACTCTGACAGCACAACTCACTGCAGTTACTCCTGGACTGGTGAACACTCCAATGAGACACTCACAGAGTAGGACATACACAGGAAACACTAACCACATTTCTGCAAGGACCAATAGACACAAAACACACACAGAATTTCCATTCAACTGACCCTGACCAGATGTTGAAATGAAGCACATTTGAATGTAGTGTAACTGGATCATTGAGATTGACCACACCGTTGGCAACATTTCACGTATTTAGCCTTGGGTCTGACTATATTATTAGCGCAATGACAGAACTGACTACACAGTAGCCTACATGTGCAGTGGTTGACAGCATTATCTTTCTCTCTGTAGCCATCTCCCACCTGCATGGCTATACCAGCAGTCTTAAATGCATTGATTGACTTGAACACTGTTCTCTCGCTCTCTCTCTTGGTGAGCCCAGCTGCATTGCTATAGCTACCAGCAGATGGTAAATCCTCTGTCCATTAACCCGTGGTAACCTTGGGCTCACCTCAAAATATGCAGTATGCCCCCCTCCAACACAGCTCTCTCTCTCAATCCATCTCATCTACTTCCTCCCCTCCTCTCTCTCTCCACCACTTTCTGACCTCCCCCCGTTCTTCTCCCTCTGCCCCAATGCTGCTATTCTCTCTCTCTCTTTACCTTTTCCTTCATCTCTTATTGCCTTCCTCCCCATCCCACCCTATCCCATCCCTGTCTCTCAATCTTAATCAGATGCGATTGGCTGCTGGGTCTGTGAATAGTGATTGGCAGAACACACATCATTTCAGACATTTTACTGAGACTCCACTTCTATGGGGTTGGAGAAAAGGCACCAGAGAGGGAGTGACAGAGAAAATAAAATGAAAAGAGAAAGTGACATGCCAAAGAATAATGATTTAAGGTAAGAGGGTAACCCAATCCACATAGTGCCCTATCTAAATGGCCTTGTCTGTAACCTTACTTCTCTGATCATCAAACACAGACCTCTAGATTGCTGTCCTAAACATGCTGCCGTCTTTTGGTGGCAGGTCATTCAATGTTATGGCACTAAGACTGTAGAACTCTCCACCAAAAGGTATTATGACTATAGAAATAACCTCTTTTAAATACAAGATAATACAAAAATGCATCTTTGTTGTCTGTCCTATCTTGGCCTCTTAATCTGTTGTGATGTCTTGTGGTTTTTTCTGGTTCTCTCTTCTTCAGCATTTATTTGACCTTTGTCTGTTTCACTCTTAATGCGTCAGTAGGCTTGTTCTGCTACTACCTTTTGTAATGTTTTTACTTCAAACGTTTTAAGATGTGCTGTGTTTGTTGTTCACTCTATCGTGAGAGGTGTCCTTGGGTTTGGTTAAGGTGTTCCATAAATAAGACAAACAGCCAGTCAACATTATTATCATAGTCTGTCTCAATGGAACACCGCCCTGCACCATCATCATCACAATGCCCTCAGTAGAACACCACCCTGCACCATCATCATCACAATGCCCTCAGTAGAACACCGCCCTGCACCATCATCATCGCAATGCCTTCAGTAGAACACCGCCCTGCACCATCATCATCGCAATGCCCTCAGTAGAACACCACCCTGCACCATCATCATCGCAATGCCCTCAGTAGAACACCGCCCTGCACCATCATCATCGCAATGCCTTCAGTAGAACACCGCCCTGCACCATCATCATCGCAATGCCCTCAGTAGAACACCGCCCTGCACCATCATCATCACAATGCCTTCAGTAGAACACCCCCTGCACCATCATCATCACAATGCCTTCAGTAGAACACCGCCCTGCACCATCATCATCGCAATGCCATCAGTAGCCTACCAACATATCTAATCAGCCAATTTGTCAATGTGTGTGTGTGTGTGTGTGTGTGTGTGTGTGTGTGTGTGTGCGCGCGCGCGCGTGTGTGTGTGTGTGTGTGTGTGTGTGTGTGTGTGTGTGTGCGTGTGTGTGTTGTTTCAGTATGATATGTTAGATTAAAGAATAAAGACAGACACAAATGTCAAGTATCCCTACATACGGTGTCCGGGGAACAGCCCAGTTAGTCGATTACCTATCAACTCCGTAACGTGTGTGTGTGTGTGTGTGTGTGTGTGTGTGTGTGTGTGTGTGTGGTGTGTGTGTGTGTGTGTGTGTGTGTGTGTGTGTGCACGCGTGCGTGCATGGGTGTGTGTGTGCATGTGTGTGAGAGACAGATTAGATGTGTGTGTGAGTACTCTGTACATGTGTAGTGTGCGGTACTGAATGTGTGTATAACATTTCATTCATTAATAAAGAGTGAATGAAATGTATAACTGCAGAGGAGTCTGATGCGGCAGGGAGAGAGTATAGTTGTGTTTAACTACTGCACAGTGAAAGCCTAGCAGACACACACACACACACACACACACACACACACACACACACACACACACACACACACACACACACACACACACACACACACACACACACGCATGAAAACACAAGCACGTTAACCCAGTCAATGACTGAATAAACCTACACACACTGTTTTCTCTGTGCAGAATTGTATTTAAAAAAATACTTACAAATCACATACACACTTCTAAATCCCACACAGTTTTTCCAAACTTTCCCAAACTCACATTCTTCCCCACACACAGAGCGAGCACTTGTCAAAGTTCCCAGTGAGCTCTGAGGCATTATTTAAACCTGACCACTGAGGTGCAGAACATCTATCATTAAAGCCCAGTGAAGACTGTAGGGAACTATGTGTTCTCCCTCACATCCTCTATGCCTCTCTCTCTCTGTACTGCTGAACTAGCCTCCAGAGGAACACTAATAGATCATTATGTGAATGAATATCAGGCCAGTGAGGTGATATCACAGGAACACCTTGTGCCTTGGTAGTTATTGTGTGTCTTTTAATTATAGTTTAAGACTGGAAGAGAGATAACGAGAGAACATCTCATCCTAGGAGCTGACTGAATAAATCTGCCTTATATATGCATGTACTCATTTCCAATGACAACTATAATAATTCATAAGTGTGTGTGTGCTGTGTGTGTGTTTGTGTGTGTGTGTGTGTGTACACTGTGTGTGCATGTGCACTGGGTGTGTATGTGTGTGTGTGTGTGTGTGTGTGTGTGTGTGTGTGTGTGTGTGTGTGTGTGTGTGTGTGTGCACTGTGTGCACTGTGTGCACTGTGTGTGTGCACTGTGTGTGTGCACTGTGTGTGCACTGTGTGTGTGCACTGTGTGTGTGTGCGCACTGTGTGTGTGTGTGCACTGTGAGTGTATGTGTGTGCACTGTGTGTGTGCACTGTGTGTGTGTGTGTGTGCACTGTGTGTGTGAGCTGTGTGTGTGTGTGTGTGCACTGTGTGTGTGAGCTGTGTGTGTGTGTGTGTGCACTGTGTGTGTGAGCTGTGTGTGTGTGTGTGCACTGTGTGTGTGAGTGTTTCTCTTATAAGGTTACCATTCCTCCTCTGAAGAAGTCATCAGCATTAGATGTCTGTGACTTTAGCTAGTTAGCTGTGTGTGTTGCATGCTTGTATTTGTGTTTGTGTTTGTATACGTGTGTTTGCCTGCATGTGGATGTTTGCGTGTGTGTGCCCCCTGCGTAGGTCGAAATAGCTGCGTTTGGCTGGAGGGTAAGCTAAGCTGCAGTAAAGTATGATTTCATTCCCAGTCTCTCACAGTGGCAGAATGCGACACAGAGAGAGAATTATCTTTCCCCTGCACAAAAACATTAGCACTGTGGTTCTGTGACAAGCTATTGCGTATATAATACTTTCCTGAGCAGTATTTTGGCTGCAGAGCAACTGAGGACTAAATAGCAATCTGTCTCTGTAACTGATGTGTTGTGCAATTTATTTTTCTAATAATAATTGTAATCATCTATCTCCCGAATGGCTGTCTGCGCAGAGTAAGTCACTTCACAATGGACAGGACAAATCCAGCAGATGCAGTGGATAAGGGATCTGTAGTCCGTCCATAATTGTCTCATGCTATGCTATCATCTCAGCCCTCCCCTCCGTTCTCTCTGGCAGCAGTTAAACAGCCTTTTCTCAGGAGCTTGTGGTAATCCAGTACAGTAGATAGCTAGCTCATCTCACAGCCGGCTGTGCAGCAGCAGCCCCATTTACATGAAGATGTGGGCAGACTGGCATCATCATGTGATCAGCTTAATGCTAAAATAATCCACAGTGAGTGAGTGAGTGAGTGAGTGAGTGAGTGAGTGAGTGAGTGAGTGAGTGAGTGAGTGAGTGAGTGAGTGAGTGAGTGAGTGAGTGTAGCATTGGGCTCGATGCAGTGGTTTATGGGGACTCTGCGACGTTGTCGTTTATCAGGTTTTCATTGGGGGAGGTGGTGGGGAGACACATCAGTAGCCTCTGGTTCCCCTGATCGGAGTGAGATAGAGACAGAGATAGAGACAGAGATAGAGACAGAGATAGAGACAGAGATAGAGACAGAGAGAGAGACAGAGATAGAGACAGAGATAGAGACAGAGAGAGAGACAGAGAGAGAGACAGAGATAGAGACAGAGAGAGAGACAGAGAGAGAGACAGAGATAGAGACAGAGAGAGAGACAGAGAGAGAGACAGAGATAGAGACAGAGATAGAGAGAGAGACAGAGAGAGAGACAGAGAGAGAGACAGAGATAGAGACAGAGAGAGAGACAGAGATAGAGACAGAGAGAGAGACAGAGAGAGAGACAGAGAGAGAGACAGAGAGAGAGACAGAGAGAGAGACAGAGAGAGAGACAGAGAGAGAGACAGAGAGAGAGACAGAGATAGAGATAGAGATAGAGACAGAGAGAGAGACAGAGATAGTGACAGAGATAGAGACAGAGAGAGAGACAGAGATAGAGACAGAGATAGAGACAGAGATAGAGACAGAGAGAGAGACAGAGATAGAGACAGAGATAGAGACAGAGAGAGAGACAGAGATAGAGACAGAGCTAGAGACAGAGATAGGCAGGGAATACTGAGAAGCTCCACTACATCACTGACTTTGACATTACCTCTGTGATCATTACATCTGAATTGGGTAAATTAATTGCCAATTTCAGCAGCTTTAGTCACAGCTGTGTATGTGCATGGGGGTGTGGAGTCTGGGGGGGGGGGGGGGGGGGACAAGTCCTCACAAGGATAATAAAACAAGGACAATTCGGACAAGTGGGGACATTTCACCATTCCCCACAAGGAAAAAATGTATTTTAGGATTAGGGGTTTGGTTTATCATTAGGGTTACAGATGTTTAGTCCTCACAAGGATAGTAAAACAAACGTGTGTGTGTGTGTGTGTGTGTGTGTGTGTGTGTGTGTGTGTGTGTGTGTGTGTGTGTGTGTGTGTGTGTGTGTGTGTGTGTGTGTGTGTGTGTATGTGTGGTCTAACGTTTGCTATCCTTTTGGGTTCCAAAAGCCCTAACAAGGATAGTAAAACAAAATAATATTGGGCATTTCACTGGTCCCCAAAAGTAAAAATGCTATTTTATGCTTAGGTTGACAACTAGCATTAGGGTTAGGGGTTAGGATTAGGTTTAGTTTTAAAGTTAGGTTAAGGGTTAGAGTTAGGAGTTAGGGTTAGGTTTAGTTTTAGAGTTAGGTTAAGGGTTAGGGTTAGGAGTTAGGGTTAAGGGTTAGGATTAGGGTAAGGAGTTAGGGTTAGGTTTAGATTTAGGTTAAGGGTTATGGTCAGGAGTTAGGGTTAGGATTAGGGTTAGGAGTTAGGGTTAGGTTTAGTTTTAGAGTTATGTTAAGGGTAATGGTTAGGAGTTAGGGTTAGGAGTTAGGGTTAGGTTTAGTTTTAGAGTTAGTTTAAGGGTAATGGTTAGGAGTTAGGGTTAGGAGTTAGGGTTAGGTTTAGTTTTAGAGTTAGTTTAAGGGTTAGGGTTAGGAGATAGGGTTAGGATTAGGGTTAGGAGTTAGGGTTAGGTTTAGTTTTAGAGTTAGGTTAAGGGTTAGGGTTAGGAGATAGGGTTAGGATTAGGGTTAGGAGTTAGGGTTAGGTTTAGTTTTAGAGTTAGGTTAAGGGTTAGGGTTAGGAGTTAGGGTTAGGTTTAGTTTTAGAGTTAGGTTAAGGGTTAGGATTAGGAGTTAGTTTTAGAGTTAGGTTAAGGGTTAGGGCTAGGGTTAGGTTTAGAGTTAGGGGTTAGGAAAAATACGATTTTGAATGGGAATGCATTTTATGGTCCTCACTTGAACAGTAAAACCAACGTGTGTGTATATGTGTGTGTTCATGAGTGTCTGTGAGCCATGTGCTCTTGCTAGACTGTCGGGGGATACTGGGAATTCATGGAGGTCAGACATTGTGTCAAGATCAAATGAGATACAGTACATCTACATAACCATTACACTAAAGTAGTAAGGCAGCACTCCTATAATACATGTTTTATTTGTATATAATTTCTGTATGTAAAAAAATCATAATTTACAGTATATTTTAACATCTCTATGAAGCATCCCAAGGCCATCTGTCAGTCTGTCACTGTGAGTAGTTGTGTCAAGTGTCTGTCATCTGTGAATCAGCACAGTGGATATTAAGAATTATCCCCCTAGAATCAATGTCTGTGCCAGCACCAACATTTTATTAGCATTATCAAAATCTGTCTTCAGCCTTCAGACCAAGACATCCCGAAAATTGGTCTTCTCATGAAAACGTCTGTATCGTCCAAATATGACACCACCATCGAAAGGTGAGACTCTCATGAACACGAACAGCACCAGTCAAACGTTTGGACACATTTACTCATTCAAGGGTTTTTCTTATTTTCACTATTTTCTACATTGTAGAATAGTAGTAAAGACATCAACACGATGAAATAACACATATGGAAACATGTAGTAATCAAAAAAGTGTTAAAGAAATCAAAGTATATTTTAGATTCTTCAAAGTGGCCACCCTTTGCCTTGATGACAGCTTTGCACACTCTTGGCATTCTCCTACCCAGCTTCACCTGGAATGCTTTTCCAACAGTCTTGAAGGAGTTCCCACATATGCTGAGCACTTGTTGGCTACTTTTCCTTCACTCTGCGGTCCAACTCATCCCAAACCATTTCAATTGGGTTGAGGTCGGGTGATTGGGGAGGCCAGGTCACAGCACTCCATCACTCTCCTTCTGGGTCAAATAGCCCTTACACAGCCTGGAGGTGTGTTGGGTCATTGTTCTGTTGAAAAACAAATGGTAGTCCCACTAAGAGCAAACCAGATGGGATGGCTTATCGCTGCAGAATGCTGTGGTATCCATGCCCGTTAAATGTGCCTTGAATTCTAAATAAATCACAGACAGTGTCACCAGTAAGGCACCATCACACCTCCTCCATGCTTCACGTGGGAACCAAACATGTGGAGACCATCTGTTCATCTTCATCTGATCATCTCACCTTTGGACTCATCAGACCAAAGGACAGATTTCCACCGGTCTAATATCCACTGCTCGTGTTTCTTGTTCCAAGCAAGTCTCTTATTCTTATTGGTCTCCTTCAGTAGTGGTTTCGTTGCAGCAATTTGACCATGAAGGCCTGATTCAAGCAGTCTCCTCTGAACAGTTGATGTTGAGATGTGTCTGTTACTTGAACTCTGTGAAGCATTTATTTGGGCTGCAATTTGTGAGGCTGGTAACTCTAATGAACTTATCCTCTGCAGCAGAGATAACTCTGGATAACTCTGAGAGCCAATTTCATCATGGCGCTTGATGGTTTTTGCGACTGCACTTGCCTGACCTTCATGTCCTAAAGTAATGATGGACTGTCGTTTCTCTTTGCTTATTTGAGCTGTTCTTGCCATAATATGGACTTGGTCTTTTACCAAATAGGGTTATCTTCTGTATAGCACCCTACCTTCTTACAACACAACTGATTGGCTTAAGAAGGAATGAAATTCCATGAGTTAACTTTTAAGAAGGCATACCTGTTAACTGAAATGCATTCCAGTTGACTACCTCATGAAGCTGGTTGAGAGAATGCCAAGAGTGTGAAAAGCTGTCATCAAGGCAAAGGGTGGCTACTTTGAAGCATCTCAAATATAAAATATATTTTGATTTGTTTAACACTTTTTTGGTTACTACATGATTCCATATGTGTTATTTCATAGTTTTGATGTTTTCACTATTATTCTACAATGTAGAAAATAGTGAAAAATAAGAAAAACCCTTGAATGAGTAGGTGTGTCCAAACTTTTGACTGGCACTATAAATGTTGATTGTTTTGCTCTACGACACTGACAAGCTTCACGGGACTCGTCTGAAGTCGGTACCGGCGATCGGTCAACTTCTGTCTGTAGAGTCTGAATGGTTTGGGCTACAAACTAATATGATCAGAAGGTGAGACTCTCATGAAGATGTACATGTCAATTGTTTTGCTCTACAACCCCCACAAGCATCATGGGACTCGTCTGAAGGTAACCCAGTACCAGTTTAAAAATTAATAGAATTATGGAAGAACAGTGCATTCGGGAAGTATTCAGACTCCTTGACCTTTTCCACATTTTGTTATGTTGCAGCCTTATTTTAAAATTGATTAAATAAAAAATGTGCTCATCAATCTGCACACAATACCCAATAATAACAAAGTGAAAACATTTTTTTTTTTATTCTGCTAATTTATAAAAAATAAAAACAGAAATACCTTATTTACATGAGTATTTAGACCCTTTGCTATGAGACTCAAATTGAGCTCAGGTGCATCCTGTTTCCATTGATCATACTTGAGAAGTTTCTACAACTTGATTGGAGTCCACCTGTGGTAAATTTGATTGATTGGACATGATTTGGAAAGGCACACACCTGTCTATATATGGTCCCACAGTTGACAGTGCATGTCAGAGCAAAAACCAAACCATGAGGTAGAAGGAATTGTCCGTAGAGCTCTGAGACAGGATTGAGGGAAGGGTCGAGGCACAGATCTGGGGAAGGGTACCCAAACATACCTGCAGTATTGAAACTCCCCAAGAACACAGTGGCCTCCAGCATTCTTAATGGAAGAATTTTGGAAGCACCAAAACCTTTCCTAGAGCTGGTCGCCTGGCCAAACTGAACAGTCGGGGGAGAAGGACCTTAATCAGGGAGGCTACCAAGAACCCAATGGTCACTCTGACAGAGCTCCAGAGTTCCTCTGTGGAGATTGGAGAACCTTCCAGAAGGACAACCATCTCTGCAGCGATCCACCAATCAGGCCTTACGGTAGAGTGGCCAGATGGAAGCCATTCCTCAGTAAAAGGCACATGACAGCCCGCTTGGAGTTTGCCAAAAGGCACCTAAAGACTCTCAGACCATGAGAAACAAGATTATCTGGTCTGATGAAACCTAGATTTAACTCTTTGGCCTGAGTGCCAAGCATCACGTCTGGAGGAAACCTGTAACCATGCCTACTGTGAGGCATGATGGTGGCAGAATCATGGTGTGGGGATGTTTTTCAGTGGCAGGAACTAGACACGATCGAGGGAAAGATGAACAGAGCAAAGTACAGAGAGATCCTTGATGAAAACCTGCTCCAGGGCGCTCAGGACCTCAGACTGGGGTGGAGGTTCCCCTTCCAACAGGACAATGACCCTCAGCAAACAGCCAAGACAACGCAGGAGTGGCTTCGGGACAAGTTTTTGAATGTCCTTGAGCGGCCCAGCCAGAGCCTGGACTTGAACCTGACCGAACATCTCTGGAGAGACCTGAAAGTATCTGTGCAGCGACTCTCCCCATCCAACCTGACAGAGTTTTAGAGGATATGCAGAGAAGAATGGGAGAAATTTCTCAAATAAAGGTGTGCCAAGCTTGTACCCAAGAATACTCGAGGCTGTAATCGCTGCCAAATGTGCTTTAACAAAGTACTGAGTAAAGGCTCTGAATACTTATGTAATTGAGATATTTCCGGTATTTTTTTTTAATACATTTGTAAGATATTCGAAAACCCTGTTTTTTCTTTATCATTATCATTATTAGATTGATGAGGATTTTTTTTTTTTTTCTCCATTTTAGAATAAGGCTGTAACATAACAAAATGTGGAAAAAGTCTGAATACTTTCCGAAATGCACTGTACTTCAGTGCCAAAATAAAAGGTGTAAAATGCAGTATATTTTATATCGCTCAGATAGGCCTATAGGGCAAACACCAAAACATACTTTCTTTTGAAACATTTTTGATCTTGACAATGTCTTTTGATACATCTCTTTTCCAGGTATGAATATGTTTTTTGAATGCATTTCTAGTTGCTAATAGCAGTAAGGCCAAATTCAATGATTCATCAAATATTGTTTTTATATATTTTTGGGATACTTACAGGTGTCCTTAAATGCATCCTTGGTATGACTTTCTTAAAACAATTCCATATGTTAGCTTAGTAGAAACCCAGCCCCTGGTCCTTCTAGCGCAGGGATCATCAACTAGATCCAGCTGTGGGCCGATTTTTTATTGAGAGGATGGTTAGGGGGCCAGAACATAATTACAAATAATTTGTAGACTCTAAGATGACCACAAGAAGCCCAAACAGATATAATATTTGACTAAACCGTAATCATTTCGAACCTTGCTTACCTTTGTACAGTATATGATCACGTATATCTCTTTAATATGCATGGCAATACTTTGGAACAGATATCCATAATTAAAATTACTCCGAGCTGATTTGCTGGTGTTTTTACAGTCTTTTATGTCCCCCTCACCCAAAAACCTGTGGGCCAAATAAAATCAGCTGTGGGCCAAATTCGTCCTTCGGGGGGGACACTTCTCTAGGGAGTTTAACATGATCACGTATTCAGTGTCAGCTCAGCTGTTGTTTACAGACGAAAAGTAAAAGTGTCCATTTGTCAAATGAAAGTGTAAATTGTCAAATCACCTTTGTTGTGTTACAGTGCAACAATACTGTATCTTGAACAGACGGTCAATGTCTTCATCAACTCATTATTCCATTATAACATGATGATGTTCGTGGGGTCGGGAGAAAGTAGAGGTGGAGGAAGAAGAAAAGATATCAATCTGCATGTCAACCTAGTCAGACTTTCTCTCTGTTTCATAGTCTCACTCACTCCATCTCTCTATTCTCTCTCTCCCTCGATCGCGTTCTTTCTCCTTCTCTATCTCCATGTCTCCTCCACCTCTCTCCTAACCCCTGTACAATCCAATAAGCTATTACGCTACCATTGATCTTCTCCTCAGCCAAACATTTGCATTTGGGGGAGGAAAGCAATAAGGAGAGGGAATAGGGGAGGATCGAGAGGACAGGACTGTCTTAAAGGAGAGAAGGAGAGAGGGGTGGATATTTATTTGGCAGGGATTTAACACTTTAGTGACTTTCAGACCATGTCAGATCGATGCTCTCTCTCGACTTCGTCACTGGAGAAGGCGGAGTGTGTGTGTGTCAGTGGAGGCTGGTGAGAGGAGCTATAGAAGGATGGGCTCATTGTAATGCCTGGATTGGAATAAATGGAACGTAGTCAAACATGTGGTTTCCATATGGTTGATGTGGTTGATACCGTTCTATTGATTCCATTCCAGCCATTACAATGAGCCTGTCCTCCTATAGCTTCTCTCACCGGCCTCCTCTGGTGTGTGTGTCTGTGTGTGTCTGGGTGTGTTCACTGATCTGATGCCAAAGTAAATCACTCAAGACTGGATTGGAGGTTGTGCTGCTGTCCAGCCACTGTCTGCTTGGCTAAGATCGCATCTGTTCAGGCAGACGCAGGATATCATGTGTCTATATGCTTCTAGGACGTGTTTCTGCACTAGTACTGTATGGGTGTAGTATGTTTTTATGTGTGTATAGTGTGTAATGTTACATGTATATGTAATTCGTCTTTTGAGTAAATGTATGTTCATGATATGGTAGCACATGGTTTGATTAAGATCACTTTATTCATCAAAGGAAATTTGACTTCCACATTATCCCAACGCTGCCGAAAGACCCATACACATACAGGATGGGGAGGTTGGATCAGTGGGCTGCCACAGAGCACATGGAGCAGTTGTTGTGGGGGGATAACCTGCCATTGCTCAAGAGAAGTTACAGGTGGTTTTGAAACGAGTCCTGACTGAAGTCAGTTTAGGAGAGGTGATTATGACCATCATGTGAGCTGCAGGATTCCTGACGTGTTATAAGGATATTTAAACCCTCAGCCACCCCCCCCCCCCCCCCCCCACAACACTACCCCACCCCTCCAATGCTTCGGTCTCTCTCTCTCTCTCTCTCTCTCTCTCTCTGAAATAGATAATAAACAAAAGTGAAATTAACAATCAAAAATGAACAGTAAACGTTACACTCACAAAAGTTTCAAAGGAATAAAGACATTTCAAATGTCATATTATGGCCATGCACAGTGTTATAATGATGTGCAAATAGTTAAAGTGGGCCAACTCTTTTCTCTGTATACATCAATGATGTCGCTCTTGCTGCTGGTGAATCTCTGATCCACCTCTACGCAGACGACACCATTCTGTATACTTCTGGCCCTTCTTTGGACACTGTGTTAACAACCCTCCAGACGAGCTTCAATGCCATTCAACTCTCCTTCCGTGGTCTCCAACTGCTCCTAAACACAAGTAAAACTAAATGCATGCTCTTCAACCGATCGCTGCCTGCACTTGCCCGCCTGTCCAGCATCACTACTCTGGGCGGTTCTGACTTAGAATATGTGGACAACTACAAATACTTAGGTGTCTGGTTAGACTGTAAACTCTCCTTCCAGACTCACATCAATCATCTCCAATCCAAAGTTAAATCTAGAATTGGCTTCCTATTTCGCAACAAAGCATCCTTCACTCATGCTGCCAAACATACCCTCGTAAAACTGACCATCCTACCAATCCTCGACTTTGGCGATGTCATTTACAAAATAGCCTCCAATACCCTACTCAACAAGCTGGATGCAGTCTATCACAGTGCCATCCGTTTTGTCACCAAAGCCCCATATACTACCCACCATTGCGACCTGTATGCTCTCGTTGGCTGGCCTTCGCTTCATAATCGTCGCCAAACACATTGGCTCCAGGTCATCTACAAGACCCTGCTAGGTAAAGTCCCCCCTTATCTCCGCTCACTGGTCACCATATCAGCACCCACCTGTAGCACGCGCTCCAGCAGGTATATCTCTCTGGTCACCCCTAAAGCCAACTCCTCCTTTGGTCGTCTCTCCTTCCAGTTCTCTGCTGCCAATGACTGGAACGAACTACAAAAATCTCTGAAACTGGAAACACTTATCTCCCTCACTAGCTTTAAGCACCAGCTATCAGAGCAGCTCCCAGATCACTGCACCTGTACATAGCCCATCTATAATTTAGCCCAAACTACTACCTCTTCCCCTACTGTATTTATTTATTTAATTTATTTTGCTCCTTTGCACCATATTATTTATATTTTAACTTTGAACTTTCTTCAAACTACAAATCTACCATTCCAGTGTTTTACTTGCTATACTTTATTTACTTTGCCACCATGGCCTTTTTTGCCTTTACCTCCCTTATCTCACATCATTTGCTCACATTGTATATAGTCTTATTTTTTTCTACTGCATCATTGATTGTATGTTGTTTTACTCCATGTGTAACTCTGTGTTTTTGTATGTTGTCGAACTGCTTTGCTTTATCTTGGCCAGGTCGCAATTGTAAATGAGAACTTGTTCTCAACTTGCCTACCTGGTTAAATAAAGGTGAAATAAATAAATAAATAAAAAAAGTACAAAAGGTAAAATAAGTATTTACAATGGTGTTTGTTCTTCACTGGTTGCCCTTGTCTAGTGGCAACAGGTCACACATCCTGCTCCTGTGATGGCACACTGTGGTATTTCACCCACTAGATATGGGAGTTTATCAAAATTGGATTTGTTTTTTAATTCTTTGTTGGTCTGTGTAATCTGAGGGAAATGTGTGTCTCTAATATGGTCCTACATTTGGCAGGAGGATAGGAAGTGCAGCTCAGTTTCTACCTCCTTTGTGGGCAGTGTGCACATAGCCTGTCTTCTCTTGAGAGCCAGGTCTGCTTACAGCGGCCTCCCTCAATAGCAAGGCTATGCTCACTGAGTCTGTACATAGCTTTTCTTAATTTTGGGTCAGTCACAGTGGTCAGGTATTCTGCCACTGTGTACTCTCTGTTTAGGGCCAAATACTAATCCAGTTTGCTCTGTTGTTTTGTTCATTCTTCCCAATGTGTCAAGCAATTATCTTTTTTTCCCCTCATGATTTGGTTGGGTCTAATTGTGTTGACAACTAGTTTAGGGTATTCTCTCTCTCTGTCTCCCTCTCCCTCTCATTCTCTTCATCTTTCTTTCGTTGTTGTTCAGGAGATCTTTCTCTCTGTTTTCCTCCATCACTACAGAGACTTGGAGGCATGTCAGGACCAGCATCCACACACCGATGAGACTGGTTGCAGTTGAGCTTCAGCTGTGACAGCCTTTTAGCTTCTGGGTAGAGAAAGAAAGAGAGGGAGAGAGAGTGAGAGAGAATGAGAGAAAGAGTGAGAGAGAGAGAGAGAGAGAGCGAGAGAAAGAGAGAGAGAGAACGAGAGAAAGAGTGAGAGAGAGAGAGAGAAAGAGAGACAGAGTGAGAGAGCACTGTCTCTAACTCTAATACTGACAGCACATTGATGATCCTCTTCAAGTCTCTCACATTCAACGGAACTTCCTCTCTCACAACCAAAATAGCTCCTGCTCACAATGTTTAGGATTTGTGACCGGTTTTCCAAACGTAGCAAATTTGTTAAGTAGTTACAGTGACACTGGCACCCAGAATAAAAGACGACAAGGAAAGATAATAAAGAGAGCGAGACAGAGAGAGGGAAGATGAACGAACAGCCAGCAGGAGAGTGACGAAGTAAGGGAGGGTGGGGAGGTTACAGAAGCAGAGGCAGAAAAAGAGAGCGTGAAATGGGGAGAGAAAGCAGTGCACAGAGTGAGGGAGAAAGAGCCTGTGAGAGAGAGAGAGAGAGAGAGAGAGATGGAGGGAGATGGAGGAATACCAAGGAGCTAGGCTGATATCTGCAGTGCTCCAGCTGTGAGGCTTAAGAAGCTTAACCTCCCCGCCCGTCACAGTAGACTATTCAAGTGCAGGCTTTCACCACTGCTTCATCGCCAGAGAGAATGCAGGGGAGGGAGGGATGGAGAGAGAGAGAGACAGCACAGGAGAAGAGAAGGGGAGAGGAAATGGATGATGCAATGGAGGTCTATGTTTATTCTTCTCTACCAGAGGAGTTGGGCTCAGAGGTAATGGTTGATTAGAGGAGAGGTGGCTGTCAGGTGTAGAGCTAGTCGCTGTCAGGTGTAGAGCTAGTCTCTACCACACTCCATCTCTTTCTCATTCTCTCTCTCTCCCTCACTCCCTCTCTCGCAATCTCACTTCTGAGATGCTGTAAATTAGTGATTGAGGAGAGGGGGGATAAATCATTCCCCTTGACTTATTCCACATTTGTTTTCTTACAGCCTGAATTAAAAATTGATTCAATTCTAACCCATCTACACACAATACCCCATAATGACAGTGAAAACATGTTTTTCGAAATTTTGCAAATGTATTGAAAATGAAATACATAAATATCTTATTTACATACCGTACTGTAGGTGTAGGTTTACAGTACCAGTCAAAAGTTTGGACACACCTACTCATTCAAGGCATTTTCTTTATTTCTACATTGTAGAATAATAGTGAAGACATCAAAACTATGAAATGACACATATGGAATCCTTTAGTAACCAAAAAAGTGTTAAACAAATGAAAATATATTTTATATTTGCGATTCATCAAAATAGCCACTCTTGCCTTGATGCCAGCTTTGCACAATCTAGGCATTCTCTCAACCAGCTTCATGAGGTAGTCACCTGGAATGCATTTAAATTAACAGGTGTGCCTTGTTGTGGAATATCTTTCCATCCTAATGCATTTGAGCCAGTCAGTTGTGTTGTGACAAGGTAGGGGTGGTATACAGAAGATAGCCCTACTTTGTAAAAGACCAAGTCCATATTATGGCAAGAACAGCTCAAATAAGCAAAGAGAAACAACAGTCCACCATTACCTTAAGACATGGTCAGTCAATGCGGAAAATGTCTGCATGACTGCATTAATCAGGCCTTCATGGTCAAATTGCTGCAACGAAACCACTACTAAAGGACACCAATGAGAAGAAGAGACTTGCTTGGGCCAAGACACATGAGCAATGGACATTAAACTGGTGGAAATATGTCCTTTGGTCTGATGAGTCCAAATTTGCGATTTTTGGTTCCAACCGCGGTGTCTTTGTGAGACGCAGAGTAGGTGAACGGCTGATCTCTGCATGTGTATTTCCCACCGTAAAGCATGGAGGAGGAGGTGTTATGGTGTGGGGGTGCTTCGCTGGTGACACTGTCTGTGATTTATTTAGAATTCAAGGTACACTTAACCAGCATGGACACCACAGCATTATGCAGCGAAACATCATCCCATTTTTTTTGCGCTTAGTGGGACTATCATTTGTTTCTCACAGGACAATGACCCAACACACCTCCAGGCTGTGTAAGGGCTATTTGACCAAGAAGGAGAGTGATGGAGTGCTGCATCAGATGACCTGGCCTCCACAATCCCCCGACCTCAACCCAATTGAGATGGTTTCGGATGAGTTGGACCACAGAGTGAAGGAAAAGCATCCAACAAGTGCTCAGTATATGTGGGAACTCCTTCAAGACTGTTGGAAAAGCATTCTTCATGAAGCTCGTTGAGAGAATATCAATAGCGTACAAAGCCGTCATCAAGGCAAAGGGTGGCTAGTTTGAAGAATCTCAAATATAAAATACATTTTGATTTGTTTAAAACTTTTTTGGTTACTACATGATTCTATATGTGTAATTTCATAGTTTTGATGTCTTCACTATTATTCTACAATGTATAAAAGAGTAATAATAAAGAAAAGCCCATGAATGAGTAGGTGTGTCCAAACTTTTGACAGGTACTGTATGTGTGTGTGTATGTGTGTGTGTGGGGGGGATTGAAACTGAGTCTCATGGATTAGCAGTATGGCAATGCACATTATTAGATGTTACAGCACAGCAGTGCACACAAATATTGTGCACACAAAATATTGTTATCAGATTTCAGATACTTTTGAAAAACTAGATTACCTATTAGATTACTTTCAAATTTAGAAAGGATGTTTGCGACAAAACAAAATACATTTATGACACCTTTCTGTTTTCTCAATGAAATTCAATTCTGTTTGTTTCACCTAAGCGACCACAAATCAGAGACCACAATGATGACACACCAAATGCATTTGATGGATCCTTTTGGTCTTCTTATAATGCCTCTTAAAGGGAAAGTAATCCAAACGTAAGTAATCAGATTACGTTATGGATTTTGGGTAATCCAAAAGTTACGTTACTGATTCCAATTTTGGACAGGTAACTAGTATCTGTGACAGACTACACTTAGAAAGGAACCTACCCAACCCTGGTAGTCGGTTACATTAAGAAACAACAGAAAAAGACCACTGACTGTTTAGATATTTTCTGAATAAACCATCTCTCTCCCTCTCTGTCTCTCTCTCTCTAGGCAGCATTAACCGTCCAGGGGTGGTCCCTGCCTTCTTCAGGACCCCCACAGTGATCCCACCCCCGCTGGACATGAAGCAGTTCCTGCAGTTCCCAATGGACACAGCTCCACCACAACACAGCATGGGCCTCTTCCACAACTTCAACACCAACAGTTACTCAACAGTGAGTAAACGCACTCCACACACACACAGGCATGTTAAGGCACACACCACGCATGCACGCCATACATATGCAGACACACACACTAACACAGCGCACACACATGTAGACCCCCTTCAACTCAGAGGTCGACAAGGTTCAAAAGCTGTGTAGCAAAATTCGTACATGTGTTTTCTGGGGCCTGGAGTTTTTCCTGATCTCATGACCTAGTCAGGTAAAACACTAGCCCAAATAGTGCCGTTTTTAAATGCATTGGGGTATTCTTGCTCTCTATATGCAGCTTTTAATAGGCTACATTTGGTTATGATATGTATTAAAAAGCTGTTTAATATCATTTAGTAATGTCAGTCATTACTCTATTCTACCTTGGGGGTTTGTGGTATATGGCCAATGTACCACAGCTAATGGTTATATCCAGGCACTCCTGGCACCACACCACCTCGGGCCTTAATGCTTAAATATACCACTGGTGTCATCTTGTTGCAGGCTGTCTGAGAATATTCATTGTAATTGGCTTTGGTTTCGCATAATATTCCTCTGGGATGTATGTGCCAGTCAATTTGAGGGGTCTTGTAACTGTAGACAGGTGATGTATTCTGATTAAGTGGTTTTATAGAATGATCCTCAATAATAAGCTGACAAGTGTTTGCTATCCCTGTGGCAGAATAAAGCTCTGCATATTCACAAAATGCCCCAGCGAGCATTTTACTGCAATACAATTGTAATGAATACTCAGGGAAAAAAAGGTGGAGATTCACACCCAGATGGTTATTAAGCCTTCACAGAAGGTAGGAATCGTGGTCACAGGCAGGCAATGGTCAAACACAGGTAGCCAGTCAAAACAAACAATACCTCACAACCATACAAACAGAAAGAACTGAACTAAATAGGGAGCTGATGAGATCAGGTGAGAAACCAACACAGGTGAAATCAATGAACAAAAATGAAAGACAGGGCTACGTTCCAGAACACAAAGAAACAGGGCTACGTTCAAGAACACAAAGAAACAGGGTTAAGTTCAAGAACACAAAGAAACAGGGTTAAGTTCAAGAACACAAAGAAACAGGGCTACGTTCAAGAACACAAAGAAACAGGGCTACGTTCAATAACACAAAGAAACAGGGCTACGTTCAAGAACACAAAGAAACAGGGTTAAGTTCAAGAACACAAAGAAACAGGGTTAAGTTCAAGAACACAAAGAAACAGGGCTACGTTCAAGAACACAAAGAAACAGGGCTACGTTCAATAACACAAAGAAACAGGGCTATGTTCAAGAACACAAAGAAACAGGGCTACGTTCAAGAACACAAAGAAACAGGGCTACGTTCAAGAACACAAAGAAACAGGGCTACGTTCAATAACACAAAGAAACAGGGCTACGTTCAAGAACACAAAGAAAAAGAACACAAGGTTGGCTAAGAAAAGAAAAGCAGAACCTTACAACAATGAGTTATGGCTAATCAATTTAATAAGACGCACAGCCAGCGTTCCCCATAATCAGCGTTTTTAGACATGGCCCCATCCAGTTCATTTCCAGATTGGGTTTCACGTGAAGGTCAGCACGGTGACAAACATTGGTGGGCGCGTACACACACACTCAAGCACAAACGCCACATGCACGTACACATACACACAGGGCCGGCACACCTCGTGGGCAAAACACCCTATTGACGGTGGAGAGACGTTTTAAAGTGAATTTCCTGCTATTCTACACATTTTGCCACGGAAAGTAGATAACATTTTGCAGTTTTAAGCAAACTTTCCGGCAATTCTACACATTTTGCCAAGATTTATTCCATGTTAATGATATCTAAGTGAGTGACCAACAAAATCAATGTGGGCCCCCTGGAGGTCAGGGCCCCTGGGCACCTGCCCAGTCGGTATAGTTTAGATTGCTGGCTAGACTAACTAGACTAACTTACCAATACAAAAATTGTTAGCTAACATGGCTAATTGAATGACTGTCAGTGACTGACATAACAAGAGAAAAACTGCTGATGCACAACCACATCTCGAAATTGCACCTTGTGTATTCTATTATTCTAACTCTCAACCGTAAGTTGAGAACCCGGCTGGAGCCTGCCATGTATACACATGTAAAAGCACAGATGTGCAGGACAACAATATGTTGATGGCTGTAGATTTGTGATTTGTCGCTTGCATGTCAATATCAGACTGGGTATTTTGTAATCAAACATCATAACAATTAGAAAAATAGTACAAAATACAATAAATGTAAGTACCTGACTATCGACACAAGGAAACACATTAGATATGCAGGACAACAGTGTCTAGTTTGTGAAACAGATGCCTCACAAGTCTTCAACTGGCAGCTTCATTACATAATACTCGCAAAACACCAGTCTGTTTCTCAAACTAGACACTCTAATGTACGTGTTCTCTTGCTCAGTTGTGCACCGGGGCCTCCCACTCCTCTTTCTATTCTGGTTAGAGCCAGTTTGCGTTACTCTGTGAAGGGAGTAGTACGCAGCGTTGTACACGATCTTCAGTTTCTTGGCAATTTCTCGCATGGAATAGCCTTCATTTCTCAGAACAAGAATAAACTGACGAGTTTCAGAAGAAAGTTATTTGTTTCTGGCCATTTTGAGTCTGTAATCGAACCCACAAATGCTGATGCTCCAGATACTCAACTAGTCTAAAAAAGGCCAGTTTTTATTGCTTCTTTAATCAGAACAACAGTTTTCAGCTGTGCTAACATAACTGCAAAAGGGTTTTCTAATAATCAATTAGCCATTTAAAATGATAAACTTGGATTAGCTAACACAACATGCCATTGGAACACAGGAGTGATGGTTGCTGATAATGGGCCTCTGTACACCTATGTAATGTAGAAATTCCATTAAAAATCAGCCGTTTCCAGCTACAATAGTCATTTACAACATTAGCAATGTCTACACTGTATTTCTGATCAATTTGATGTTATTTTAATGGACAATTTTTTTTGCTATTCTTTCAAAAACAAGGACATTTCTAAGTGACCCCAAACTTTTGAACGGTAGTGTATATCACTCATTGACCTCCCTCTGTTCTGGCACAGATCTACTACTCACAGGGATCCTCTCAGGATCCCTCACCCTTGACCCATCCTCCTCTACTTTTTTCACCGCCTCAGCATATGACAACTTCTGCACTATTCTGATTCAGGCCACCTCAACCTGCCTCTCTCTCACCGGACAATTCCGATCCCCATCAACATGGGCACCTCTACAGTTTACCAGTTGTGTAAAGTACTTAAGTAAAAATACTTTTATGTACTACTTAACCCTTGTGTTGTCTTATGGGTCAAAATGACCTGCCACTATGTTTAACAGCAGAGAAAACCCCCTAAATGATATTTTTTCAACTTGAAATTTGATGACTTTTCCTAGAGTGAGCCCAACATTAGAAAAGGTGAAACATCGCCTTTGTTCATATTTCCTTGAAAGCTGTACACCACCAGGGTACAACAATTGTCTTAGGGTCATTTTTGACCCAGCAGTTATAAAATAATGCACACACCACAAAGACACACACACACGCAATGACAATTTGATATTGTGTGTGCTACTGATTGAACTCAGCCAGCAGCTTCTGAAGAGGAAGATCACCATGGTTGGCACAGTTAGAAATAACAAGCCTGAGCACCCCCCTGCACTCCTCACAACAAGGGGGAGAGAGGCCTTCTCATCAAAGTTTGCCTTCACCCCCACCACCACTCTAGTTTCTTACCTCCCAAAGAGGAACAAGAATGTGGTCCTCCTCAGCACACTGCACAAAGCGGTTGAGATCAGTGATCATGAGGACAGGAAGCCAGCCATCTTTCTGGACTACAACCACAACAAAGGAGGTGTGGACAACCTGGACAAGGTGATTGGAACTTACAGCTGCAGGAGGATGACCGCCTGCTGGCCCCTGGTTATCTTCCATAACATCATTGATATGTCCTCATACAATGCCTTCGTGATATGGAACAATATCAACCCTACCTGGATGCCTGATAAGTGGAAACAAGAGGAGGGTGTTCCTGGAGCAGCTGGGAAAGGCACGTGTAACCCCATACATTCAAGAAAGGGAGCGCCTCCCCGCACAGCAGCCTCTGCAGCACTTGGGAAAGCTTTTCAGGGGGCTGAATCTTGTCCTGATCCACCTGAGGCTGCAGCTGGGGCAGGCAAGAGGAGGAGATGCCAATTCTGCCCCCCAAAGAAGGACTGTAAAACAAATACTATGTACTGCACATGTGAGAAATACATCTGCAAAGTCCATGCACACACACTTGCATACAGTCTTACATGTGTTAATTAGACTTGATGTGTGTTCTACACATTTTTGTTTTGAATCTATTATCTTATTTTATTCTTATTTATTGTTGTTGTTTATACACCTTGTGGGTGGGGGAAATGGTAAAAAAAGGGAGTTGAATTGTAGTTGAATTCTTCATTGTACAATATATAAGAATATATCACGATGTTGGCAAAAAAGTTTAAGACTGCTATTTTTTCCCTTCAATAAAATGCATTCAAAACTACTTTCTGCACATTTCTGCTTCTTTCTTAGACTATACACGTGCTATCTCTTGCTAAAAAATGAATGTTTACACCTATGCAGTACCTTTAGCAATAATAATAATAATAATAATAATAAACCTCTACTTTAGTAAAGAAAACAAATATGACAGGTGTGTTGTAATAAAAACGAGGATTAAATGCGGTCTTTCTGCATTGTGAAGAGGGAAAATAGATATACACAAAGTATGTGATGAATGACAGGTTGTTTCTTCATGCAAAATAGATTTGGGGTTTAAAATTAAATTAAGCTGCTTTATTTTAGGGGTTTAGTGAAGGCGGGTCATTTTTTACCCTTAAGACAAGGGGAGTATATAGAATGTTAAGACTATACAAGGATTAAGTCGTTTTTTGGGGTATCTGTAGTTTACTTTTTCTATTTTTCACAAATGTTTCTTTTACTCCACTACATTCCTAAAGAAAATAATGTACTTTTTACTCCTTACATTTTCCCTGACACACAGTACTCGTTACTTTTAGAATGCTCAAGCAGGACAGAATTATGGCACCTATCAATATAACGATTTGTCATCCCTACTGCCTCTGATCTGGCGGACTCACAAAACACAACTACTGTGTTTGTAAATTATGACTATGAGTGTAAATTATGAATGTTGGAGTGTGCCCCTCCCTGCCGTCTAGTTTTCTTAATATAAAGAATTTGATGTATAGCATTTACTTTACTTTGTACTTTTACTCAAGTATGACAATTTAGTACTTTTTCTATCACTGTACTTAAGTACATTTAAAAACAGGATACTTTTAGACTTTTACTCGAGTAGTATTTTACTGGGTAACTTTCACTTTTACTTGAGTCATTTTCTGCTAAGGTATCTTTATTTTTACTCAAGTATGACAATTGAGTACTTTTTCCACCATTGCAGTTGACACACACAATTTTATACACCGAAACTACACAATCCTGTGTCCGGCTCCCGGCTCCCTCTGGGCAGAAGAAACACAGACAAATTCCACTACAGTTTACCTTCACTGACTCAACTGCACCCAACTCCTTTCCCACCCACCCTGAAACCACAAATGGACCCGTCAAAAGGAAAGGATCCACTTTTTCCGAAAATGTCACTCCTACTTTAGTTTAGTTTAGTTTATTAATTCGACCATTTTAAAAAACAAGCACACATACAACTTAAAAGCCATACATACACATGAGTAAAATCATTGAGGATAACACACAATAAAGTCTGGGACTTATTTCCATTGTGGTCCTCTTGAAACAAGATGGCTAGACAAGATCAAACACAGTATGGCAGTGAAATAATAAAACTAAAACATAGAAGAAGAACATCTATCTCATCATTCCAGTTACATCATTGGGTTATTCATATGGGAACAGAAGACATCAAACATATTTTTACTTTATTTTTAAAGCTATCCAGAGAGGGCGTTGTTTTTATGGGCAGAGGCAACTCATTCCATTCTGAGGCTCCAGTATACAAGAAAGTACCTTTCCCAGCATTACTCCTGAACCTGTATAAGCACACATCAGCAACACCTGATCTTGTGCTGTGATTGTGTGTATCCCTAACACGAGGAAAGTAATCACTTAGATATCTGGGCGCAGGACCATAAATACTCCTGTAAACCAAACCTAGTCTAATCTGGGACACCGTAGCCTCAACAGGCAGCCAGTTTAGTTCCTGAAAGCAGCTCCTGCCAATGTGAGTACGTGGACTCACCTTCAATACTACCCTGATCAGCTTATACTGGGCTATCTGGAGCTTCCCCTTCATAAGTTTAGATAAGCCCCCAAACCAGGAAGTACTAGCATAGTCAAAATGGCATTGAATGAGGGCAGTAGCTAGCACTTTCATGGAGTCCTTATCAAGCAGCTTGGACTTTCTAGCCAAAAACTTAGTCCTGGCATTAACCTTCCCTAGCACCTTATTGGCCATGCTCACACCTCCCAAGCTTCCATCAAGGATACATCCCAAGTAGCTAACAGGGGTTTTAGTAGTCAGCACCTCACTCCCTAACTCCACTCTGATTTCAGACGACCTACACAATTTAGGTCTGGATCCAAAAATAATTGCTTCAGTTTCCCCTAAGTGCAGATTAGCTTATTATCTCCAAGTCATTGCTAATGTTAGTAAGCTCTGTGCTAAGTATGCTCTCCAACATAGTTTTACTTTTGTGAGACACCAGAAGTGTAGAGTCATCCGCATAAAGAAAAAGACGGCAAGAACAAGCATCTTTCATATCGTTAATATACAATAAAAACAGCAGAGGCCCAAGGACGCTCCCCTGCAGAACGCCACAACATTGGTTTTGCCTGAGACAGTGAACCATTAACCTCTACTACTTTCTCCCTTCCTGATAAATAGAACTTTACCCAGCCTAGAGGAATACTGCTTAACCCCAGTGCCTCCAGTTTGGAGATTAGGAGACAGTGGTTAACTGTATCAAAGGCCTTCTATAGGTCAAGCAATACCATTCCACACAGATGTCCATCATCAATCTCTTTCCTGATGAAGTCAGTCAAGTAAAGTAGACATGAATCAGTGGAGAATGTTTTTCTAAAACCCGACTGAAAATCATACATTAGACTCTGTTTGTTAACATATTCATACATTTGCTCATGTACAACTCTCTCCAGGATCTTTGATGTTACACAGAGGATAGATACAGGCCTACAGTTCCCAGGGTCAGACTTTATCCCCTTCTTATACAGAGGTAGAACTTTAGCTTGTTTCATGTCCCTGGGAAAGGTGCTTTGTTCAAGAGAGAGATTAACGATATGCGTAATACAAGGGCCAATTTGCTGAGCAGAATCTATTAGAAACCTTGCAGGAATATTATCCAGGCCTGTGGCTTTGGAACATTTAAGCTCTGCCAGCATACTGACTATTTTGGTTGTTTCTACCTTTGCAAAAGAAAAAGAGTTTGGCTGAACCCCTAACTCTACATAATACTTCTTGACCTGGTTGCTTCCATACAAACCAGAAGTGGTGGGCAGCTTGCTAACCAGCTTGCTGGCAACAGGAGTAAAAAAAGAGCTGAATTCATTGGCAACCTCTGCTGTTTCATATACCATCTCCCCTTTGATGTTCAGTCCAATACTGTTTAGTTTATTTTTGGTAGTACTACTACAGCCTAGTTCCTTAAATGATTTCCAAAGCTTTTTAGGGTCATTTTTGTTTTCAATGATTTTCTCAGCAATGTAACCCTTCTTAGCTTCATCCATCCTCCTTTGTGCTTCATTTCTGTGACGTTTATATGGGACAAAATCAGACTGTTCTTAAATTTTTTAAATGCCTTATTCCTTGCTTGGATATATTCTAGAATCTCATGATTAAACCAAGGGCTAGATCTCTGCTTTAGCCTGACCTGTCTAATGGGAGAAATCACATACACCACATCAAGGAATCTACATTTAAATACCTCCCAGGCACTGTCTACCCCTACACTATCTAGCACAGGTGACCAGTCAATTTTACCCACTTCCTCCCTAAACTTTTCTACACAGTATTTTTTGTCCTCTGATTCTAACGGTTTTGTGACACTTAAATATATCATTAAAAATCCTCCTTGAGCAAAATGTAATAAAATGATCACTGATTCCATAGACTATTACTCCACTCTGCGATATTTTAGATTTATCAGACACCAATATTAAGTCAATGGTACTTTACACTGTTTCCCATTTCCTGGTGGGATCTTTTATCATTTGGGTCAGAGCAAGTGATCTACAAAAGTGCATAAATACATTGTGGGTTGGGCTATTCTTTTTGCAGACATCAGTATTGAAATCCCCTAACAAAATGATTTCCTTCAACAGGAAATCATTACAGTTTGACAACACAATTTCAAGACCTTCATAGAATGCATTCTGCTTGGGCGGCCTATAACACAACCCCAACAAAATCAGCTTGGTTTTGGGATAGCAGATATACAGCCAGACAATCTCCAGATCAGCTTTTAAATCCGATCTCATGTTAAAAGCAATGTCTGATCTTACAAACGCACATATACCCCCACCGTTCCGATTCCGATCCTTCCTGACAACAGAGTAATTATCTAACTCAATTTCTGAGTCACAATCAGATGAATCCAACCATGTCTCCGTAAAACATAAGACACCCACCTCTGATTTACAAACCAACAGGCGTATCTCATCGATCTTCGGTAGTAGTCTTCGGACGTTTAAGTGCACAAAATGTAAACACTTCTTCCCAAAGGCCTCATTGAATTCCTGATCCACTTGTAACTCACCTCCCACTGCGCTGCCATCTTCCCACTGCCCTGTCTCCGGTGGCCTCTCTGTCGCCATGGAGCACCCCTCCCCAGGTGCTACTCCATCGTCCTCACCACCATGTCCCCCGTCACTCGCCTCTGGTTGCCTCCGCTCCGCTGTGGACCCCCCCAGACCACGTGTAATAACACCTGCACAGGATCGGTACATCCGAACATCACACCTGCGTGACAGGTAATGGATGGCAACAACAACTGCCCGAGTTACACCAGGAACGCACAATCCCTCTATCAGTGCTCAGACTGTCTGCAAAAGGCTGAGAGAGGCTGGATTGAGGGCTTGTAGGCCTGTTGTAAGGCAGGTCCTCACCAGACATCACTGGCAACAACGTCGCCTATGGGCACAAACCCACCGTCACTGGACCGGACAGGACTGGCAAAAAGTGCTCTTCACTGACGAGTTGCGGTTTTGTCTCACCAGGGGTGATGGTCAGATTCGCATTTATCGTCGAAGGAATGAGCGTTACACCGAGGCCTGTACTCTGGAGCGGGATCGATTTGGAGGTGGAGGGTCCATTATGGTCTGGGGCGGTGTGTAACAGCATCATTGGACTGAGCTTGTTGTCATTGCAGGCAATCTCAACTCTGTGCGTTACAGGGAAGACATCCTCCTCCCTCATGTGGTACCCTTCCTGCAGGCTCATCCTGACATAACTCTCCAGCATGACAATGCCACCAGCCATACTGCTCGTGATTTCCTGCAAGACAGGAATGTCAGTGTTCTGCCATGGCCAGCGTAGAGCCCGGATCTCAATCCCATTGAGCACATCTGGGACCTGTTGGATCAGAGGGTGAGGGCTAGGGCCATTCCCCCCAGAAATGTCCGGGAACTTGCAGGTGCCTTGGTGGAAGACTGAGGGTAACATCTCACAGCAAGAACTGGAAAATCTGGTGCAGTCAATGAGGAGGAGATGCACTGCAGTACTTAATGCAGCTGGTGGCCACACCAGATACTGACTGTTACTCTTGATTTTGACCCCGCCTTTGTTCAGGGACACATTATTCCATTTCTGTTAGTCACATGTCTGAGGAACTTGTTCAGTTTATGTCTCAGTTGTTGAATCTTGTTATGTTCATACAAATATTTACACATGTTAAGTTTGCTGAAAATAAACGCAGTTGACAGTGAGAAGACATTTCTTTTTTTGCTGAGTTTATTAACCCTGATAACCTATAGAGGGTGCTAGAACAGAGGCTCTTCACAGAGCACTGATGAGTAATTTATGAGGTTGAGAGAGCCACTAGAGCAGGGGTACTCAACTCTTACCCTACGAGGTCCGAAGCATGATGGTTTCCTGTTTTACCTGATAATGAATTGCACATACCTGGTATTCCAGGTCTAATTCAGTCCCTGATTAGAGGGGAACAATGAATAAATGCAGTGAAACTGGCTTCCAGGTCTAATTCAGTCCCTAATTAGAGAGGAACAATGAATAAATGCAGTGGAACTGGCTTCCAGGACTAATTCAGTCCCTGATTAGAGGGGAACAATGAATAAATGCAGTGGAACTGGCTTCCAGGACTAATTCAGTCCCTGATTAGAGGGGAACAATGAATACATGCAGTGGAACTGGCTTCCAGGTCTAATTCAGTCCCTAATTAGAGAGGAACAATGAATAAATGCAGTGGAACTGGCTTCCAGGACTAATTCAGTCCCTGATTAGAGAGGAACTATGAATAAATGCAGTGGAACTGGCTTCCAGGACTAATTCAATCCCTGATTAGAGGGGAATAATGAATAAATGCAGTGGAACTGGCTTCCAGGTCTAATTCAATCCCTAATTAGAGAGGAACAATGAATAAATGCAGTGGAACTGGCTTCCAGGACTAATTCAGTCCCTGATTAGAGGGGAACAATGAATAAATGCAGTGGAACTGGCTTCCAGGTCTAATTCAGTCCCTGATTAGAGGGGAACAATGCAGTGGAACTGACTTCCAGGTCCAGAGTTTCCCAGTTGTCAGATAATTAGTGTTATTCTCATGAGGACCTGTTATTGAGACAGTGTATAATAAGAACAACAAACAGGCAGTGCAGTGAGGGAGCAAGTTCCGGATGCTCTGTGAGCCTGGCTGCTAGACTGAATGCTCCATGATCCACTTATAAAGAGTTTGCTTGCACCATATATTACGCTCAGCTATCATACTATCCAATGGAGCGAGTGCTGCCCTCGTCTATGGAGAGTGCAGAGTGGAGTAGATAATGATTTCTCTACCAGCCCCATATGGTGTACAGTATAGGTGGAGGTATGAAGAGAGGACGGAATGAAAGAAGGGACGTAAAAGAGTGACTTAATGTGTGAGGTCATAACGGCAGACAGAACGTAGAGCCGGGTGGAGAGAGAAACGGCGGGGTGGAAAGAGAGAGATCAATCAGCCTGTTCACAACAGCTGGACACAGAGAGGGAGAGAGAGAGTGAGAAAGAGATGTTACAAAACACAAAGAGTAGTCCACATGGCTAACCAAAATTGACAGTAGGACTTGAATAGGTGAGGACAATGACTTGCCGTCTTGTTTGCACACACACACACGCATACATGCACTTAACACACACACACACACACACACACACACACACACACACACACATCTTCATAGATCAAACACCTTGTTGTTGGCATGTAGAGAGTGAGAGAACGGTGAGCACAAACAAATTAATTTGGAGTCAGACAGCTGTATTCTAGGGCAACGACCTTCTATATTGTAAAACTGAGAGAGGGGGAGAGAGGAGAGAGGGGGGAGGGAGAGGGAGAGAGAAAAAGAGAGTGAAGAGTGGGTGGGAAGTGATAGGTGTGGTCTCAGGGTTTAAATATCAGTATAACATATCAGGAGAGAGAGAGAGAGAGAGAGAGAGAGAGAGAGAGAGAGAGAGAGAGAGAGAGAGAGAGAGAGCGAGAGAGAGAGAGAGAGAGAGAGAGAGAGTGAGTGATGAGGGGAACAAACAGAACTCCAGGTTAAGGAAGAGGAGTATAAATATAGACAGGAACTGTATTCAACCACTTATATATGGGAGAATAATTACACCTTTAGCCTGGTGTTTGGAAGTTGAAAGTGAAACTAGCCTCTCATTTTGCAGTATAAGTTCACAGTAGCAGTCAGTGATTAGAAGCTGAATAAAACCTCTGTCCTTTTGGCTGCAGAGTGGAGAAACACCCAGCCCGGGTTGTGGTTACCGAGAAGAGTGGTCAGAACCCTCACAACGCTCACGAATCCTGTTTGGGGCTATTTTGTTCACCACTGTAAACATCAGACGTCTGGGTTGGCTTGAGTCAGATCCACATGGTCAACATGTCTTTCTAAAGAGCTGTGAAGTATTTAAAAATGCTCCACATACTGTAAAAGCCTTGTATATTAGTCTAAGAACATGTTGCTCACATCAGATTCTAGTTGTCTACTATCATGGTCTGTTCCTCTCTACAGACCGTGTTCAGGTGATTTGTTCATACAGTTTTGAGTTTTAATGTCACATGCAGAAGTACAGTGAAATGCCTTTCTTGCAAACTCAAAACCCAACAATGTAGTAATAAATAACAATGTATTACTAGGAAGGAAAACACGACAAATAAGAAGAAATATGCAGAACACAATAAGTAAGTAAGCATACTATATACAGGGTCAGATCCAATACCATATTTACAATGTTCAGGGATACTGGAGTGATGGAGATAGATATGTATATGGGTAAGGTGACTGGGCAACAGGATATAAGATAAACAGAGTAGCAGCAGCTTGTATGTGAGTGGGAGTGTGTGGGTGTAGAGTCAGTATAAATGTATGTGCATATTATGTGTGAGTGAGCAGATGTAGGGAGTGTGTGTGAGAGACAGTGCAAAAATACAAATAAAAGGTCAATAAAGATACGAGGTTAACTCTGTGTAGCTATTTTGTTAGCTATTTATCAGTCATATTGCTCTGGGATAGAAGCTGTTCAAGAGCCTGTTGGTGCCAGACTTGCACCGGTACCGCTTGCCGTGCGGAAACAGAGAGAATAGTCTATGGCTTGTGTGGTTGGATTCTTTAACATTTTTCCGTGCCTTCCTACCACACCACCTGGTATAGATGTCCTGGATGGCAGGGATGTAGTGATGTACTGGGCTGTCCGCACCACCCTCTATAGGGCCATGCAATCGTGGGACGTGCTATTGCCATACCAGGCAGTGATGCAGCCAGTCAATATGCTATCAATGGTACAGCTGTAGAACTTTTTGAGGATTTTTCAACCTCTTGGGGGGGAAGAGTTTGTTTGGACCATTTGAAGTCTTTAGTGATTTGGACACAGAGGAACTTGAAGCTAACATGATCTTTATGAATTATGAAACCTTTATTTGATTTATGTGTTTTTTATTATAAAATAAATTCTTCAAAAATCACAAGGGATATTAGCTGACGAAGATTATGTCATAGAACAACCTGTATAAGCTCTCCTACGCCTGTGTGTACCACATACCTTATTTTGGGGGTTTATCCTAAAACCCTACAAAAACGCCATTCATTTTCCTCATAGGCTTTGTCGAACGAACGATGACAGAGTTAGTACCTACAAAAAGACCCCATTACTATTTCTCTCTATAGGACACCATTTTAACTTCTTAGCCATACAGTTTCCTTGATCCTCCTGCTATACTGTTGGATGGAGTCTGTAATCAGGGCCCTCTAACCCCACTATCAAAAAAGCATTTGAACAGCACCCAAGACCCAAGGCACAGACAGCTCTGGCAGCTGCTGATGAAAAAAACACTCTCCCGTCGTCATCAATCAGGGCTCTCTTCCCTTCTCTAACTCTCTCTCCTTTTCTCTCACTCACTCTCCACCCCTCTCTCTCGCTCTCTCTCTCTCTCTCTCCTCTCTCCCTCCTCCCCTTCACTACCTCCCTCCCACTGTAGGGGCCTTTTTCAAAGCGTTTCATTAACTCTGCTACCACCATCATGGCACAATGACCTATGTCTATCTGCTCCCCTACTCAGAGTACTTAAATGATGTATATAACCTGCTCTCTGCCCCTCCCCCTCCAGATGGACCCGGTACAGAAGGCGGTGATGAACCACACCTTCGGCCCCCCCGTGATGAAGACCAAACGACCCATCATCTCCTGCAATGTCTGCCAGATCCGCTTCAACTCAGAAGTAAGGCAGTAAGGCACTATCCATCCACCCACCCATGCATCCACCATCCACACATTCACCCAGGCATCCATCAATCCACATTCATCCAGGCATCCATCTAAGTATTCCACACATCTATCTATGCACTACATCATAACCTGACCTAAATGTCAATTATTGACTGGACTGCTGGAGCAGGTGTCAGGTGAGAACTGTGTCTACGATTCCTCGGCTCCACTTCTCCCCTTGGGGCAGCCCTGCTTAGCTTACATTACCGTCTCTCTGTTTGACACCATTTCATTGGCACTTCCCAGAAAGGAGTTAATATTATGCAACTGTGCTCTGGGGGGCTGCGGGGACAAAGTAGAGTAGAGGGAGCTGGATGGCTAGGGGACTAAAGTAAAGGGGGCTGGGGGGCTAGGGGACAAAAGTACAGGGGTTTGAGGTATTAGGGGACTAAAGTAAAGGGGGCTAAAATACAGGGGGCTTGGGGTTAGGGGACTAAGGTACAGGCGGTTTGGGGGCTAGGGGGCTAGGGGACTAAAGTACAGGGGGCTTGAGGGCTAGGGTACTAAAGTACAGGGGGCTTGGGGGCTAGGGTACTAAAGTACAGGGGGCTTGAGGGCTAGGGTACTAAAGTACAGGGGGCTTGAGGGCTAGGGTACTAAAGTACAGGGGGCTTGGGGGCAAGGGTACTAAAGTACAGGGGGCTTGGGGGCTAGGGTACTAAAGTACAGGGGGCTTGGGGGCTAGGGTACTAAAGTACAGGGGGCTTGGGGGCTAGGGTACTAAAGTACAGGGGACTGGGAGACTAGAGAACAGGGGACTAGGGGACTAGAGCAAAGGGGACTAGGGGACTAGAGAACAGGGGACTAGGGGACTAGAGAACAGGGGACTAGGGGACTAGAGAACAGGGGACTAGGGGACTAAAGAACAGGGGACTAGGGGACTAAAGAACAGGAACAGGGGGCTAGGGGGCTAGGGGACTAAAGAACAGGGGACTAGGGGACTAAAGAACAGGGGGCTAGGGGACTAAAGAACAGGGGACTAGGGGACTAAAGAACTGGAACAGGGGACTAGGGGACTAGAGAACAGGGGACTAGGGGACTAGAGAACAGGGGACTAGGGGACTAAAGAACAGGGGACTAGGGGACTAGAGAACAGGGGACTAGGGGACTAAAGAACAGGGGGCTAGGGGACTAGAGAACAGGGGACTAGGGGACTAGGGGACTAAATAACAGGGGACTAGGGGACTAAAGAACAGGGGGCTAGGGGACTAGAGAACAGGGGACTAGGGGACTAGAGAACAGGGGACTAGGGGACTAAAGAACAGGGGGCTAGGGGACTAGTGAACAGGGGACTAGGGGACTAAAGAACACGAACAGGGGGCTAGGGGACTAAAGAACAGGGGACTAGGGGACTAAAGAACAGGGGGCTAGGGGACTAGAGAACAGGGGACTAGGGGACTAAAGAACAGGGGACTAGGGGACTAAAGAACAGGGGACTAGGGGACTAAAGAACAGGGGGCTAGGGGACTAGAGAACAGGGGACTAGGGGACTAGAGAACAGGGGACTAGGGGACTAAAGAACAGGGGGCTAGGGGACTAGAGAACAGGGGACTAGGGGACTAGAGAACAGGGGACTAGGGGACTAAAGAACAGGGGACTAGGGGACTAAAGAACAGGGGACTAGGGGACTAAAGAACAGGGGGCTAGGGGACTAGAGAACAGGGGACTAGGGGACTAGAGAACAGGGGACTAGGGGACTAGAGAACAGGGGACTAGGGGACTAGAGAACAGGGGACTAGGGGACTAGAGAACAGGGGGCTAGGGGACTAGAGAACAGGGGACTAGGGGACTAGAGAACAGGGGGCTAGGGGACTAGAGAACAGGGGACTAGGGGACTAGAGAACAGGGGACTAGGGGACTAGAGAACAGGGGACTAGGGGACTAAAGAACAGGAACAGGGGGCTAGGGGACTAAAGAACAGGGGACTAGGGGACTAGAGAACAGGGGACTAGGGGACTAGAGAACAGGGGACTAGGGGACTAGAGAACAGGGGACTAGGGGACTAAAGAACAGGGGACTAGGGGACTAGAGAACAGGGGACTAGGGGACTAAAGAACAGGGGACTAGGGGACTAAAGAACAGGGGACTAGGGGACTAGAGAACAGGGGACTGGGGGACTAGAGAACAGGGGACTAGGGGACTAGAGAACAGGGGACTAGGGGACTAAAGAACAGGGGGCTAGGGGACTAAAGAACAGGGGACTAGGGGACTAGAGCACAGGGGACTAGGGGACTAAAGAACAGGGGACTAGGGGAATATATTTGGAGTTATTTAACAATTTTTGGGTTACTACATGATTCCATATGTGTTATTTCATAGTTGTGATGTCTTCACTATTATTCTACAATGTAGAAAATAGTACAAATAAAGAAAAACCCTTAAATGAGTAGGTGTTCTAAAACATTTTGACCGGCACTGTAAATCAGCCTAAATCGGTGTTAACTGATAGTTTCATAGTAGAATAACAAATACATCATAACATATACATCCCTTGTGGGATTATTCAGAGTGGTTTGTTCCGTGCTGCACATATTCCAATAGAGAGAGTGGGGGTCTAACAGCTGATAGGTGCTTATGACACTGACTGCCTTCTGAAACATACAGTCATAAAGACAGAAGCCCTCAGCTCTGTACACATCATTAAATGTGAAATAAGCACATAAACCAATGCTCAGTTTGATTGCATGTCTTTATGTGTATTTTGTATTTTATTAGGATCCCCATTAGTTGTTTGCAAAAGCAGCCGCTACTCTTCCTGGGGTCCACACAAAACATAAAACATGACATAATACAGAACATCAGTAGACAAGAACAGAACTACATCAATTAAAATCAAATAAAAATGGCACACGTAGTCTACATATCGATATATACACACAAACTATCTATGTCAAATAGGGGAGAGGCGTTGTTCCTTGAGGAGTTGCTGCATCTGTTTTTTGAAACCAGGTTTGCTGTTCATTTCAGTAATATGAGATGGAACGGAGTTCCATGCAATAATGGCTCTACTATATGCTTTTTTGAATTTGTTCTGGATCTGGGGACTGTGAAAAGACCCCTAGTGACATGTCTGGTGGGAGAAGTGTGTGTGTCAGAGCTGTGTGTAAGTTGACTATGCAAACAATTTGGGATTTTCAACACATTAATGTTTCTTATAAAAAGAAGAAACATGAATTTGTTGAAAATCTCAAATATTGTACTATAACCACATACAACTGTTGTCTCTACATTATTTTCTCTGTATATGATCCTCTCTCCTTGCTGCTGTGTGTATTAGAACACAAACTCACCTGTAAACATATACGGTCAAATCTGAGGCTGTTTTAAGGCCTGATTATACAACTCCTCCCCCTCCCCTACACAGATGGGAGCGTTTTATCACCAGTAAGATGTGGTAAGACCTGTTTTCCTGTCATAGACTGCATTGAGTATTACAATTTCACTGTAGCAGGCTTAGGCAATTTGCTTCAAAATGTGCACTTCGTGTATTCAACATTATTGTTATGAAGTATTAAATGTTTTTGTAGTGCTTCACAATGGGTATAGAAAGTACAGGCCAGGGTACATTGGACCAGCTTGAGTGATGGGTATATCCCCTAAACATACAGTAAAAGTCTCTTTGCTCAGGGGAAACACAGTGTCACTTTTAAGCCAGACACAAGTCTGACACACAATCCTGGCTAAAAATGTTGACACATGCCAATGAATAAAGCACTAAATACTTTTCGGGAAAGGACGGTGGAAACATAAACAGGGGAGCGTCTGAAACGCCATAACAGCTGCATCTATCTACCCTCTCTAATCCCCTCTCCTGGACCCCATGTTCTCACATTCTGTAGTACACACTCAAATCAAATCCAACAGGTGTAGACTTACTTAACTGAGAAATGATAATAAAAAGAAAAATAGTACCACAGGAATAAAATACACAAGAATGAATCAATATACAGAGAGTACTAGTACCAGATCGATGTGCAGAGGTACGAGTGACTAGGCATCAGGATAGATAATAATAGCAAATGAGTGTAAAAGTGTGTGTGTTTGTGTTGGCGGTATGCGTGTGTGTGTGTGTTATGTGTGTGTGTGCATATCTAGTGTACAGTATGTGAATGTGTATGGATTTTTTGTGTGAGTGTCAGTGTAGTGTGTGTGTGAATGTGTATATATAGTGCGTGTGCATAGAGTCAGTGTAAGATAGGGTCAGTGCAGATAATCAGGGTAACCACTTAATGAACTATTTAGCAGTCTTGTGGCTTGGGGGTAGAAGCTGTCTCAGAGCCTGTTGGTCCGAGAGCCGATGCTCCGGTATTGTTTGCCGGACGGTAGCAGAGTGAACAGTCTATGGCTTGGGTGGCTGGAGTCTTTGCCAATTTTTCGGCCTTCCTCTGACACCGCCTGATATAGAGGTCCTGGATGGCAGGGAGCTCAACCCCAGTGATGTACTGGGCTGTCCGCACCACCCTCTGTAGCGCTTTGTGGTCGAGAGTTTGCGGTCAGGTGTCACTGTCGTCAACCCTGTGTGTGTGGGTGTGAGTGTCGTCTGTCTGTCCGTCTGTGCCTGCATGTAGCAGCGTAGAATAGTGTACTGCGTGTGGTGTGTATGTGTGTGTTCAACTTCCAACTCCACTGGACCCTTGGCCACCTGTTTGGCCTTCACTCCCTTTATGCATCATCATCAGTACAGTCAGTGTGTGTGAGAAAGTCCTGATCTCCATCTGCTCTACCAGTCCAGTGCTCAGTAATCTGAGAGGGGAAAGGCTGTGAGCTCAGAGCACAATGGACGTTCTCTAATAATGAAACAATAGTCTGCTCACAGTATACACAGTATACACAGTATATATACAGCCAAGGATCTGTTACTGCAGCACTACTACATTTCAGAAGCACAGTTAGAGACAATATTACATAATACTTTCCACACGTTTCTAATGTTATACCCCAGCCAGCATACATTGTCTTTCCTGCTATAAAGAGTAAGATATTTTGATATAAATATTCAAAATAAAGTACCGGCAGCACTCTCACTGAATTGTGTTTTCTGTCAGTCTACACTGGCTAAGCCATGGATTAAACTTCATCATCTGCTAAACCAGATACAATTAAAGACTGAAGCTGAACCAAACCAAAATATCTGGATTGATTCATATAAACTCAGAAGCAAACCTACCACACTGCCAGTCTGCCACCAGTATTGTACTGTATAGGGCCACATGGGGTGATTATGAAATTGCAATTCATTCCAAGCAGCCACCAGCCATACAGGACAGGCTGTCAGAGCTCAGCCCAGCTCTCTATGCTGCAAGACCGACGTCACATGCCTCTTTATTGTGCTGCATTGGCTATCGTTACCACTGCAGCACCACAAAGCTGGACACCTCTCTCTCTCTCTCTCTCTCTCTCCTCTCTCTCTCTCTCTCTCTCTCTCTCTCGCTCAATCAATCAATTTCAATGTCAATGTCAGTCCCTAAGATAGATCCTGCTTCCTTTTCCTTTTTTCCTCCTCTTCTTCATACATGTTGATGTCTCTCTATCTCTTTCTCTCTTTCTGGTGTACTTCCTGTGTCCCCTTCTCTTCTGCATTTCCCTCGTCCTCCCTCTCCTCTCCCACCCCCTCTCTCCTCCATTGTGTTGCCTGTCGGCTGTACAGTAGATTTGGCTGCTAGACCAGTTCTCTCTGGTTCCTCTGCCTTTGTCACCTCATAGATTAAACATCAAAGCCGCATCCTGCTCAGAGAGAAAAGGATCATATTTTCATATCCAATTTTCATAACGCTTCTTAACCCATTCCAAACATCATGTACTCCTATTTTCTAACTCTTCAGTTCTACCCTAAAGATCTCTATTTCCTCCTTCCTTCTAATCTCTTTCTAGACCTCTGCTCTATCCCCTCTTTCTGACTCCCTGTCCGTCTCCCCTCTCTGTTGTCAACTCTGTTCAGTTGGAATTGATTGTTGAATTTCATTGATCCCCAAGACCTAAACACTGAAGGTCAGGACAGAGCTTCAAAACCAAAGCTTTCCTCCATCGAGAGAGAGAAGAGGGAGAGAGAGAGAGAGAGAGAGAGAGAGAGAGAGAGAGAGAGAGAGAGAGAGAGAGACGGGGGGGGGGGTTACAATCTGAAATAGTGAAAGTAGAGTGGGAGAGAAGTGAGAGAGAGGCAATTCCTTTTCTCTGTAAGTCTGTCTCTTTGGAGAACATAACAGTTGCTGAGTGTGTTCTGTGTTATGCTATATGTGGACCTCTGTCATCGGCAATTACTGCCTGGGGTTTAGGGAGGCATCCCTGACACGTCCCAGTAGCCCTCTCACTCCCTCCCTCGCTGCTGCCAAGCCCCAGCTCTCTTTGTAGCTATGTAGCTGGCTACAGTACACACACCCTCCCTTGGTGACACTCTGGCCACTCGCATTCCTTACTCCTCCTTGAGCAGCAGTAGTCTAGTTGCAGCTGTCAGTGTTTCCTCACACCTCTGGGTCTATTTTAGATAATCCCATTCTCACCACTCGATAATCATCACAGGCTCAGTTCAGTAATTAGCAATTTACAGCAGAGGAACCACCAGAACATTCTCCTCTGTAAAGACAGACTAGAGGTGACCTGAACATTATAGTACTATATAGGGTCTGGAATATTCTAGAATGCTTAAAGAATGATTACTGCTGACCTACTGTTTGTACACTCAGTGTAGTTCTCACATTGACAGCAAACCACAGAGAGTGTGTGCTCCTCACTTGCTGTATTTTGTGCTATTTTGTGTTGAACAAGGATAGTTATAAAGTCACCACAGTCCCTGGTTCGAATCCAGGCTGTATCACATCCGGCCGTGATTGGGAGTCCCATAGGGCGGCGCACAATTGTCCCAGCGTCGTTCAGGTTTGGCCGGGGTAGGCCGCCATTGTAAATAAGAATTTGTTCTTAACTGACTTGCCTTGTTAAATAAAGGTTAAATGACATTTTTTTTAATAAAACCCACCCCTGTGCAGACAGAGATGCATAATGGATCTACTGAACTGCTGAAGAGTGCTCCAGCCAGTCAGCCAGCCAGTCAATCAGCCAGCCAGTCAGTCAGCCACAGGGACAGGCAGGTACAGAGCAGGGACAGCACAGAGCTCATATGACAGCCTAAAGCCATCTGCTGAGAGATGTCCAGTCAACACTATGGCTAGAGTTTACTCCACTGACCTCACTGGGTCTCAAACAGGCCTGTGGATGATAGATACTGTACTAAACAGGAAAACAGGACACAACCGTAGCGTGAAAATAAAACAGCCAGGGTGTGTGTGGTGTCCCATGGCCATGCTAAGGCTGCTATTGGGGTGAGTGAATTATCATCTGCTAAAGATTGGGTATACCTTTTTTTTCCTGATATACGCAGATATCAGATAAGCATGGCGCTCAGAAGTGTGTGAATAATAATACCCATGTGGATTATGATGTGACATATCATGCCATGTCCTCTTCTCTCCATGTTCTTTTCTCAGAGTCAGGCAGAGGCCCACTATAAGGGGAGCCGCCACGCTCGGAGGGTAAAAGGCATTGAGACCTCCAAGACTCGCCCCCAGGAGGGTGACAAGCTGGCCACTCTCCCCACCGCCGCCCTCTCTCCACCAGGCCCCTCAACATCCAGCCCAGGCCCCGACCCTAGCAAACAGGGTAAGCACCACCTGTGCTCCACACTGTACACACACACACATGCTGAACCCACACAAAGATATAACCTAAACACACACACACACATGCTGAACCCACACAAAGATATAACCTAAACACACACATGCTGAACTCACACAAAGATATAACCTAAACACACACATGCTGAACCCACACAGAGGTATAACCTAAACACACACATGCTGAACAAACACAGAGATATAACCTACACACAAACATGCTGAACCCACACAGAGATATACTGTAACCTAAACACACACACATGCTGAACCCACACAGAGATATAACCTAAACACACACACATGCTGAACCCACACAGAGATATAACCTAAACACACACATGCTGAACGCACACAGAGATATACTGTAACCTAAACACACACACACATGCTGAACCCACACAGAGATATAACCTAAACATACACAAATCACTGCATTTAATCATGGCAAGGCAACTGGAAACATGACCGAATACAAAGAGTGTAGTTATTCCCTCCGCAAGGCAATCAAACAAGCAAAGTGTCAGTATAGAGACAATGTAGACTCGCAATTCAATGGCTCAAACACGAGACATATGTGGCAAGGTCTAAAGTCAATCATGGATTACAAAAACAAAACCAGCCCTACCGCGGACATCAACGTCTTGCTCCCAGACAAATGAAACAAATTCTTTGTGTGCTTTGAGGACAATACAGTGCCACGACACGGCCATCTACCAAAGACTGTGGGCTCTCCTCCGTGGCCTCCGTGAGTAAAACATTTAAAGGTGTTCACCCTCGCAAGGCTGCCGGCCCAGACGGCATCCCTAGCCGCGTCCTCAGAGCATGCACAGACCAGCTGGCTGGAGTGTTTACGGACATATTCAATCAATCCCTATCCCAGTCTGCTGTCCCCACTTTCTTCAAGATGTCTACCATTGTTCCTGTTCCCAAGAAAGCGAAGGTAACTGAGCTAAATGACTATCACCCCGTAGCACTCACTTCTGTCATCATCAAGTGCTTTGAGAGACTAGTCGAGGATCATATCACTTCCACCCTACCTGATACCCTAGACCCACTCCAATTTGCTTACCGGGCCAACAGGTCCTCTGACGATGCAATCGCCATCACACTGCAAACTTCCCTATCTCATCTGGACAAGAGGAATACCTATGTAAGAATGCTGTTCATTGACTACAGTTCAGCATTTAACACCATAGTACCCTCCAAACTCGTCATTAAGCTTGAGACCCTAGGTATCGACCCCGCCCTGTGCAACTGGGTCCTGGACTTTCTGACTGGCCGCCCCCAGGTGGTGAGGGTAGGAAACATCATCTCCACCCCGCTGATCCTCAACACTGGGGCCCCATAAGGATGCGTTCTCAGCCCTCTCCTGTACTCCCTGTCCACCCATGACTGCGTGGCCATGCACGCCTCCAACTCAATCATCAAGTTTGCAGATGACACTACAGTGGTAGGCTTGATTACCAACAACGACAAGACAGCCTACAGGGAGGAAGTGAGGGCCCTCGGAGTGTGGTGTCAGGAAAATAAACTCTCACTCAACGTCAACAAAACAAAGGAGATGATTGTGGACTTCAGGAAACAGCAGAGGGAGCACCCCCCTATCCACATCGACGGGACAGTAGTGGAGAAGGTGAAAAGTTTTAAGTTCCTTGGCGTACACATCACGGACAAACTGAAATGGTCCACCCACACAGACAGTGTGGTGAAGAAGGCACAACAGCGCCTCTTCAACCTCAGGAGGCTGAAGAAATTTGGCTTGTCACCTAAAACCCTCACAAACTTTTACAGATGCACAATCGAGAGCATCCTGTCGGGCTGTATCACCGCCTGGTACGGCAACTCCACTGCCCTCAATCGCAAGGCTCTCCAGAGGGTAGTGCGGTTTGCACAAGGCATCACCGGGGGGCAAACTACCTGCCCTCCAAGAGACAAACAGCACCTGATGTCACAGGAAGGCCAGAAAGATCATCAAGGACAACAACCACCCGAGCCACTGCCTGTTCACCCCGCTATCATCCAGAAGGCGATGTCAGTACAGGTGCATCAAAGCTGGGACCGAGAGACTGAAAAACAGCTTGTATCGGAAGGCCATCAGACTGTTAAACAGCCATCACTAACATAGAGAGGCTGCTGCCAACATACAGACTCAAATCACTGGCCACTTTAATAAATGGATATAATAAAGGTCTCTTTAAATAATGTCACTTTAATAATGTTTACATATCCTACAATTCTCATCTCCTATGTATATAGTGTATTTTATACCATCTATTGCATCTTGCCTATGCTGTACGGCCATCGAGCATCCATATATTTATATGTACATATTCTTATTCCATCCTCTTACATTGTGTGTATAAGGTAGTTGTTGTGAATTTGTTAGATTACTTGTTAGATATTACTGCACTGTCGGAACTAGAAGCACAAGCATTTCGCTACACTGTATTAACATCTGCTAACCATGTGTATGTGACCAATAAAATTAGATTTGATTTGATTTGACATGCTGAACCCACAGAGAGATATAACCTAAACACACACACGTGCTGAACCCACACAGAGATATAATCTAAAAACACACACATGCTGAACCCACACAGAGATATAACCTAAACACACACACATGCTGAACCCACACAGAGATATAACCTAAACACACACACATGCTGAACCCACACAGAGATATAACCTAAACACACACACACATGCTGAACCCACACAGAGATATAACCTAAACACACACATGCTGAACCCACACAGAGATATAACCTAAACACACACACACGTTTCAGTCTGTGTGTGAAGTTCAGCTGTTTAGTCAGAGATCAGGGGTGAAACAGAACAGTCGTACAGAGGGATGTCTGCTAAGAGACGCCTCTGTCAGCACTGACAAGAATGAGCTTCCCAGGTATCCGTCACTGGGATTGGCCAGCAGGAGAGGAGGGTGGTGGGGAGGGAGGGCTGTCATCAGATTAGGGGGGGGGGGGGGGAACGTAGGTAACACATAGAGCTTCCCCTGACACATACTGTCACACAGGAAAGATTGGGAGAGAAACAACTGGCAGATTTGATTGTGTCTGTGGTTAAATACTATGTAGTATGAGGATGCTGCTATGAGGATTTTCTATAAAGGCTCTACTGGCTCCCAAAAGTTGTATTTTGTTTATCTCTTGGTTCAATTGGCAGACCAGATGACCCTGTGCTACATACAGTGGTTAACCTACAGTAACATTAAGATTAATGTGCTGTTCTACTGACCCTCCTTCCACCCTCTCCAACCTGAATAACCTGACATGACCCAGGTATTCCCCCTACCCTGACTCACTCCAGATGGGGGAGACAGATGTGTGGCCCTCTGGGGCAGAGTTTTGACCCTGTAGGTTCAGACATAGTACTGTACTAGTGCCGCATCATCATCATCATCATCATCATCATAATATTATCTGGTGTGCTCTACACGTAAGTGATAATGCCCGAGAATCCGGTGTTTGTGGACAAAGTCAAGTTTTTTAACCAATCAGCATTCAGGATTAGAACCACCCGTTGTATAAAATATGGTAGAAAACGTTCTATTTCCTATCTGTTCTCTTCACAGATGACGTCGAGTCCCGCCCACATTCAAACGGCTCAGACATGACACCCAGCCCCATCCCCATGTCGGTCCCAGGCACCCCCCTGCTCCCTGTGTGTCCATCCTTGCCCCCTTTGAGTACACCTATGCCCACCACCTCCATCCCCTCCCCGGCCCTTTGTGCCCCCCAGGTGGACACCACCATGGCGGGCCCCCCTGACACCCTGTCCCCGGCCCCCAGCCTCTCTTCAGGGGAGTCTGAGGACAAGGCCAAGAAGCTGCTCTACTGCTCACTGTGCAAAGTGGCCGTCAACTCCCTCTCTCAGCTAGAGGCGCACAACAAAGGTAAGGCCCCTTCCAAAGACAGAACTGATAACGCAATGTGTAATAAAGTCTATTGTCATTAAGCATTCCGGCCTAGATAGATATTGCCTTCTCAGCAGCCTCAAAATTAGCCGCACAAAGTGATGCTTGAGCTTTTACAAACACAACATTTTATGTGTTCTCCTTCACACCCTGATCTCTGATATTGACTCATAGGATACCACTATCACACACAAGGGACAAAACTACACACAGTGGCATAATTGATTAAATATATTTTCTTCCACTCAAGGTTTATGAATACACTGCAAACCACGGCTAAGGCATCGCGGTTGAATAATTTCACAAGGCCAAATATTGCAATACTAAGCCAGGGCTTCTGATGCACACACATAATACACACACAGAACCTAAGACACACACTCTCAGGGAAGAAGAGTAAACAATGAATATTTCAGTGTGTTCAAGGCTAGATTAACCAGCTCAACTCAAATGACAGAAGAACAGCTTGGCTGTTATCCACCACATAGAGAGACAGGACAATACTTCCACGTGTCTGGTTTATTTTAACAGATATAACAATCAGATTATTTTCTTTTAGTTACAATATGACATTTTAGTAGATGCCGTTATGCAGAGTGACTTACATTAGCGAATGCATACATTTTCATTTGTACTGGTCCCGATGGGAATCGAACCCACAACCCTGGCGTTGTAAGTGGCATGCGCTGGCAACTGAGCCACATGGGACTAGTAGTTATGTTTCCTAAAGCCATCCCTCCAAAACATACACACCTGGAGGTAATTACATATACATAGTTAATGACATCCATGATTACAAACTGACAGGTTACCAGAATACGGCTGTTATTTTTAATGATTCACAGTGCATAAAATATTATGCATACAGTGAGGGAAAAAAGTATTTGATCCCCTGCTGATTTTGTACATTTGCCCACTGACAAAGAAATTATCAGTCTATAATTTTAATGGTAGGTTTATTGTGAGAGACAGAATAACAAAAAATCCAGAAAAACGCATGTCAAAAATGTTATAAAATGATTTGCATTTTAATGAGGGAAATAAGTATTTGACCCCTCTGCAAAACATGACTTAGTACTTGGCAAACCGTTGTTGGCAATCACAGAGGTCAGACGTTTCTTGTAGTTGGCCACCAGGTTTGCACACATCTCAGGAGGGATTTTGTACCACTCCTCTTTGCAGATCTTCTCCAAGTCATTAAGGTTTCGAGGCTGACGTTTGGCAACTCGAACTTTCAGCTCCCTCCACAGATTTTCTATGGGATTAAGGTCTGGAGACTGGCTAGGCCACTCCAGGACCTTAATGTGCTTCTTCTTGAGCCACTCCTTTGTTGCCTTGGCCGTGTGTTTTGGGTCATTGTCATGCTGGAATACCCATCCACAACCCATTTTCAATGCCCTGGCTGAGGGAAGGAGGTTCTCACCCAAGATTTGACGGTACATGGCCCCGTCCATCGTCCCTTTGATGCGGTGAAGTTGTCCTGTCCCGTCAGCAGAAAAACACCCCCAAAGCATAATGTTTCCACCTCCATGTTTGACGGTGGGGATGGTGTTCTTGGGGTCATAGGAAGCATCCTCCTCCTCCAAACACGGCGAGTTGAGATGATGCCAAAGAGCTCCATTTTGGTCTCATCTGACCACAACACTTTCACCCAGTTGTCCTCTGAATCATTCAGATGTTCATCGGCAAACTTCAGACGGGCATGTATATGTGCTTTCTTGAGCAGAGGGACCTTGCGGGCGCTGCAGGATTTCGTTCCTTCACGGCGTAGTGTGTTACCAATTGTTGTCTTGGTGACTATGGTCCCAGCTGCCTTGAGATCATTGACAAGATCCTCCCGTGTAGTTCTGGGCTGATTCCTCACCATTCTCATGATCATTGCAACTCCAAGAGGTGAGATCTTGCATGGAGCCCCAGGCCGAGGGAGATTGACAGTTCTTTTGTGTTTCTTCCATTTGTGAATAATCACACCAACTGTTGTCACCTTCTCACCAAGCTGCTTGGCGATGGTCTTGTAGCCCATTCCAGCCTTGTGTAGGTCTACAATCTTGTCCCTGACATCCTTGGAGAGCTCTTTGGTCTTGGCCATTGTGGAGAGTTTGGAATCTGATTGATTGGTTGCTTCCGTGGACAGGTGTCTTTTATACAGGTAACGAGCTGAGATTAGGAGCACTCCCTTTAAGAGTGTGCTCCTAATCTCAGCTCGTTACCTGTATAAAAGACACCTGGGAGCCAGAAATCTTTCTGATTGAGAGGGGGTCAAATACTTATTTCCCTCATTAAAATGCTAATCAATTTATAACATTTTTGACATGCGTTTTTCTGGATTTTTTTGTTGTTATTCTGTCTTTCACTGTTCAAATAAACCTACTATTAAAATTATAGACTGATAATTTCTTGTCAGTGGGCAAACGTACAAAATCAGCAGGGGATCAAATACTTTTTTCCCTCACTGTACGTAGTCAAATAACTACTTACACACATAGTCATTTGGGCTTGTCCACAGTTATGTACACACACTTAGGAGATTCCACATTTGTGAGGGCCTGATTTAAAATATACACATGTGTGTTGTTGAGCTACAAACAGTATCCAAGCAACTGTACAGGGCTTGAGTAAATAGTTTTGGTATTTAAAGAAAACAGTCTGGAAATGGTTTTGAGAATGGTCAATGAACTTAGGCCATAGAGTGAGCTGCCAGAGTTGGGCTTATAAAAAGAAAGGCCATGTGTGCTTGTAAAGAGGGATCAATCAGGAAAGGAAACAATATATCAGAGAGGAGATGAGAGTGTGTGAGAAGAAGTACATACAGGTAACTGCCAAAATAAGGAAACACCAACATTTTTCTTTGTTACTTTTTTATTTCACCTTTATTTAACCAGGTAGGATAGCTGAGAACAAGTTCTCATTTACAACTGCGACCTGGCCAAGATAAAGCAAAGCGGTGCAACACAAGCAACAACACAGAGTTACACATGGAATAAACAAACTTACAGTCAATAATAAAATAGAAAAAGTCTATATACAGTGTGTGCAACTGAGGTAGGATAAGGGAGGTAAGGCAATAAATAGGCCATAGTGGCGAAAAAATTACAATATAGCAATTAAACACTGGAGTGATAGATGAGTGTGCAAGTAGAAATACTGGGGTGCAAAGGAGCAAAAATAAATAAAATAAATAACAGTATGGGGATGAGGTAGTTGGATGGGCTATTTAGAGATGGGCTATGTACAGGTGCAGTGATCTGTGAGCTGCTCTGACAGCTGGTGCTTAAAGTTAGTGAGGGAGATATGAGTATCCAGCTTCAGTGATCTTTGCAGTTCGTTCCAGTCATTGGCAGCAGAGAACTGGAAGGAACAGCGGCCAAAGGAGGAATTGGCTTTGGGGGTGACCAGTGAAATATACCTGCTGGAGCGCATGCTACAGGTGAGGCTGATATGGTGACCAGTGAGCTGAGATAAGGCGGGGCTTTACCTAGCAAAGACTTATAGATGACCTGGAGCCAGTGGGTTTGGCGACGAATATGATGCGAGGGCCAGCCAATGAGAGCCTACAGGTTGCAGTGGTGGGTAGTATATGGTGCATTGGTAACAAAACATAAAGTGTCTTAATAGGGCATCGGGTCACCATGAGCCAGAACATCTTCAATCCGTCTTGGCATAGATTCTACAAGTGTCTGGAACTCTACTTTAGGGATGCGACACCATTCTTCTATGAGAAATTCCATAATTTGGGGTTTTGGAACATGCTGTCTCAGGAGACACTCCAGAATCTCCCATATTGTACTGTAAGTGTTGAATTGGGTTGAGATCTGGTGACTGAGACACGCACACACGCACACGCACACACACATATACACACACACCCTTTAAAACTTCTTTGGGATCGGTGTCCTTTCCATGGGACGGTTGAGCTAACGTAGTCTAATGCAATTAGCATGAGGTTGTAAGTAACAAGAACATTACCAAGGACATAGACATATCTGATATTGGCAGAAAGCTTAAATTCTTGTTAATCTAACCGCGCTGTCCAATTTACAGTAGCTTTTACAGTGAAATAATACCATGCTATTGTTTGAGGAGAGTGTACAATTTTGAACATGAAAAGTTATTAATAAACAAATTAGGCACATTTGGGCAGTCTTGATACAAAATTTTGAACCGAAATGCAATGGTTCATTGGATCAGTCTAACACTTTGCACATACACTGATGCCATCTAGTGGCCAGAATCTGGGCTGGAATAGTACATTATGGCCTTTCTCTTGCATTTCAAAGATGATGGTACAAAAAAATACAAAAGAATGGTTGGTTTTTTCTTTGTATTATCTTTTACCAGCTCTATTGCGTTATATTCTACTACATTACTTTCACATTTCCATAAACGTCAAAGTGTTTCCTTTCAAATGGCACCAAGAATATGCATATCCTTGCTTCAGGGCCTGAGCTACAGGCAGTTAGATTTAGGTATATCATTTTAGGCAAATATTTTAAATAAGGGGCTAATCCTTAACCTCATGCTCCTTTGAGACCCCGCTTTCAAAGTCACTGAGATCTTTTCTTCTAGCCATGGTAGCCAAATAATAGGCAACTGGGCATTTTTATCCATGACCCTAAGCATGATGGGATGTTAATTGCTTAGTACACTCAGGAACTAAGTGTGTGGAAGCACCAAGCACCTGCTTTCAATATACTTTGTATACCTCATTTACTCAAGTGTTTCCTTTATTTTGGCAGTTACCTCTAATGTACAGTATATACAAGACCAGGGATGGGAAACTTTGATGGGGGTGGGGGCCACCAAAAATCTTAACTCATCATGTAGGGCTCAGTCTGCTTACCCACATCCATACTCACACATGTAGTCAGAGCCGGCCCTAGCCTTTTGGGGGCCCTAAGCTAAATTTGTTTTCGCCAGTTGCCCATCCCTGTACTAGACTGAGAAAGGAGAGAAGGAAATGTTCCATTAAAAAAGAGCCAAAAAAAAGGGTGAACAGGGACTGACCGTGAAATGAGAGTGAACAAGAGAAATAGGAGATAATGGTTCTGTACTACATGACAAGACAAGAACAGAGCAGGAGATAGGTTACCAAAACTGCTGAATAGACTAATCCTGAAAATGTTTGGCTGTGCTCTCTAGTGGCTAGTCAATGTCACCACACTTTCTGACTCAATATACTGCTTAGGCCTACTCATCTTTCTATGGTCAATTAGCCTACAATGTGATCTCGTCCACCATATTCTTCTGAGGGCTAGGTTAATTACAATGATAGCCACAAACAAATGATCATTTAAGGAACATACTAATACAAATATATCCAAATATATTCCATATTACAATTATATAGTTCTGTAATTTCTTAATAGTACAAAAAAATACATAAAATATCAAAGTTTTGAAATGAACAAGAACATCATGAAATGTAGAACTACATTACACTCCACAGAGAAAATGTAATCAAGGAGTTATCAGGCCTAGTTTTATCAATGAGGTATGAACTTACAAAATTTACAAACAACTAATATTTCCTTCTCTACCACTCTCTCCACGGGTGACAGGTACCAAGCACAAAACCATCCTGGAGGCGTGGAGTGGGCTGGGCCCCATAAAAACGTACCCTCGGTTGGGCCCTAACCTCAGCCCAGAGCAGGAAGGGGGGCTGCCCTCGGACCACGACACTCAGGAACACACCTTCCACTGTGAGATCTGCAACGTGAGGGTGAACTCTGAGCTGCAGCTCAAACAGGTGAGTGAGTAAGTAACACGACCACTGCCCAAGAGTGAAGTTTCCCCTAGGTACAGAACTAGGATCAGCCAGTGGTGTAAAATACATAAGTAAAAATACTTTCAAGTACTACTGAAGTCGTTTTTTGTGGTATCTGTACTTTCATTTACTATTAATATTTTTGACTACTTTTACTTTTACTTCATAACATTCCTAAAGAAAATGATGTACTTTTTACTCCATACATTTTCCCTGACACCCAAAAGCACAAGTTACATTTAGAAGGCTCAGGCAGGACAGGAAAATGATCAAATTCACGCACTTATCAAGAGAACATCCTTGGTCATCCCTACTGCCTCTGATCTGGCGGACTCACTAAACACAAATGCTTCGTTTGTAAATTATGTCTGAGTGTTGGAGTGTGTCACTGGTTATCCTTAAATTAAGGAATTTGAAATGATTTATACTTTTACTTTTGATACTTAAGTATATTTAAAACCAAATACTTTAGACTTTTACCCAAGTAGTATTTTACTGGTTGACTTTCACTTTAACTTGAGTAAGTTTCTAGGAAGGTTTCTTAATTTTAACTTAAATATGAGAACTGGGTACATGTTCCACTACTGGGATCAGCTACCCCTCCCCCAAACCAAACCTTAACCATTAGTGGGGGAAATGCAAAACTAACCACAGATCAGCATCTAGAGGCAACTTTACCTTACACCAACAGCTTAATTCATCATTCAGATACCTCACTGAAAGAAGGATGCACATTTGGAGAAAGAAGAAAACATATAATGCCCCACTTATTTTTCTCTTCAGCATATATCCAGTCGAAGGCATCGGGATGGAGTCGCAGGGAAGCCCAATCCCCTCCTTAGCCGGCATAAGAATCGCACAGACTTTGTGGTAATGATCCAATTATGTGTATAGGCTATAGCAATTATTTTAAATCATTATTTGATGATTCAGTCATTTAGCTCAGGGTTGTCTAATAGGTTTGTCTAATAGACAGCGTACCACAGTCTGCCTCTTCTCTCACCTTACTCATTACTTATTTTAACCTTTCACCTTTTCTCTCTCTGGATCTCAGTCATCCTTGACCTTCTCAAAGGAACTTCCAAAAACTCTGGGCCATGGACTGTTTCCTAACCCCCTGGCTGTTGCCGCGGCGATGGCAGCTGCTGCCTCCTCCAATCAGCTGGCTCAGCTGCGTGCCCCTGGTCCCATTTCTCACACTCAGAACTACCATCCCCACCACCACCTCCTACAGGGCACACTACAAGGCACGCACATCAGCCTCCTACGGCCCGCCCCTGGGCCTATGCGCACCACCCATGGGCCAATCCTCTTCTCCCCTTATTGACGGTGGTGGGATGGGGGACTATCAGGAAGGAGCACACTGTGAAGTAAACAGGGATAACCATTGATAGATAATAAACAGATGTTAAAACTTTAATATTTGAAATAGGAAAGACTATGCATTTTCCTCTCTACCCTTCCACCCTTCTTTGTTTAATAAATTCCAAAGAAAAGGATGGTCAGCTTGCAGCCATTTTAAAGAGGAAGGATGCATGACAGACTAAGATGGACTCTCTGTCAATGCTTTCCCTCTGTTAACCCTCATTCAACCTTCAGTTAAAAATATTTGTATAGGTCAAACTTGTACCCTGGCTGAGGGTGACTCAGTAGACTGAGCTCTGTTCTATTTCCTCCATATCTCTGTATTTCTGGTTTAGTAAACTCCCACCCAAAGCCATTTGCAATATAAGCTTCATACTGCAAAACCCTGTTGGGGTGTTCAATAATCCAAGTGCAGTACCTACCTACAGGTGTAGGATCTCAATTGAATCAACCTGTTGCATAAAACTTGTAGTGTATTTGAGTCCTAAAAAGGCCTATGAAGTTTGTAATTTCCACTTTGAAATTTCAGACTTGACTTATCCTTATTAAAAATGGATCAACCCCCACAACAATGTCCATTAATTATAATCCACATAATAATTCACATTTCCTGTTGCTGCAGGATTATTTCCTGCTGTAGCAAACTGGATAAAATGAAGATCCTACATCTATTCCCCACTCTGTAGTTCCAGGTTCTAGATTAGGTGCCTGCTCTGCAGATCCAGGCACAAGGTACATTGTACTGTATGTTTCCAGGTTCTAGATATATGTTCTAGTTTTGTGTTGTGGATAATATATGTTAGTTTATATATCCTCTGTTGTCAGATCAGGTGAGAGAGAGAGAAGTGAAGGAAGCAAGGAAGAGAGCGAGAAACCCCACTGTAACTCAAGGCAGAAATATGTACTGAATGCACCAAGGTAGAGCTAAACGTTTTTAAGAAATCTGAATAAGATATTTTAAGAAAGGTGAATGAATGCAATGAAAAATAATGTACTTGTGATAAACCATTTATTTAACTGTTGTTTTCTTAGCAGACCACCTATTTCAGTCTTATTGTCTGTAAGAAGTCAGAGAGAAAGGGAGAGTGGGACATTTGCCTAAGAGACTGGCCAAGATAGAACTGTTACGAGAAGTCAATTGGTTCCTTTGAGCATTCTTCCAGTTTCTGTCCTTGTCTTATATTTTTATATGGCTGGTGTCAAAGTGTTGTGTTTCTGTGTGTGTGCGTATGTGTGTATTCTGGAGATAGGTAGAGATAGATGAAGCACGCAACTATGCCTCAATGGTGACCCCTTTCATTCAAACTGGAAACTATTTAGCGAGACAGCTAATTTCAGAACCTTTACTCAAAACTTAAATATGTCTGCACAGTCCCAACAAAGTCTGGTATTAGGGTGTTAAAGGAATTGTTTCTACACTGTTAACAACAGGGGGAGCCCTAGGAATATCTGATGGCACCAGCCTCTTCTAGTGGGAACACAAGGGAGGTGGGTTTTCCCTTCCAGGAGTGATTGCTGACCTCTGACCCTATACCCAGATGGTAGCATGTTGAGTGTGGTGTGAGTGAGTGAGAACACTGTGATGGCTGTTTTGAAGTGAAAAAGTAGGACAACTTTGTTACAGTTCACAAAGGGGAAATTAATAATAACCATGAACCTGTATTTTCTCTCACATGCTCATCACAAGCAGCGATGTGAGGGATAGTAGTTTAATGTGAGATATCAAGCCGAACTTTCCTCCAGAGTAATGAAATTAATAATATATTTCCACTTTAAGAGGAGACCGTTGTCCTATTCTGCCTCATGTACACTACCGGTCAAACATGGTAGAACACCAACTCATTTAAGAGATTTTCATTATTTTTACTAATTTCTACATTGTACAATAATAGTGAAGACATCAAAACTATGAAATAACAAATATGGAATCATGTAGTAACCAAAAAAGTGTTAAACAATTCTGAGATTCATCAAATTGCCACCCTTTGCGTTGATGACAGATTTGCACACTTTTAGCATTCTTGGCAGATTTGCACACTCTTGGGGCGGCAGGTAGCCTAGTGGTTAGAGCATTGGGCCTATAATTGAAAGGTTGCTAGATCAAATCCCTGAGCTGACAAGGTAAAAATCTGTTGTTCTGCCCCTGAACAAGGCAGTTTACCCACTGTTCCCCAGTAGGCCGTCATTGTAAATAAGAATTTGTTCTTAACTGGCTTGCCTAGTTAAATGAAATTCTCTCAACCAGCTTTTCCAACAGTCTTGAAGGAGTTCCCACATCTGCTGAGCACTTATTGGCTGCTTTTCCTTCACTCTGCATTCCGACTCATCCCAAACCATCATTTGGTTGAGGTCGGGGGATTGGCCACGTCATCTGCTGCAGCACTTCATCACTCTCCTTCTTGGTCAAACAGCCCTTACACAGCCTGGAGGTGTGTTGGGTCATTGTCCTGTTGAAAAACAAATGATAGTCCCACTAAGCGCAAACCAGATGGGATGGCGTATCACTGCAGAATACTGTGGTAGCCATGCTGGTTAAGTGTGCCTTGAATTCTAAATAAATCACAGACAGTGGCACCAGCAAAGCACCCCCACATCATAACACCTCCTCCTCCTTAGTAGTTCTTTCTTTGCTGCAATTCAACCATTAAGGCCTGATTCACACAGTCTCCTCTGAACAGTTGATGTTGAGATGTGTCTGTTACTTGAACTCTGTGAAGCATTTATTTGGGCTGCAATTTCTGAGGCTGATAACTCTAATGAACTTATCCTCTGCAGCAGAGGTAAGTCTGGGCCTTCCATTCCTGTCGCTGTCTTCATGAGAGCCAGTTTCATCACAGCACATGATGGTTTTTGCAACTGCACTTGAAGAAACTTCCAAGTTCTTGAAATGTTCCGTATTGTCTTAAAATAATGATGGACTGTCGTTTTTCTTTGCTTATTTGAGCTGTTCTTGCGATAATATGAACTTGGTCTTATACCAAATAGGGCTATCTTCTGTATACCCCCCTACCTTGTCACAACACAACTGATTGGCTCAAATGTATTAAGAAGGAAAGAAATTCCACAAATTAACTTTTAACAAGGCACACCTGTTAATTGAAATGCATTCCAGGTGACTACCTCATGAAGCTGGTTGAGAGAATGCCAAGAGTGTGCAAAGCTGTCATCAAGGCAAAGGGTGGCTATTTGAAGAATCTCAAATATAAACAAATCAAAATATATTTTATATATTATATATATATATATTATAACACTTTTTTGGTTACTACATGATTCCATATGTGTTATTTCATAGTTTTGATGTCTTCACTATTATTCTACAATGTAGAAAATAGTAAAAACATATATAAGAAAAACCCTTGAATGAGTAGGTGTTCTAAAACTTTTGACCGGTAGTGCATTCATACCCAACCTCACACTAACCCATACAAATGAGCAGGCTTGGGTTGGAGCCTGTTGCCCCTGTAAAGCCACCAAACTATTTTTTTCTCATACAGTATTAGAAGGGTAAAGGACTGAGAAATTGTAGCAATACTTACAGCACTCCTGCTAACGACTCTTGTTCATTGCAATAAATAAATAAATGTGTACAAATATATTAAATGTTATTTCGGAGATAATATTGAATCATTATAGACTGTTTTAGCGATGTTGGCAAAAGAGTTTCCTTATTGTTGAATAAACAAACTGAAGATCAATAAATTATTTACAAAATGACTGTGGTGGTGATGCTATATACTGTGCAGTGTGTGTTCATAGAAATGCTTTTGAATACTGATTGTTAAGTTTTGATGTCTTATGTCTGACTAGTAGTGCAGAGTGAGCTTTGTGAAGAAATCAGAAAAAGAACACGTTATGTGCTGTGAAAACTCGGAATTGACCAGAATTGAGAAACAGATCCGTCATGAAACAGAAAACACACACATTGCATCACATATGATGAGGTCACAGGTGTCTACCAATGAGAAGACCAGAGGAAGCTCAAAAGAAGTGAAAAAGAGAAGGAACCAGTTAAGTGACAGATAAACTGCAAAAAGACTTTGAGACAACAGAACAACCACGACACACAGGACAACACAAATACGAAGATACTGCACAGAAAGACAAAGACTCCTTGACAGAAAACGTTAGAACTGAGGTGAGAAATAAACTTCAGGATTTATTCTGTTCTTTGTGGTGATACTCTGTTCGATAGTAATATTCCTGTGTTAACACTACCTGTGGAAGTTGATGTTCTTGTGTTTCAGATCAACTTCTGTGATGTGAGTTAATTATTCACCCCAAAGAGAGAACTATTATCAAAAGGAATGTACTGTCCTGTACTCTACTGTACAGCAGTTAACATCTGACAGAACTGTCTGACATCTACATTTGTATTTATTATGGTTTTAACAGTTCATTTCCAGGAACACTAACTGAAAGTGAATGGTTATTCCATCAAAGGCATTGGATTATTTTGTAAAGTCTGCTATACAATCCTAGTGTGAGAAAGAATGGATTTCCCATAGTCCATTGAAGAGTCTTGTCCATTGAGGGGGCTGTGACCCCTCAATTTTATCCATTTGTAAAATAGATACTGTATGTATAACATACGGTTTCTTTTACACATTATTAAGGTGTTGAATTTAGTCAGTCAAAACATAATGTACGTTATTGCCTCTGTAGTCATGCTGAAGTAGCTGCAGTGTATCTACTACAGTACATGCCTTATTGGGAAGGCTGTGATCTGATATGCACAGAACACCAAACCACATCAATTATTTGAATGGGAAAAAGAGCAGCAGAAATAGCAAGAACAGCTACTGACAAAGTCAAGGTTGGTTCTGAAACATGACATTACTGAACATGTGTGGAACACCCCAACATGACAGAGAACAATTAATGGTTCACCACATTTTTTTCAACAAGCAGGAAGTGGTCTAGGAACCCTGCACCTACAGCACCCCTCTGACTTCACCCCCACTCATCAACAGCCTGCCACTATTTGACTGACAGCTGATCATTTTGGAATTTCTCTTCTCTCTCTGTGTATAATGTGTAAATGATGTGATGTGCAATACATTTCTTATGCGTATCTGATGTTGAATCAACTTTATGATTTATATCATTCTGTTTCCAATCCAACTTCCCCCTGGCCTGGGGAATAATAAAGTTGATACCTCTCTCTTCCCAGGATGCTGGAGAACGTCACAGGTGACGTGCAGAATGACACTTTCTCCTGCCACCACCCCTCAGTGGAGGCCTACCGCTACTTCGGCGTGCTGTGGGGTTCGGTAGTAACCATAGTTGGAACGGTGGGGAACATGCTTACCATTCTTGCCTTCGCCACGGACACCCGGCTGCGGACGCGTTTCAACGTGCTGATTGTGAACCTGGCCCTGGCGGACCTGTTGTACTGCACCCTGCTGCAGCCCGTCTCCGTCGACTCCTACCTACACCTCCGCTGGAGGGGCGGACCTCTCTGGTGCAGCATCTTCGGCCTCCTCCTCTTTCTCTCCAACTCTGTCTCTATCATCACCCTGTGTCTGATCGCTGCCAGCCGTTACCTGCTGGTGACGAAGCGGGATGTGTTTGAGCGGGTGTTTTCTGGTCGAGGCCTGGTCATCCTCCTGCCCTCCACCTGGGCCCTGGGCCTGGCCAGCTTCGGCCCACTCTGGCCCGTTTATGTATTCGCCCCACAGGTGTGCACCTGCAGCTTCCACCGCACCAGGGGGCGCCCTTACACCACCGTGCTGCTGTTCTTCTACTTCTTTATCGGCCTGGGCTGCGTGGGGATTTTCTACCTGCTCATTTACAGGCGAGTCAGGTTGGCGGCACAGGCGCTGGTCCGCTACCGGTTTAGCCGACGCTCATCACGAAAGAAGCCGAACTCATCAGAACAAGGGACGGAGGGGGATAGTGGAGTCGGGAGTGGGGCGGCCACCACCCAGAGCTGTGAATTGAGCAGCCAGTCAGAACTAGCCCAATGCAAGGGTGTAGAGGTGAAGGTGCACCCTGGGAAAGCCCAGTCCTCCCACTCCACCTTGGGCTCTGCTTTAACTTCGCATTCAGCTCACATAGCAGGGGGACAGGAGCTCCCCCCTGCCCTCAACCCTGTGCCCCGCTCAGCCACTCCTGCCCCCATCACTGCCCCCTCCTCCTCCACCACCTCTTTAGGGGACAATGTTGAGTTTAGACGTGTGACCCGGATGTGTTTCACTGTCTTCCTGTGTTTCGTGGGCTGTTTTGCCCCGTTCCTGCTGGTGAACATTGCTGATAAGCAGAACCGTGCACCTCAGGTGCTCCACATGTTCTGTGCCAACCTCACCTGGCTCAACAGCTGTATTAACCCTGTGCTCTACGCTGTCATGAACCGCCAGTTCGGCCAGGCCTACCGGGCCCTTCTGGTCAGGGCCGCCACACCCTTCACACACCTCTGGACACGGTGACCTATACATGTTGGTTGTTTAGCAGATGCAGTTATTCAGACTGACTTTAGTCAGTGCCATCAATTAAGCTACATAAGACAACCACACATTGGTAATTATCACTCACTTTTCTCAGCCCACACTGGTATGGATGGAGCTACTTCCTCCTGTATAACTTCCTCTCCTCCTTCCTGAATATCACATTTACTGTCACCTAGCAAGGAGAAAATATGCTATTCTGTGATTTTTGGAAAGGGCTCATTTATTTTGGGCTAAGATAATGCTAGTTTTTTTCCCGAGTTACAAACACCAATGTACACTTACTGTTAAGCCTTTGTCCCCATACATGAAACAGCTTTCAGAGCTTAAAAGTTCACCTCTTTAATGTGGCCATATAATGTGGTCAAAACTCATCAGGAAATCTATTTTATTCCAGCAGGAAGCCAGAAGCTACCAATAGGGAGATAGTGTATCAAAACCCGGGGGGTGTTAGTTACGCAAAGAACTATAGCCTCCTTTACGTCTTGTGTTTATTTATTGTCTGTGCCATTGTACTTTTGTCTGTTCATTTACACTCCCCTACTGTACATGTGTATTTGGAAAGTAATGATAAATGTTTTAATCTGGCTCTATACTCCAGCATTTTGGATTTGAGATCAAATGTTTCATAAAAAGTGACAGCAGACTGTTACCTTTTTATTTGAGGGTATTTTCATCCTTATCTGATTTAACGTTTAGAAATGAAAGCACTTTTTATATCTAGTCCCCCCATTTGAAGATGTCAAGTATTTGGACACATTTCACTTAGTGTATTTAAATAGTCATAAGTTTAGTATTTGGTCCCATATTCCTTGCACACAATGATTACGTCAAGCTTGTTGGATGCATTTACAGCTTATTTTAGTTGTGTTACGAATTATGTTTTGTCCAATAGGAAGTGAATGGTGAATGATATTTTTGGTGTCACTTTTATTGTAATACTATAATATGTTTGTGAACATTTCTACATGAATGTGGACACTACCATGATTATAGATCATGAATAAATTTTGAATGATGAGAGAAAGTGTAATGGAAATTATATGATTAAAGGTTTGACTAAATGATTTCACTCAGAAGCCATATAACATGTTGAAATGTATTAGAAATTATAAGGCTATAATAAGGTGTTAAAGACTAGAATCCAATGCTGTGTGTGAGTAGATTTTTAAGACTAGGACACTGTTACTACTTCAAAATGAGCAGGGTAGAGTTGATAAGACAACCTTGGAAAAGGAACAGGAGTAGAGGCCTGAGAATGAGAAACAACGGCCTGAGAATGGCTTAGCTGGCAGGAGATTAGAAGACAGGTTGCAAGGTTTGATAATGAATGTCTGTGTACTGGGGAAAAATACAACCGCCTAAAGCGGGGTGGAGTTCTCTACTGATGCGAGTTCATTTGGGTGTGTGTGGTAATATAAAAGGCTTTGTGCATTGTATGGATTTTAGAGCTCTCGTAAATAAACGTTCTGATCATTGTAGGCCGGGTCTCAGTCTGTTTCTTTCAACCGGAACCTTACACCTTCTGGTATACAAACTGAGTAGTTAAATTGTTCGGTTTAAGAACATTAATAACTTAATTCCCGTAACAGAAAGTTACAAAGGGACAAAGATCATACACCCCCAAAATCTCCCCCATTATTGGTAATGGTGAGAGGTGATTGATTCCTAATTTTTCCTAATCATGGCATCATCAGGATTGATTTAGAAATTACTCCATTCAGTTTATATTGGGGAAAACAGAACCAAAACAAACTGAAAATGGATCCAACGAGTTTGTAGACACAAGCTTGATGTAGTCATTGTGTGTTAACAATATGGGACCAAATACAACATTGACAACTTTGGTACATTATAAGTGATATTTGAAATACATATGAATTTGGACAGTGAAGCAAATACAAATCTAAGTCTCCTCATTACTTCATAGTACCTTTTATTTGGAAACATAGGATATTATCCTTTAACACATAGAACATTTCATTTACACAACATGTGGAACTTCTGCCAACAATAAAAGCAGAACTTTTGAAAGATTTCTCAACTCGCATGTCCTAAAGTAATGGTGCAACTCAAAATATCCTCCATGACATAAGTTGACCTTCACCTCCTGATAGTGGAGAATATTTGTAATCACAGCAGTCATATTGGTATACGTGATTGGATTTGTCATATCCTTAGTCTATTGCGGAATTACAATGTTGAGATTCTTTAATACAGAGTAACATCCTGTATATTACTCAGCTCAAATAGTTTCTCCTTCCACAGCTTGTCTCATCCTAGCCTACTTTTATTGTAACTATCTCAGTAGATATGTCACTGTGACATAACTGAAGACTAGACGAATCTCCTTGGTTTTGCTATCAAACGCATTGCCACATTTCAGGGTTGAAGCAGAAGATGTATTTTATTGGCAGGTTGGGTCACAGGTCATTAAGTTAATCTGAAGCCATGTATCACTACTGCCATTATTCGAGCTACAGTGCTCCGTAAAATAAACAAAGAAATGATTACATGTATTGGGAATGTCATCTGTAACGCACATCTATCCTTGCTGTATTAAGGAGTACTGGACAAACAGAGCAAAGTTTCCAGCATCCCTGCTGCTGCTAGTACAACATAAAACAATAACAACAGGCTGCCTGTGGTGACGTTTCACTGCCAGATAATTCCCTGACCTGTGAATAGTGGTATATACACCAATTCAGTCATTAATGGTCACACTGTTGGCAGCCTACGTTGTACCATAAAACACTGCACACCAACAGTGGATGAATACATTGAGGGATACGTTAATCATAATCATTAGGTAAGTTGTAATCAGAAATGCTATACTAGACAATAAGTGCAAAAGGTTCAATAGCTTTTCAAACACCAAGCTTTAAAAAAACATTTTTTTTTTAATGAAGGCTCCAGTTGGAGAGAAGGGCTGGGGTCAGATGACTGGTTCAGTTCTCAAAGTAATTTAAAATCAGTTATTTAATCTAATGGCAAATTACATACTAAAGCAGGGTTGCCCAAGAATCGGTCCTAGGGACCAAGGAGTGCACATTTTGGTTTTATCCCTAGCACAACACAGGTGATTCAAATTCTAAACTAATCATCAAGACTTGATCATTTGAATCAGCGGTTTAGTGTTAGGGCTAAAACCAAATCGTGTACCCCTTGGGAGTTTGGGAAACACTGCTCTAAAGGGTTCATTTGGGAAACACTGCTCTAAAGGGTTCATTTGGGAAACACTGCTCTAAAGGGTTCATTTGGGAAACACTGCTCTAAAGGGTTCATTTGGGAAACACTGCTCTAAAGGGTTCCTTTGGAAACAGCATTCAGTAAGACACTGAGGAAGCAGACATTCATTGGATCCCATTGTTAGTGAAACAAAACAGCCAGGTGTGGTTAGTCAAAGCAGTCTGATGCACAGTCCACAGACATGACACTGCATCTTGGAGCATATGGTGCAGTATGAGGAACAGAACAGGTGCAGACAGACACCACCTGTCTCTGTGTAAATCACCTCAACCAATCATCTCACATACACCACCACATGTAGGTAGGGGTGAAGTGACTATGCATAGATAATAAACAGCAAGTAGCAGCAGTGTAAAAACAAATGGGGGGGGGGTCAATGTAAATAATCCGGTGGCCATTAGATTAATTGTTCAACAGTCTTATGGCTTGGGGGTAGAAGCTGTTATGGAGCCTTTTGGTCCTAGACTTGGCGCTCCGGTACCGCTTACCGTGCGGTAGCAGAGAAAACAGTTTATGACTTGGGTGACTGGAGTCTGACAATTTTTTGGGCCTTCCTCTGACACCGCCTAGTATATAGGTCCTGGATGTCAGGAAGCTTGGCCCCAGTGACGTACTGGGCCGTACGCACTACCCTCTGTAGCGCCTTACGGTCAGATGCCGAGCAGTTGCCATACCAGGCGGTGATGCAACCGGTCAGGATGCTCTCGATGGTGCAGCTGTAGAACTTCTTGAGGATCTAGGGACCCATGCCAAATCTTTTCAGTCTCCTGAGGTGGAAAAGGTGTTGTCGTGCCATCTTCACGACTGTCTTGGTGTGTTTGGACCATGAAAGCTTGTTGGTGATGTGGACACCAAGGAACTTCAAACTCTCGACCCGCTCCACTACAGCCGTTGATGTTAATGGGAGTCTGTTCGGCCCGGCTTTTCCTGTAGTACACGATCAGCTCCTTTGTCTTGCTCACATTGAGGGAGAGGTTGTTGTCCTGGCTATAGGCTGTCTCGTCATTGTTGGTGATCAGGCCTAAAACTGTTGTGTCGTCAGCAAACTTAATGATGGTGTTGGAGTCGTGTTTGTAATTACAATATAACAATTAGACACTAGAGTGATTGATGTGCAGAAGATGAATGCGCAAGTAGAGATACAGGGGTGCAAAGGAGCAAGATAAATAAATACAGTATGGGGATGAGGTAGTTGGATGGGCTATGTACAGGTGCAGTGATCTGTGAGCTGCTCAGACAGCTGGTGCTTAAAGCTAGTGATGGCAGTAAGACTCTCCAGCTTCAGTGATTTTTGCAATTCATTCCAGTTATTTTTTTATCCGTTATTTTACCAGGTAAGTTGACTGAGAACACGTTCTCATTTACAGCAACGATCTGGGGAATAGTTACAGGGGAGAGGAGGGGGATGAATGAGCCAATTGTAAACTGGGTGTAAGGCCCTGGCCATAGAGAGAGGTTTTTGTTCTTTATTTTGGTTAGGCCAGGGCGTTACATTGGGTGGGCGTTCTATGTTCATTTTTCTATGTTTTTGTATTTCTTTGTTTTGGGCCGTGTGTGGCTCCCAATCAGGCACAGCTGAAGTTCGTTGTTGCTGATTGGGAGTCACACATAAGTAGCCTATTTTTCCTTTGGGTTTTGTGGGTGATTGTTTTCTGTTGTGTTCATTTGGGACCAGACAGGACTGTTTGCTGTCATTTCTTTTCGTGTTTTGTATAGAGTGTTTATGTTAATTAAAATCTTGAATAATGAATGCACATCCTCCGCTGCACCTTGGTCTAATTCTGACGACGGCCCTTACACTGGGGATTATTAGTTGACTGTGATGGTTTGAGGGCCAGATTGGGAATTTAGCCAGGACACCAGGGTTAACACCCCTACTCTTACGATAAGTGCCATTTAATGACTTCAGAGAGTCAGGACACCCATTTAACATCCCATCCGAAAGACAGCACCCTACACAGGGTAGTGTCCCCAATCACTGCCCTGGGGCATTGGGATATTTTTTAGACCAGAGGAAAGAGTGCCTCCAACTGGCCCTCCAACACCACTGCCAGCAGCATCTGGTCTCCCATCCAGGGACTGATCAGGACCAACCCTGCTTAGCTTCAGAAGCAAGCCAGCAGTGCTATGCAGGGTGGTATGCTGCTGGCCTCAATGGGAGCAGAGAACTGGGAGGAAAGGCGGCCAAAGGAGGAATTGGCTTTGGGGTGACTAGATAGATATACCTGCTGGAGCGCGTGCTATGGGTGGGTGCTGCTATGGTGACCAGTGAGCTGAGATAAGGCGGGGCCTTACCTATCAGAGACTTGTAGATGACCCGAAGCCAGTGGGTTTGGCAACAAGTATAAAGCGAGGGCCAGCCAACGAGCGCGTACAGGTCGCAGTGGTGGGTAGTATATGGGGCTTTGGTGACAAAACGGATGGCACTGTGATAGACTGCATCCAATTTGATGAGTAGAGTGTTGGGGGCTATTTTGTAAATGACATCGCCGAAGTCGAGCATCGGTAGGATGGTCAGTTTTACGAGGGTATGTTTGGCAGCATGAGTGAAGGATGCTTTGTTGCGAAATAGGAAGCCGATTCTAGATTTGATTTTGGATTGGAGATGCTTAATGTGAGTCTGGAAGGAGAGTTTACAGTCTAACCAGACACCCAGGTATTTGTAGTTGTCCACATACTCTAAGTCAGAACCGTCCAGAGTAGTGATGCTAGGTTGGCGGGCAGGTGTGGGCAGCGATCGGTTGAAGAGCATGCATTTAGTTTTACTTGCATTTAAGAGCAGTTGGAGGCCACGGAAGGAGAGTTGTATGGCATTGAAGCTCGTCTGGAGGTTAGTTAACACAGTGTCCAAAGACGGGCCAGAAGTATACAGAATGTGTACAAACGCACATGTACAAATGTGTGCACGGATTCATGTGAATGCATTTACGTGAACATATGTGTGCGACATCAATGCAGACAGACACTATGTCTGTATAGTTAGAGCAAGATGTAATTTGTGTGTGTGTGTGAAAAGAACAACACGGGTCAATGGATTTCATGTATTGTGTTTTGTATTAAGTAAATAGTTGTTATTCATTACTTGCAAAATGTCTTAACTGCAAACTGACTGTTTTTCTCAAAAACATGTTTGGTAACAGTCAGCATGCAATGGTACGTAACTCGCTTGATATTTGGAGTAGAGAGATAATGTTGATCTCGTTAGAAAACTAACATTATCCTCCTTCCAGTATACAACTCCAATATGTTTTGGGGTCAATGTGACTGATTATGATAGAGCCAGTCCCATTTGTAGTGTTTGAGTATTTACTATCTTAGTGTGTAAGCTTTGAGCGAGTTTATTGGAATTTTTCATGAGCCAGTGTGATTGTGTATTGTAAATGATGCAAGACCTTTTGAGCAGGCAGTTGAGGAGACTGTCCACCCTCTTCTGCAGTGCTGGTTTCTGGGTCTTCAATGGGTCATGCTCGTAAGTCACCTTCCCCATCAGCTCCTCCAACTTAAGGAACTTACACACCTGGAACAGACTCTCTGCCTCCGTTGTAAACCTAGAGAGAGGTCAGACGGAGCAAATAACGCTCATGCAGGAGATCAAAGGAATAAACATGGTCTCCCACTGCAGGCTCTTTTTAGGAAAGACTTGTTTTACTTGAGAGGGAGTGTTTGTAGTCCCTCCTTAAGTAAGCCAGTGCAGATGTACTGAACGTTCCACAGAGTTACAGAAGACAGTAGTTAGTCAGAGATTGTTCAGGTCAGGTAGATCTACGGAGGTTATCTGTACTGTACCACTTCTCCAGCTGGTCCAGGCAGGTGCTGTCTGGGGCTCCAATGCAGGCCTTCTGATGCCTTCTCTGCCACTGCACCAGCTCCTCCCTCACCAGCACAAACAGCACCTCCTCAGCATCGTCCAGCAGCAAGCCCACACCTGACAACATGCTCTACAGGGACAATGGGGGAGGGGAAATGCATGTTATGCGAACAATAATAATACAGTACATCATGTCTGAATTCATTGGCATCAGATGTACATAAGAGGTAAATTATTAAATGTCAAGTAGAGGATTGTGGGTGGGAGGTGTCCCTGCACCCTCCTGGAGGCGTCCAGACTGTTGAGTAGAGCCTGCAGCACCTTCATCTGTTCCCTCGTCTCCTCCTCGTTGGTGGTGCCGACACACAACAACCCGAGTCACGTTCAATCCAACACATCAACGACAATAGAATGGGGTTACACATGTCACCCTGTAGACTTCCTAACACACTTCTATGACAGAAGGAAATTGACTAGGGCCATAGGTGCATGGGCTTTAGGGAAACAGCTAAAATATGATACAGATAATACCACTTCTAGTCCATAGCCCTGACAGTCTAACCTCTGCTGAACACACTATGCCAGATACAAAGGACAGACCTTCCATTTTATTTAAATGGTCTGCTATTTCAAATCAAACTCATCTTGCTGTTCCTCCAGAAATGACACTGTTTGTTCCACGCCCTGCATTTACAACAAAAAAATATATGGACAAACTATGTAATCGTCATGAAAAGTTCAGAAGCAACATTAGAGGCGACCACGTATAGGATGCTCATATCATGGCAGGCATGGCGACCTATAGACACTTTCACATGGAAGCTCACCTGAACTTTCTTTTTTAGGTCTGTCATCTTGCACTCAATGTTCCACTGGCTGTCTGTCTCCATGGGGTTCTGCTGGACCTGTAGCAGTTGGACCTGAGAGGAAGAGGAGGATGAAGAAACATGGTAATGATGATGACCCTACAGTCTTTAAAATGAGATGCTCTACCTCTTCCTAAGGATCTGAGTGAGTAGGTATACAGCATAACCCTAGTCCTCACCCTAGTTCCTTGTTTTATAATATACCTACTGCACGCTCATTAACTAAAGGGACTATGTTTGTCTAACCTGCTCAGCCAGCTCTGCGCTATGCACAATCTCTTCCTCTTTCCGCAGGAACCATAGGATGATGCTGGCCAGAGTGTAGGGCTCCTCTTGGTACCTCTGGAGGAAGAGGGGAGTAAACAGGGTGTTAAGAGTAGTTCTTCATCAAGACCGTGAATATGTTAGTGCCGGACTGAAACACAAGTCTGCAAACTCAGTATATCTCAGCCCCAGGTGACCACTTTTATAGAAGGTGCTATTGATCAGTCACCCCAATGGAGTCAGACCTGGAAGTTGTGTTTAAAGCGGCATATGTTGTGCTGTAGCAGGAAGGGCTCCCCCTGCTGGACAAAGCGGCTGTACTGGATATCTAGGTTCTCCAATAACACCTGGAACAGCACCATGGCAATGTCATAGTCCTGCGCTGCATGCTCCCTAAGGGCGGAAACACGGGGAAACTGGTTGAGCAACTATCTTCATTTACTCCAGTTACAGTCGGTATGTACTTTCAAAAAGGTCTAAATAAGAATTTACAAGCAACCCAAAAATAATTATAGTCGCTCAGTGAAACTCTATAGTTTTGAGTAACAAACATACTTTGACATAACGCTTGCAGAGCTGTCTAATGGCAGTTTGAGTGGGAGCTTCCTGGGCTTTAGAGAGGAGGCATATCATACTCATCGTCAACATTTCTAACACCCAGATACTGGGGCACCCTTTGCATTGACATTCTTTGGCTCTGTTCTTGTCGGACATCCCTGAGGACCTTCAGACATCCTTGAACCAGTGTGCACATAGTTAGGCTGTAGAGGTCACCACCTGTTTTTTTACTTGCTGAAACAAGAAATAGCGCGGGATGAGTAGACTGCCTTACCAGTCTTGACCCTCTATCCAGTGTGCCAGGTAGTGGCGTACATCCATGGGGAAGGAATCCCCATCATACAGCTCACCCACCTGTTTCAGGTACACAGACTCCAGCTGCATCAGCTTCTCCCACTGGGCCATGCCTGGCTTTTTGTATGCACGTGAGCAGTAATAACAGGCATACATACAGACAGAGTACACAATATAGGGTGAAGTTTGTTTGCTATGCAACTTTGCTCATACGATTACATTGTCTTCCTTGCAATGCTGCCAGTGGTCTTGCCACAATACTGTAATGGAGCAGGCCTCGAACCCTCGACCTTCTAGCCCGAAGTCCAGCGCGCTATCGACTGTACCTCAAAAGCATGCTCGTTAGACAGAGTCGATCTCCGCGCATAGAAGCCCAGGGTCGTTACAATACTATAACAGGTAGGCCTATATGACTGAAACTCATTAACATTTTAATGGCCTGAGAGAAAGTACCATTTCAATAGTTATATTGATATTTTCCTACACCCCAAAAAAGGATCGGCTATGTTTCAAGAATCCGTTTCTGCGGTTGGAAAATATGTGTAAAGTCACCCACATTGACGGGGATTTTTTTTTTTTTAACGGTCCAAAATATAATACATTTATATCGACATAAACGTAATCCGTGGAACAAGCTAAGTGTTGCCATTCTGACGTGGATTTATGCTCAGCAAAATAACCATATCAGTATCTGAGTCAGAAGACACCTCACTCGTCGTAGACTGGGTCAGCTCAGCTGCTTCCATGCAGAAATGTTTTTAGTCAGCCAGTTTTCACGCAGCTTCAGTAATTGTTCCGATTCTTGACGATGCGCTATTTGTCAATGTTCTAGAGTTGACAGCTCTCGCGTTTCTAACACAATAACATATTTTTATAATTGTGAACAATTATAAAAAGTATTGTCCACAGTTATGAACATTGACTTTGATTCTTCTTCATGCGAGTCGATGTTTGAAACGAATCTGTTCACCTCCCCCCGATGTCATTGAAAAGTCATGCACTTTATTTGTTACTTACCTGTCCCCACTTACATGTCTCTGACCAACACTACAGGGCACCATTTTGTTTCAGATTGCTATTTTATTTGGATACACAGAGCCGACATGGTTGAAATACGGAAGTCCAGTTTCCACGGAGGAGAAGCATATTGGTCCTTCTCGACAACACTGTTCAGTAAGCATAATTTGTCAAATAAACATGTCAATCTAGGAAAGAGAATTCAGGGTGGGACTAGATCAAATTAGAAGAGGGAGTGATTGAAAATGAGGGAACACCGAAATAGAAACCCACGACTCGCTAAAAACATTTCCAATAGTTTGGTGGCTTTTACAGGGACTACATCCTCCAACCCAAGCCTACTCATTTGTATGGGTTAGTGTGATGTTGGGTACGAAAATACTACCGGTCAAAAGTTTTAGAACACCTACTCATTCAAGGGTTTTTCTTTATTTTTACTATTTTACTATTTTCTACATTGTAGAATAATAGTAAGACATCAAACTATGAAATAACACATATGGAATCATGTAGTAACCAAAAAAGTGTTAAACAAATCAAAATATATTTTATATTTGAGATTCTTCAAGTAGCCACCCTTTGCCTTGATGGCACACTCTCGGCATTCTCTCAACCAGCTTCATGAGGTAGTCACCTTGAATGCAGTACAATCAACAGGTGTGCCTTCTTAAAAGTTAATTTGTGGAATTTCTTTCCTTCTTAATGCGTTTGAGCCAATCAGTTGTGTTGTGAGAAGGTATACAGAAGATAGCCCTATTGGTAAAAGACCAAGTCCATATTATGGCAAGGACAGCTCAAACAAGCAAAGAGAAACGACAGTCCATCATTACTTTAAGACCTGAAGGTCAGTCAATAGGAAAATGTCAAGAATTTTGAACGTTTCTTCAAGTGCAGTCGCAAAATCCACCAAGCGCTATGATGAAACTGGCTCTCATGAGGACCGCCCAAGGAATGGAAGACCCAGAGTTACCTCTGCTGCAGAGGATAAGTTCATTAGAGTTGCCAGCCTCACAAATTGCAGCCCAAATAAATGCTTCACAGAGTGCAAGGAACAGACACATCTCAACATCAGCTGTTCAGAGGAGACTGTGTGAATCAGGCATTCATTGTCGAATTGCTGCAAAGAAACCACTACTAAAGTACACCAATAAAAATGAGACACTTGCTTGGGCCAAGAAACACTTAACCAGCATGGCTACCACAGCATTCTGCAGGGATACACCATCCCATCTGGTTTGGGCTTAGTGGGACTATCATTTGTTTTTCAACAGGACAATGACCCAACACACCTCCAGGCTGTGTAAGGGCTATTTGACCAAGAAGGAGAGTGATGGAGTGCTGCATAAGATGACCTGGCCTCCACAATCCCCCGACCTCAACCATATTGAGATGGTTTGGGATGAGTCGCACCGCAGAGTTAAGGAAAAGCAGCCAACAAATGCTCAGCATATGTGGGAATTCCTTCAAGACTGTTGGAAAAGCATTCCTCATGAGCTGGTTGAGAGAATGCCAAGAGTGTGCAAAGCTGTCATTAAGTCAAAGGGTGGCTATTTTAAGAATCTCAAATATAAAATATATTTGGATTTGTTTAACACTTTTTTGCTTACTACATGATTCCATATGTGCTATTTCATAGTTCTGATGTCTTCACTATTATTCTACAATGTATAAAATAGGAGAAAAAAAGACAAGCCCTTGAATGAGTAGATTTACTGGTACTTAACTTTTTAATGAGTAGGTGTTCTAAAACTTTTGACCGATAGTATATGTATACATTAGCAGTCACAAGTTTGGACAAACCTACTCATTCCAGGGTTTTTCTTTATTTTCACAATTTTCTGCATTGTATTTGCTATAAGATTGCTAAATAGTCAATGAATTGATACCCAAACTATATACACTGACTCTATCTTGCACTGACCCTATGCCCACTCATTAGACTATATATATATATATATATATATATATATATATATATACATATATATATACATATATATATACATACACACACACACACACACACACACACACACACACACACACACACACACACACACACTACATTGACACTCCCACACAAAACCCACACACAACACACACACGCATACCAACACAACACAAACACACTTACATACATATTACACACACATTTTTGCACTCATCATTTGCTGCTGCTACTCTGTTCATTTTACTGTTATTATTATCTATACTTATGCCTAGTCACTTTACCCTGCCTTCATATACATATCTACCTCAAATACCTCTTACCTCTGCACATTGATCTGGTACTGGTACTTCCTGTACATAGCTCCATTCCTGTGTATTTTATTCCTCTTGTGTTACTATTTTATTTGTATTATTATTTTGAAACTGCATCGTTGGGAAAGGCTCGTAAGCAAGCATTTCACGGTAAAGTCTACACTAGTTGTATTCGGCGCATGTGACAACTAAAATTTGATTTGATTTCATTTGGCATGTGCACCATGTCATTACTCTCTCTTGCTCTGCTGTGTATGCATCTTGCTAGCTGTCACTCAAATGGCAAGGGGCTGGAGCTCATTGGCTTGTACTTGAATTTCTAGGGCGCTGGCCCACATGGGGGAAAATATAGGGAAAATGGCGCAGCACAGCTTCTAGAAAAACAGTTGCTTTTAAACTAGGGATTTTGTGGCTAGTTGAGGTAAGACAGTAATTCTGCTCAATAAAACAAATACTTAGTAGTCGCCAAAGTTTTCTTCCAGTGGATGACTGCCAGCTTGCTTTCTCATGCAGGTCCTTTCATAAAAAAAATAGAAATGATTACATGTTGGTAGTATAACAATATACAACTGTAATAATAGCCTTTACTGACCATTGTGCTGTAATGAGTCACATAATTTGAAATTACATTATAGTCTTATTCACAGAGACATACAAAGGCCTGTAGTGGAGCGGGTTGAGAGCTTCAAGTTCCTCGGTGTCCACGTGACTAAGGAATTAACGTGGTCCATGCACACCAACACAGTTGTGAAGAAGGCACGACAACACCTCTTTCCCCTCAGGAGGCTGAAAATATCTGGCAAAGACCCTCAGATCCTCAAAAAGTTATACAGCTGCACCATTGAGAGCATCTTGGCCAGCTGCATCATCGCTTGGCATGTCAACTGCTTGGTATCCGACCACAAGGCGCTACAGAGAGTAGTGCGTACAGCCCGGTACATCATTGAGGCCAAGCTTCCTTCCGTCTAGGACCTCTATACCAGGCAGTGTCAGAAAAAGGCCCTTAACATTGTCAAAGACTCCTGCCACCCAAGTCATAGATTGTTCTCTCTGCTACTGCACAGCAAGGGATACCGATGCACCAAGTATGGAACCAACAGAACTCTGAACAGCTTCTACCCCCAAGCCATAAGACTGCTCAATATTTAACCAAATAGCTACCTTGGCTATCTGCATTGACCTCTTTTGACTCATCACGTATGCTGCTGCTACTGTTTATTATCTATCCTGCACATCGACTCGGTACTGGTGCCCCATGTTTATAGCCAGGTTAACATTACTCATTGTGTATTTATTCCTCATGTAATAATTAAAAAATATATTTTTCTATTTTGTCTCTGCATTGTTGGGAAACACAACATTTATAATTTGACCAATATTTAGGAAGAGGTCATCATTTCATGTAGTCTGTAATGGAAGAAACCACATGGAAAAGGAGGTACGCAAGTTAGGTCGAAAAAACAGATTTTCACCAAGTCAAATTAATTTATTATTTTAGAGGTCATTATGCTTGTATCTAAACCAAAGTAGATCATTTTGAGCTTGTTCTATACATCAGTTGGGGTCTTTATAAGCTTCAATATGAGGTACTAAACTTAGCATAAAAGTGCATCCTTGTAGCTGTGTGGGCAAATATATTATAGTCTACATGTTTGCCTTGGGGTAAGTTGAGCCAATGGTTGAGCTAATGGCAAGTTGAGCAAGTTTTCTTCTCAGACATAATGCAAGGTATTATTGCTGGGAGATGAGGTAACAATAGGGCCTGGCCTATGTTAAAAGTGTTTTAAAAAAGTACAGTCTTTGTTAGGTGTTAAGCCTGTGTTCAAAGATGCTTTAAATGATTAAAAGACAAAAAAAGCGTTTAATTGTGTTTCGTAAATAAAGATAGACATGTTTTTAAAAAGGTAGTGGTAATATTTAATTCAGTACAGAAATGTGTAGGCGGCTTAACTTACTCCCTTTCGCGGCTCAAATTACCCCATACCCGGGTAAATTGTGCCAAGATAAATTTTTTTGGACAAGCTATGTTTAAAAAACGTTCATGTTTTAAATGAATTCTGATTATTTCCAGGGATACATAACATCCTGAAATATATGTAGATATCTTTGTTAGAAAGAATACTATATTTCTCTTGACGAAGTGATGCAGAATGTAAAAAATGGCTCAACTTACCCCCTCTCCCCTACCTGTGTTTTGTCCAATCAATTTGCAGTGAAAAAAAAACACATTGAAAGGCTCTGGAAAAGTGTTGTGAATTCCTTTGCAATGACTAAGCTAAAAGTTTATATTCAATCAGTCATGACTCATTCTTACCCGATATAATGATGAAGTTATGGATTTGGTCAAAGAAGACACTCAAAAGTAGTCGTAAAAAAACAACTAGCTAGAATGATAATTTAATCAATCAATGATTTTTGTTCAAGGGCAGTTGCACACTTTCATGCCAATGAAAAGTTGCTTATAAATCAATGAGTTTACATTTTTACAAATAGCCAGCTTGAATTTTGCTACATCTGTTTCCAGAGGAGGCAGAACAACAACACATCAACTGAAAAGTAGTACCGTTACAATAGTCCCTGCACTTGAAGTATCAGAGGTGGAAATTGAGTCTGACCTGACCAATAGTACTGAAGGAGGAGAGGAGGGGTTTGGGTTGAGAGGATGGGGTGGAGGAGAGGTCAAGGTGGTCTAAGAGGGATGACTCAGGGGTTCCCTGAGACCACTTCCTGGTCGCCACATCTCTTTATGATGCCATTGGCTGAAGCAAAATCATATCTGACTACCTACCAGGCTACTGGCTGTTTACTGTATGGTAATAACTCCCTCCTCCCAACTGTACTCATTAACTATTAGGTCCTCCTGCTGCTTCATGGAGGACAGCAGGTACTTGATCCCAGCCTTCACCCCCGTCTTCACGCCTGCCCCGGCAACGTAGCCCGCTACACCCACCGTTCCCCCAGTGACGGCCATAAGGGCGTCTGTGCCCAGGTCGACGGCGCTGAGGATGGCTCTCTCCTTGGCCATCTCGGAACAGTTGACAGAGGTGTAGTAGACGGCCGTGCCCAGGTTGTAAAGGGTGCTGACGACAGGGATCCACTCCACCACGTTGTACACCCGCTCCTCCTTCTTGTTGACGCAGTTCCGCTGGGGGCTGCGCCGCGCCCGCCGCCCTGAGGCCACAGGTGACTTCTCCTCCTGCACCTGGCACTGTTGAATCCAGCATTCTGAGTCAGAGTCCTCAGAAGGCACCACCCGGCTGCCTGGCTTCAGAACTGCCTGGTACTGCCCTCTGTTACGGGACACACCCGCACACTGGGACCCCAGGCTCTCACAGGCCCTTATTGCCTCCTCCAGCCCCCCTGTGGCTCCCTCCATCGCATCCCCTAACAGCAGGGTCCCATTCACCCTAGTCCAGCCCTGACACTGCTCTTGCTTCCCCTTTCCAGAGGGCCCCTGCCCCCTACGGCCCTCCCCAGCCCTGGCCAGCTGCTGGATGTTGAACATCACTGCCTGGAGGTGGCGCTCTGCCTGGACCTTCCCCACATGTGAGGCAGGGGGTGTTGTGGCTCTGGGATGGGGTGCTCCACTCGCTATCAGACTCTCCACCTCTATGAGGAGCTCCTCAGTGTCCTCCACCCCCAGCAGGTTGTACAGCCTAAGCACCAGGGTCTGGGCCTCCCGGGGACAGCCTGCCGCCACCAGCACGGGCACTAGGGAGAGGCCCAGGAGCTCCCGGGGCAACAGGGCGGAGGAGGGGTCTTGCAGGGTGGAGGCAGACAGCAGCTCCTCACAGCTGGTGTTGGCCTGGATGAGGATTCGGCCCTGCAGCTTGGCCTTGAGCGTGGTGACGACACGTTGAGCAGACTGTGCCCTGGCCTCATCCTGCACCACCCACTCTTCAGGGGCCGCACTCTCCGCTGCACCTGATGGAAGACCAAGCTGGGTCTGGGACCCAAGGAGCAACTGCTTCCCCTTTTTGATAGTGTCCCCCTCCCCTAAGATGGAGGTCTTGAAGGCTGGAGTGTTCTTCAGAGCAAGGGGAGATGGTGTCCTACACAGAGCCTGTTCAATCAGCAGTAGTTGGATCAGAAACAGCCACTTCATCTTAGGATGCATCATTTTACCTGTGAGAGTTCTATTCCAATCCAGCTGCACACAGGAATCTGGGGAAGACATTGAGGAACACAGTCAGTCAAAATCAATGGTTGTTTAAATAACACGTTTGCGTAAACTTCAACTCAATATTTGTTATTTGTCGAAACCAACGATTCGCTTTGGCTTGTGAAGGGGCAAACACTCCAACTGGCTTTTTGCCAACTCTAGCTCTCTAGCTAAGCCCTCTTTGCTGCTGCATTATGTCCCTCAAAACAATACAACAACGTGCTTTCCTGAACATCATGCTGTCTATGTCAGGGGTTCTCAAAGTTGGGTCCACGGAGGTACAGTATGTAAATTCTTTTTTATGAATATTACGAACAACAAAAGATTAAATACATTTTAGCCAAGGGATCCGTGGAATAAGTTTAGAGGGTTCAATACAATAGAATACAAGGTCATATATATTTTTTTCTATAAATGCACTGTAATTTAAGGTTTAAAACTGCTACGTTTTCTCTCTGTCTTATTGCATGATAAATATGTAGAATTGCAGGATATTAACTATACAGCTGCAACAACAAAATATCTCTGCCCCATGACAAAATATTTGGAATTGCTTGAAAACGGCAAAACAATAAATATCCAATGCCAAGAGGCAGGTCTTATAAATGTTCCATACAAGGGCCTTTTACTTGGTTCGTCTGACCATACACTGCCGAAGTCATAGTAAAACTTCTTGTTTGCTATATATTTTTTATTTTTTCTCACTCGAGTTGTATTCTGATTATGAGGTGGTCCCTGGTGAATTTGCTATCACAAAAGGGGTCCCGGCCGTAAAAAGTTTGAGAACCTCTGGTCTTTGACTTTTCTTTTTCATAAATGTATCATATTATTTTTGAATATAATAGGTTGTCTGTCTTCATCAGACGGATGTGAGTTTTGATGCAGAGAAGAACAAAGTATTTCAAAGTCCAAAGATAATGTTCCAATCATTTATCAAAGATGGCTTTGAAGTAGAAAAGGACATTTTTACCACCCTCGATGTTTCCCATTATCTAACTATAATGTAATTTACTCACGCACAACTTACATTAAAAAAAACACACTGAATATTTTAATATGCATCTTAATAAACAGTTGTTCAACACTTACCTCAAACGTCCGTCCAAATCCCTAGTGTGTGATACTCCAAGCCAGGTTACTTCACTATTTAACACAGCTTTTGCCCAAACGATGACACCCCTCACCCCTCCTTCTCTCTTACCCACTTTCTCTGCCTCTCTCTTTTTCTGAGTTGGCCTCATTGCTCAACAGTTAGGACAAGGATGGAATATTGATTCACGTGGAGAGGGTCCATGTTTTCTAAAGCCGCTTTGTTTGTTTGCCCCTGCGTTCTTTTTCTCTGTCTCTCTCTCTCTGTTTTTGACCCAGATACTTGGCAGCAATCTTACCTCGTGCCCTGGGCGGATTTTTCATTCTGGTCAAGAAGCGGGAGAGATGAAGGTCATCCAGTGTGAAGACTTCATCAATCCCACCCATCGTTAGTCCTACAAAATGAAACTAAGCTGACTCAATGAACCAGACATCACTCCCCTCCTTATTTTAAGTTTTACTGCCAAAAATACCCCACCACAACGGCACCACCCCAGAACATACCCCTCTCAACACACTAGACACTCCAACACTTCATTACGAACAAGAACCCTTCGTGTTGAAGTCTAAGGGAAAATGCACCTCCTTTTTCTTCAGAGGGCCTATTCACTTAGTCTTTCTCTCTATAGAAAGAGGATAAAACCCCATGACTTTGGCACTGGGAGCTTTCAGCAGAGTATAGTTCTGCCCTGAGGATGCCATCAGTATACAGTATGTGAACTGTGGGTACTTGGACTCCCTCTCTCACTCTTGTCTAAGCTCTGTTGTGTCAGCCGTGGTACATCCCATTCCCTCCTCTTATGCTAGCCAAGTGTTTTATAAGACAACTGAACAATGTGTTCCAGACTGAATTAATGACCATCCTGATGGTTCAGTGATCAAAAGATTGGGAAAGTCTTTGGTCAAATGAAACCAGTTCTTTGAAGTACATTTTTGCTTTTTACTGTATATTACAATCTTTATGCAATGATGGGTGTAACAGCAGCATAAACATGTATATAACAGCTTGTTTAGAGATGACAATAAACTAAACTCAGAAAGTAGATGAGTACATTTTTGCTCCTGTTCTCTCTGCTTACAGGATGATCAATCTGCTGCTGTGTGATATGCTCTGATAGTGATGAAACTACCGGACAATTCCCTTCACTTCAGATCTGTGTTTTGTTATCTCTTTCTCGCTCTCGTTCTCTCTCTAGTTCTCTCTCTCGTTCTCTCTCTCGCGCTCTCTCTCTCTCTCTCATATGCCAAAGTGCTCTTTTCATCCTTTCTCAGACCTGAGAGAGTACCCACACTTCTTTCCCTCTAAGTGAGTGGGGTCTTGTTCACTTTTCAAACGTGGGGCCAAAGGCTAGCCCTGGCCAACAAAGGGCCACAGTGACCCAAAACAAACAGCCATGCCACACAGAGGAGGCGGGGAAGTTCGGGTTCACCCAAGCTTCCAAAACTACTTATTATTGGCCAGATGAGCGGCTAAGTCTGTCATTCACTGCTTCGACCCAACATGTTCTCTACAGTTGATAGGCGCTAGAGGGCACTGTTTTACCATAATGGGGTAGTTGAGTTGGAACGGAATTGCTGGGAAGAGCAGGTCCTGTTCATGGAGCCAAGCCTCCAACTGGGATCTGGCCCTAGGGCATAGTGGGGTGTCTCGCACATCCTGCTACACTGCAGCTGAGACAACACACACACCCTCCACTTGTCTTGTGACTCATGAAAGAGGGTAATTTTTGTAATTTAATGTTCCTTCCTTATTGCAGTTTGCAGGAATCCTCCAAGGGCTAATCAAAGTACCACTGGAAAATCAAACACAACCGATGTGCAATGCTCAGCTGCTCAGTCTTAATGACTTCTCAGGGGTAGTGTTCTGAGTGTATGCTCTGGGTGACTCCCAAATGGCACCCTATTCCCTATTTATAGTGCACAACTTTTGACTACAGTAGTGGTTAAAAGTAGTGCAAGCCACTGTTAAAAGTAGAGGCAACCACTGTGAAATAGTTGATACGATTGGATATCTCACCCCTGGTCAAATAAAATGAAATTTGATGGGCCTCCCGAGGGGTGCAGTGGTCTAAGGTACTGCATCACAGTGCTAGCTGTGCCACTAGATATTCTGGGTACGAGTCCAGGCTCTGTTGCAGCCGGCTAGGACCGGCAGACCCATGGGGTGGCGCACAATTGGCCCAGCGTCGTCCGGGTTAGGGGAGGGTTTGACCGGCAGGGATGTCTTGTCCCATTGCGCACTAGCGACTCCTGTAGTGGGCCGGGTGCAGTGCACGCTGACACGGTTGCCAGGTGCACAGTGTTTCCTCCGACACATTGGTGTGGCTGGCTTCCGGGTTAAGTGGGCATTGTGTTAAGAAGCAGTGCGGCTTGGTTGGGTTGTCTTTCGGTGGACGCACGGTGTAACGCCCTGGCCATAGAGAGGGGTTTTTTGTTCTTTATTTTGGTTAGGCCAGGGTGTTACATTGGGTGGGCGTTCTATGTTCTGTTTCTATGTGTTTGTATTTCTTTGTTTTGGGCCGTGTGTGGCTCCCAAATCAGGCACAGCTGAAATTCGTTGTTGTTGATTGGGAGTCACACATAAGTGCATGTTTTTCCGTTGGGGTTTTGTGGGTAATTGTTTCTGTTCGTGTTACTGTGTTAAACGTGACAGGACTGTTTTGGTTGTCTGTTTATTGTTTTGTATTGTATAGTGTTCTTGTCGTAATTAAATATATGACGAATACTAACTCCGCTGCATTTTGGTCTTCTTCCGACGACAGCCCTTACACACGGCTCTCGACCTTCGCCTCTCCCGAGTATGTACGGGAGTTGCAGCGATGAGACAAGACTGAAACTACCAATTGGATACCATGAAATTGGGGAGAAAAAACGGGGTAAAAAAAGAATGAAAAATTACAAAAATGTAATTTGATTTGTTAAATGCTTTGTATACAACAGGTGTAGACTAACAGTGAAATGCTGACCTATGGGCCCTTCCCAACAATGCACAGAGAAGAAAATTGAAAAAAGAATAACACAATGAATAAATACACAATGAGTAATGATAACCTGGTTATATACACTGGGTACCAGTACAGAGTCAATGTGCCGGACTAAGAGGAAATTTAGGCAGATATCTATAGATAGGTAGGGATAAAGTGACTAGACAACAGGACAGATAACAAACAGTAGCAGCAGCACATGTGATGAGTCAAAAGAGTTAGTGCAAAGGGGGTCAATGCAGCTAGTCCAGGTAGTTATTTGGTTAACTACACAGAGCACAAATATAAACACAACTTAGAAAGAATTGGTTCCATGTTTTGTGAGCTGAAATGAAATATCCCAGAAATGTTCCATAAACACAAAAAGCTTATTTCTCTCAAATTTGTTTACATCCTTGTTGGTGAGCATTTCTCCTTTGCCAAGATAATCCATCCACCTGACAGGTGTGGCATATAAAAAAGCTGATCAAACAGCATGATCATTACACAGGTGCACTCTAAGGCCACTCTAAAATGTGCAGTTCTGTCACATAACACAATGCTACAGATGTCTCAAGTTTTGAGGGAGCCTGCGATTAGCATTCTGACTGCAGGAAAGTCCACCAGAGCTGTTGCCAGAGAATTGAATGATCATTTCTCTACCCTAAGCCACCTCCAACGTCATTTCTGATAATTTGGCCAGCCTCACAACTCCAGACCACGTGTATGGCGTCACGTGGGCGAGCGGTTTGCTGATGTCAATGCTGTGAACAAAGTGCCTCATGTGGTGGTGGGGTTATGGTATGGGCAGGCATTAGCTATGGACAATGAACACAATTGCACTTTATCGTTGGCAATTTAAATGCAGAGATCCCGTGAAGAGATCCTGAGGCCCATCCTGAGGCCCATGTTTCAGCATGATAATGCACAGCCCCATGTCGCAAGGATCTGTACACAATTCCTGGAAGCTGAAAATGTCCCAGTTCTTCCATGGCCCGCATACAAACCAGACATGTCACCTATTGAGCATGTTTGGGATGCTCTGGATTGACATGTACCACAGTGTGTTCCAGTTTCCGCCTATATCCAGTAACTTCGCACAGCCATTGAAGAGGAGTGGGACAACATTCCACAGGCCACAATCAACAGCCAGATCAACTCTATGTGAAGGAGATGTGTCGTGCTCAATGAGGCAAATGGTGGTCACACCAGATAGTGACTGGTTTTCTGATCTACGGCCCCCAAATTATTTTTTAAGGTATCTGTGACCAACAGATGCGTATCTGTATTCCCACTCATGTGAAATCCATAGATTAGGGCCTAGATTTGAACTGTAACTCAGTATTTAAAATTGTTGCATGTTGAATTTCGATTTTTGTTCAGTATATTTAGTAGTCTTATGGCTTGGGGGTAGAAGCTGTTCAGGGTGCCTTGGTACCACTTGCCGGGCGGTAGCAGAGAGAACAGTCTGTGACTTGGGTGGCTGGACTCTTTTACCATTTTAGGGCCTTCCTCTGACACCACCTAGTATAGAGATGAGCTGGGCCATACGCACTACCCTCTGTAGCGCCTTGCGGTCCGATGCCAAGCAGTTGCCATACCAAGTGGTGATGCAGCCAGTCAAGATGCTCTCAATAGTGCAGCTGTAGAACCTTTTAAGGATCCGAGGGACCATGCAAAATCTTTTCAGCCTCTTGAGGGGGAAAAGGCATTGTCGTGTGTTGGTGTGTGGACCATGTTAATTCTTTAGGGATTTGGACACCAAGGAACTTGAAGCTTGTGACCCGAGAGTATATGTGATGACAGTAATTATTCCGGACTAGTATTGTAATGATGTAAAAATCACTTGAAAAATCAAAAGAGCTGTAATCAGACCGCACCATGCGCTCTCACCACTGGTGTCCACCAGGGCTCTGTTCTAGGCCCTCTCCTATTCTCGCTATACACCAAGTCACTTGGCTCTGTCATATCCTCACATGGTCTCTCCTATCATTGCTATGCAGACGACACACAATTCATCTTCTCCTTTCCCCCTTCTGATAACCAGGCGGCGAATCGCATCTCTGCATGTCTGTCAGACATATCAGTGTGGATGACGGATCACCAGCTCAAGCTGAACCTCGGCAAGACGGAGCTGCTCTTCCTCCCGGGGAGGGACTGCCCGTTCCATGATCTCGCCATCACGGTTGACAACTTCCTTGTGTCCTCCTCCCAGAGTGCTAAGAACCTTGGCGTGATCCTGGACAACACCCTGTCGTTCTCCACTAACATCAAGGCGGTGACCCGATCCTGTAGGTTCATGCTCTACAACATTCGCAGAGTACGACCCTGCCTCACACAGGAAGCGGCGCAGGTCCTAATCCAGGCACTTGTCATCTCCCGTCTGGATTACTGCAACTCGCTGTTGGCTGGGCTCCCTGCCTGTGCCATTAAACCCCTACAACTCATCCAGAACGCCGCAGCCCGTCTGGTGTTCAACCTTCCCAAGTTCTCTCACGTCACCCCGCTCCTCCGCTCTCTCCACTGGCTTCCAGTTGAAGCTCGCATCCGCTACAAGACCATGGTGATTGCCTACGGAGCTGTGAAGGGAACGGCACCTCCATACCTTCAGGCTCTGATCAGGCCCTACACCCAAACAAGGGCACTGCGTTCATCCACCTCTGGCCTGCTGGCCCCCCTATCTCTGAGGAAGCACAGTTCCCGCTCAGCCCAGTCAAAACTGTTCGCTGCTCTGGCACCCCAATGGTGGAACAAGCTCCCTCACGACGCCAGGACAGCGGAGTCAATCACCACCTTCCGGAGACACCTGAAACCCCACCTCTTTAAGGAATACCTAGGATAGGATAAAGTAATCCTTCTAACCCCCCCCCCCCCTTAAAAGATTTAGATGCACTATTGTAAAGTGGTTGTTCCACTGGATATCATAAGGTGAATGCACCAATTTGTAAGTCGCTCTGGATAAGAGCGTCTGCTAAATGACTTAAATGTAAATGTAATGTAAATGTGTGGAGGTGGGTGTGTTTTTCCAATCATTCTCAGAGCATGTGGTGACACAATAACACTGTCAAAGTGATATTGACCGCTGGTTTGAAAACAGAGTCACAAGTAAAGAAAGCATCAAAATGAAAGATAGAAGAGAGTGATGAAGAGAAAGAACAAGGGAAAGGTGATCTGTCTGAAATCACTTTTTTCTCAGAGGTGTTAATGGAGACATGATCTAAAGTGAGATATACAGTATTTATTCTCACAGTTTCACACTGATGGAGCACACACAGACACAATACATAACATTCTAAAAATGTAATACACACATACAGATAGACAGAATATTGTGAACAAACACACACACAAAAGACATGCAACCAACAATATGCGCTTTTCAACAGAACAGTGAGATGTACTGTACATCGGTCTAATAACAAGATGCATTACTGCCCTTTCCTATGCCAACACTGGCTCACATCATGCACACACAGGGGACAGGCAGTGTGAAAGTGAATGATTTCCACTGTGTAGACAGGTTAGATTCCCTTAGGGCAACATTCAACACACAGGGCTGAGAAAACACACTTATTCCATATTGGACAGTTGCAGCTGCTTGTTACACTCTTATTATAAAGACATGCTCTGGAACTTTGGCAACTACTAAGTATTTATGTGTACATAATCTATGATAATCTATGAGCAGAATTACTGTGTTACCTCAATTAGCCACGAAATTCCTAGTTTGAAAGTGTTGTTTTTTCTGGAAGCTGTGTTGCGCCATTTTCCCTACATTTTGCCCCACAAGGACCAGCCCCCCAGCAATTCCATTTCAACCAGTATCAGTTACTCTCCAACCCTGATCACCCAATAAATAAAAACACAGATAAAGTAATAAACCAAGGCTTGGGAACTGATTGAAAGTGACACAGTATTTGAGGAATTGTGTCTTTGTAGTGATTCTACATTGATCATTTGAAAAAGAAAAATACATAATTGGTTAAAGAACAGAGAAGTAAAAAATAAAGTGATTGGGGAGCTCTTCAATGAAAGGTGGTTCAATAATACTGCGAGTGGGGTCAGCATGTTCTCTCATCCAATGTGTGCGTGTGGGTGAGCATGCATGTGTGTGCACGTTTGTGCATATGTGAGTGTTTGTGAAAAACTTAATGATGGCATCTGTTGGGTATATATTTCTGCAATGGAGAGACGCTAACACACTTGTTCATTTTCATATTATTACAACCCTTTGACTGTCATAACGCTAAATGGATTTAAACCCAGGCATAATCCATGTTATGAACAGAGTATGATTCTGTTAGTGAGGGAAGACAGCAGGGCGGTTATGGATGTCAGTTGTGGTAGAAAGGCGGTGAGAGTGGACCGGTCATCAATCCTGTTGTTGTGTGGGAGTTTTTCTGCTCCCTGTTACGTCTGTCAGCCTGGTGACGATCTGGAAGCAGCATCCTGTCCTCAGGAAACACAAAACAAAGGAAACATGATCTTTCTCTCTCTGTCTCCAAGGACAACACAAACACACACCACGTACCACTGAGAAGGGAACACCTAGTACTAAGCCATATATTGGCATTCTATTCTGTGTTTCAGACATAAGGAAGTGGATGGCTGCAAACTTTCTACTTTTAAACTCAGACAAAACAGAGATGCTTGTTCTAGGTCCCAAGAAACAAAGAGATCTTCTGTTGAATCTGCCAATTAATCTTGATGGTTGTACAGTCGTCTCAAATAAAACTGTGAAGGACCTCGGCGTTACTCTGGACCCTGATCTCTCTTTTGACGAACATATCAAGATTGTTTCAAGGACAGCTTTTTTCCATCTGCGTAACATTGCAAAGATCAGACATTTTCTGTCCAAGATTGATGCAGAAAAATTAATCCATGCTTTTGTTACTTCTAGATTAGACTACTGCAATACTCTACTTTCCGGCTACCCGGATAAAGAACTAAATAAACTTCAGTTAGTGCTAAATACGGCTGCGAGAATTCTGACTAGAACCAAAAAATGTGATCATATTACTCCAGTGCTAGCCTCCCTACACTGGCTTCCTGTTAAAGCAAGGGCTGATTTCAAGGTTTTACTGCTAACCTACAAAGCATTACATGGGCTTGCTCCTACCTATCTTTCCGATTTGGTCATGCCGTACATACCTAGACGTACGCTACGGTCACAAGATGCAGGCCTCCTAATTGTCCCTAGAATTTTTAAGCAAACAGCTGGAGGCAGGGCTTTCTCCAAAGAGCTCAATTTTTATGGAATGGTCTGCCTACCCATGTGAGAGACGCAGACTCAGTCTCAACCTTGAAGTCTTTATTGAAGACTCATCTCTTCAGTAGGTCCTATGATTGAGTGTAGTCTGGCACAGGAGTGTGAAGGTGAACGGAAAGGCACTGGAGCAACGAACCACCCTTGCTGTCTCTGCCTAGCCGGTTCCCCTCTCTCCCCTGGGATTCTCTGCCTCTAACCCTATTACATGGGCCGAGTCACTGGCTTACTGGTGCTCTTCCATGCCGTCCCTAGGAGGGGTGCGTCACTTGAGTGGGTTGAGTCACTGACATGGTCTTCCTGTCTGGGTTGGCGCCCCCCCTTGGGTTGTGCCGTTGCGGAGGTCTTTGTGGGCTATACTCGGCCTTGTCTCAGGATGGTAAGTTGGTTGTTGAAGATATCCCTCTAGTGGTGTGGGGGCTGTGCTTTGGCAAAGTGGGTGGGGTTATATCCTGCCTGTTTAGCCCTGTCCGGGGGTATCATCGGATGGGGCCACAGTGTCTCCTGACCCCTCCTGTCTCAGCCTCCAGTATTTATGCTGCAGTAGTTTATGTGTCGGGGGGCTAGGGTCAGTCTGTTATATCTGGAGTTCTCTCTCTCTCTCCCTCTCTCCCTCCCTCCCTCCCTCCCTCCCTCCCGGGGGACCTGAGCCCTAGGACCATGCCTCAGAACTACCTGGCATGATGACTCCTTGCTGTCCACCTGGCTGTGCTGCTGCTCCAGTTTCAACTGTTCTGCCTATGGAACCCTGACCTGTTCACTGGACATGCTACCTGTCCCAGACCTGCTGTTTTCAACTCTCTAGAGACAGCAGGAGCGGTAGAGACACTCTCAATGATCGGCTATGGAAAGCCAACTGACATTTACTCCTGAGGTACTGACCTGTTGCAGCCTTGACAACTACTATGATTATTATTATTTGACCATGCTGGTCATTTATGAACATTTGAACATCTTGGCCATGTTCTGTTATAATCTCCACCCGACACAGCCAGAAGAGGACTGGCCACCCCTCATAGCCTGGTTACTCTCTAGGTTTCTTCCTAGGTTCTGCCTTTCTAGGGAGTTTTTCCTAGCCCCCGTGCTTCTACACCTGCATTGCTTGCTGTTTGGGGTTTTAGGCTGGGTTTCTGTACAGCACTTTGAGATATCAGCTGATGTAAGAAGGGCTATATAAATACATTTGATTTGATTTGATATTCATAGACAATGTAGTCATGCAAATTGTGTCTATTATACAAAAGCGGTGGAGCAAAATCTCATTGTATTCAGAAGAACATACTGGATCCTTGGAGCAACTTTTCTCCAACTACAGTTCATATTGTCTCCATGGGTAACCTTGAGCGAACCATAATGACTCATCACTCACTACAATACAGGACAGAGTATATGAGGTTTGTTTCCCCTCTGTCTCTACCCGAGTAGAAGTCATCCAGGCATTATTTCCAGCTGCCTCTAAAGTAATAGAACTCTTATCAAAAAATGATGTGCTTAAGGTCTGAGTGACTGTTACATAAATATAATATTTAATAGACTTGTACTATGCTGTTTTGTCTGGCTCAGAATTGTAAATAGAAAGGCAAAACTGTACTTTATCATGCAGGTAGTCTGTCTACATGGATTGTAGTTAGCCTGTTTAGGTATTTTCATCCAACATTTCACTGAAACCACTGATAAGTAACATTGAACAAAATGTGTCAATAGGAGCCTCCGTTCCCAATGACTTATCTGCAGTGGTGAAAAGTACTTAACCTCTATGGGATGGGTGCCCCTAAAATGGGATGGTTGTTGCTAACGTGCGCTAATGTGACTAGAATGACGTTGCATACAACAACCAACTTTCAAGGACATAGACATGTCTAATATGGGCAGAAAGCTTCAATTCCTGTTAATCTAACTGCAGTGTCCAATTAACAGTAGCTATTACAGTGAAAAAATACCATGCTATTGTTTGATGAGAGTGCACAACAACATCAAAAACTTTTATCATGGCAACTGTTTTGATACATTCACCTCTGAAGATAAATAAGGTATTTACATTCAGTAGTCTTGCTCTGATTTGTAATCCTGAGGGTCCCAGAGATAAAACGTAGCATAGTTTTGTTTGATACAATCAATTTTCATGTTAAAATGTAGGAACTGGGGTCTATAGTTTGACCCCACTGCTGTCTCTGGCTTTACACCCATCTAGATGTGTGAAAGTTAGTGTATAAGCTAATGATCCATCATGTATGACATTCCTGGGAGTGTGTACACTTTCATTTTTGTATGGCTTACTGGTGTTCTTCCATGCCGTCCATGGGAGGGGTGCGTCACTTGAGTGGGTTGAGTCACTGACGTGGTCTTCCTGTCTGGGTTGGCGCCCCCCCTTGGGTTGTGCCGTGGCGGAGATCTTTGTGGGCTATACTCGGCCTTGTCTTAGGACGGTAAGTTGGTGGTTGGAGACATCCCTCTAGTGGTGTGGGGGCTGTGCTTTGGCAAAGTGCGTGGGGTTATATCCTGCCTGTTTGGCCCTGTCCGGGGGTATCTTCGGATGGGGCCACAGTGTCTTCTGATCCCTCCTGTCTCAGCCTCCAGTATTTATGCTGCAGTAGTTTATGTGTCGGGGGGCTAGGGTCAGTCTGTTACATCTGGAGTATTTCTCTTGTCTTATCCGGTGTCCTGTGTGAATTTAAATATGCTCTCTCTAATTCTCTCTTTCTCTCTTTCTTTCTTTCTTTCTCTCGGAGGACCTGAGCCCTAGGACCATGCCTCAGGACTACCTGGCATGATGACTCCTTGCTGTCCCAAGTCCACCTGGCCATGCTGCTGCTCCAGTTTCAACTGTTCTGCCTGCGGCTATGGAACCCTGACCTGTTAACCGGACGTGCTTGTTGCACCCTCGACAACTACTATGATTATTATTATTTGACCATGCTGGTCATTTATGAACATTTTAACATCTTGACCATGTTCTGTTATAATATCCACCCGGCACAGCCAGAAGAGGACTGGCCACCCCTCATAGCCTGGTTCCTCTCTAGGTTTCTTCCTAGGTTTTTGGCCTTTCTAGGGAGTTTTTCCTAGGGAGTTTTTCCTAGCCACCGTGCTTCTTTCACATGCATTGCTTGCTGTTTGGGGTTTTAGGCTGGGTTTCTGTACAGCACTTTGAGATATCAGCTGATGTACGAAGGGCTATATAAATACATTTGATTTGATTTGATTTGTTCTCTATAGCTATGTACTTGAAAATGTATCAATTGACCAATTCGGGACATTTGGGCAAACTCCTGGCTGACTTGAGACAAAATATTGTGCAGTAATGTAATTCTTCACTGGAGCAGTCTGAAATTTTGCACTTACACTGCTTTTGCACATTCACTGATGCCAAATTACACCTAGAGTCCTATCTGAAAGTATGGCCTTTCTCTTGCATTTCAAAGATGATAGAACAAAAAATTATCAAATAAAAAAAAACACATGTTATTTTGTTTGCATTATCTTTTACCAGATCGAATGTGTTATATTCTCCTACATTAATTTCACATTTCCACAAACTTCAAAGTGTTTCCTTTCAAGTGGTATCAAGAATATGCATATCCTTGCTTCAGGTCCTGAGCTACAAGCAGTTAGATGTCATTCTAGGCGAAAATTGAAAAAAATGGTACGATCCTTACTTTAAAGTATTACTTACATCGTTTTTTGGGGTATCTGTACTTTACTATTTATATTTTTGACAACTTTTACTTCATTACATTCCTAAAGAAAATAATGTACTTTTTACTCCATATATTTTCCCTGACACCCAAAAGTACTTGTTACATTTTGAATGCTTCGCAGGACAGAAAAGGATCCAATTCAGACACTTATCAAGAGAACAACACTAGTAATCCGTACTGCCTTTGATCTGGTAGACTCACTAAACACAAATGCTTAATTTGTAAATGATGTCTGAGTGTCAGAGTGTGCCCTGGCTATCCATAAAAAAAAAAGAAAATTGTGCCGTTTGGTTTTATTAATATAAGGAATTTTTTATTATTCATACTTTTACTTTTGACACTTATGTGTATTTTAGCAATTACATTTACTTTTGATACTTATGTATATTTCAAACCAGGGGCGCAGCTTTCACTGGGGACAGGGGGGACACATTGGAATGTGTTACAATACTAGGCAACGGTGTGCTTTTGGACAGTGCGGATGCCTCCGAGCAGTCGGGTAGGCTGTTTGGAGTTTTTATAATAATAATAATGATTATGTCCCCCCACTTATAAAACCAAAGTTGTGCCCCTGTTTAAAACCAAATACTTTCAGACTTTTACCCAAGTAGTATTTTGCTGGGTGACCTTCACTTTTACTTGAGTCATTTTCTATTAAGGTACTTTTACTCAAGAATGGCAATTGGGTACTTTTTCCAGCACAAGTAATTACAATTATTTTCAATGAAAATTCAAACCCCAACCCCCTTGTCCGAGATATCTGCCACATATAGAGACTGATACATCTCTATGAGTCAGAACCAGAAGCACAGACGCAGATGGAGATGCAAACACCCACAAGACGCCCCCCCAACACACACACGCACAGATTCATCAAACCTTTTTGTGATATGTGATAAAGGTGAATAAAGGTTACAAACGTATTCCCGCAGTCACAATGCTATAGAAAGCCTTTAGAATGGCGAGCTGCTCCAGCATGCTCAATGCAGAGGACAGTTGGATACTCACTGTATAGAGACTCATGGCGCCACACTCAATGGTTCAATCATCCACCCTCAATGGTCTAATTAAAAGTTGTTCCTTCTGTCTCGAGATTGTAGGAGGCTACAGTCATGACTGCCCCCATCTTTCAATCATCTTCTCATTTGCCTGGAAATGTCAGGGCCACCCAACTACTGAGACTTTCACTTCTTTGGCACAAATCAGACAAAGAAAGATGAAAAGATTGAACATTTTGTTTGATCAAGCTGAGATAGTATCTTATTAAAAACGGTGACCTCAAACCCACACCACCTCTCCCTATTATCTGAACACAATAAGAAAGTTGCATTATTATTAAGTTCATTTTGAGACAGACATTTTACGCAGAGAGCTTGTAAGGCCCTAATTTGACCTCATGAATAATGTAAATGAATCATCCACTGACCTAGACATAATTGGGATGAAGTCTGGGTACAAAAGACACATTTACTCAGAGGTATGCCATTTATTGAGAGGATAATACAGTATGCATAAAAAGTAGTTTAGGTTGACAGCATCTGTCTCTTGCCACATACAGTTGTCTACTGTAAATGCAATGGCTTGGCACTGTTAGAATGCCCCTAAACCACTACATTACCAGTGCTATTGAAACAATTAATTGGGATTGGAAAATGGTATTGCAATTCTCTACTTCTCGAGTTAACTGTTAGTTATTCATACAGTAGCCTACCTTTTACCACAAAGGTCATGAGTATTGCAATATCCTTTGGTTATAATCAAATGTTTATGCACCTGTTACTATGTATGATGAGAGCAAGAGAGAGAGAGAAAGAGAGATGGTGAGAGAGAGAGAAAGATGGTGAGAGAGAGAGAAAGATGGTGAGAGAGAGAGAAAGATGGTGAGAGAGGGAGAGAGATGGTGAGAGAGAGAGAAAGATGGTGAGAGAGAGAGAGAGAGAGAGATGGTGAGAGAGAGATAGTGAGGGAGAGAGATGGTGAGAGAGAGAGATGGTGAGAGAGAGAGAGAGAGAGAGATGGTGAGGGAGAGAGAGAGAGATGGTGAGAAAGAGAGAGAGAGAGAGAGAGAGAGATGGTGAGAAAGAGAGAGAGAGAGAGAGATGGTGAGAAAGAGAGATGGTTAGAGAGAGAGAGAGAGATTGGGGTAGCTGGTCGAACCCTGATTGGAGCATGTGTGCTCTGCTGTACCTATAATAATCGGGCAGATATTGGGAGAGATCATTTGTGGTGGAATTTCTACAGGACATTTCCTTTTCATTGTAGAACATAGGAGGGCTACACGGAAAAAGAAGCATCAGGTTCTCTCTGTCATCGACATAAGATTGAACAAATATCAATAAGGTAATCATTTTTGTATTGTTAATGCATGCATCCTTGGGGGGGAAAAATGTTTTAGTTTTAAAGTAATACGTTTTTTACTGTTTTGTATTATTATTTATTTTATCGTTTAAAAAAAAGTGTCAAATTCTTGGCTAAACTGTCATGACTTGTCAAAAGATAGACATTATTCCTTGAAGGCCGAGGTCTTTTTAGTTAAAAAGTCTACAGGTAGCTCTCACTAAAGCTATAGCATATTCAGTGCCTTGCAAAAGTATTTTCAGACCCTTTTCTTCACACGTTATTGTGTTACAAAGTGGGATTAACATTGATTTAATTGTAATTTGTTGTCAACAATCTACACAAAATAACCTTTAATGTGAAAGTGGAAGAAAAAATATATTTTCTTTTAAAGATTAATACAAATTAAATAACTAAAATATAGTTGTTGCATAAGTATTCAGCTCCTCAAGTCAATACATGTTAAAAATACCTTTGGCATCATTTACAGCTGGGATTCTTCTTGGGGAAGTCTACAGCAGCTTTGAACACCTGGGTTGTGCAATTTTTGCCCGTTATTATTTTCAAAATTCTTTCTTCAAGCTCTGTCAAGATGCTGGTGATAATGATTTTACAGCCATTTTTTAAGTCTTGCAAAAGATTTTTAAGCAGATTTAAGTAAAAACGGTAACTCAGGAACATTCACTGTCTTCTTGGCAAGCACCTCGATTGTAGATTTGACTTTGCGTTGTAGGTTATTGTCCTGCTGAAACATGAATTCCTCTCACAGTGTCTGGTGTAAAGCACACTGAAGCAGGTTTTCCTCTAGGATTTCTCCTGTACTTAGCTCCATCCAGTTTAATTTTATCCTGAAAACCCCACCAGTATTTGCCGATGTCAAGCATACCAATACCATGATGCAGCAACCACCATGCTAGAAAATAAGGAGGCAGTTACTCAGTGATGTGTTGTGTTGGATTTGCTCCAAACATACAGTACCGGTCAAAAGTTTGGACACACCAACTCATTTAAGGGTTTTTCTTTATTTGTACTATTTTCTACAATGTAAAATAATAGTGAAGACATCACAACTATGAAATAACACATACGGAATCATGTAGTAACCAAAAAAAAAGAGTTAAACAAGTCAAAATATATGTTATATTTGAGATTCTTCAAAATAGCCATCCTTCGCCTTGACAGCTTTGCACACTCTTGGCATTCTCTCAACCAGCTTCATGAGGTAGTCACCTGGAATGCATTCAATTAACAGGTGTGCCTTCTTAAAAGGTAATTTGGGGAATTTCTTTCCTTCTTCTGCCTTTGAGGCAATCAGTTGTGTTGTGACAAGGTAGGGGTGGTATACAGAATATATGCCTATTTGGTAAAAGACCAAGTCCATATTATGTCAAGAACAGCTCAAATAAGCAAAAAGAATTGACAGTCCATCATTACTTTAAGACATGAATGGAAGTCAATGCGGAAAATTTCAAGAACTTTGAAAGTTTCTTTAAGTGCAGTTGCAAAAACCATCAGGCACTATGATGAACCTGGCTCTCATGAGGACTGCCATAGGAAAGGAAGACCCAGAGTTACCGCTGCTGCAAAGGATAAATTCATTAGAGTTAACTGCACCTCAGATTGCAGCCCAAATAAATGCTTCAGAGTTCAAGGAACAGACACATCTCAACATCAACTGTTCAGAGGAGACTGTGTGAATCAGGCCTTCATGGTAGAATTGCTGCAAATTGCTACTAAAGGACACCAATAATAAGAAGAGACTTGCTTGGGCCAAGAAACACGAGCAATGGACATTAGACCGGTGGAAATCTGTCCTTTGGTCTGATGAGTCCACTTTTTAGATTTTTGGTTCCAACCGCCTTGTCTTTGTGAGACGCAGAGTAGGTGAACAGATGATCTCTGAATGTGTGGTTCCCATGAAGCTGGTTTAGAGAATGCCAAGAGTGTGCAAAGCTGTCATCGCTTCGAGGCAAGCAACAGTGAAGCATGCATGAGAGCATCAGCTGTTCCGGACGACTGTGTGATCACACTCTCCGTAGCCGATGTGAATAAGACCTTTAAACAGGTAAACATTCACAAGGCCGCAGGGACCGGCAGATTACCAGGACGTTTACTCTGAGCATGTGCTGACCAACTGGCAAATGTGTCTCCACTAACATTTTCAACCTGTCCCTGACTGGGTCTGTAATACCAACATGTTTCAAGCAGACCACCATAGTCCCTGTGCCCAAGAACACTAAGGTAACCTGCCTAAATGACTACCGACCCGTAGCACTCACGTCTATAGCAAAGAAGTGCTTTGAAAGGCTGGTCATGGCTCACATCAACACCATCATCCCAGAAACCCTGGACCCACTCCAATTTGCATATCTCTATTGCACTCCACACTGCTCTATCCCACCTGGACAAAAGGAACACCTTTGTGAAAATGCTATTCATTGACTACAACTCAGAATTCAACACCATAGTGCCCTCAAAGCTCATCACTAAACTAAGGACTCTGGGACTAAGCACCTCCCTCTGCAACTGGATCCTGGACTTCCTGACGGGCCAACCCCAGGTGGTAAGGGTAGGTAACAACACATCTGCCACACTGATCCTCAACACAGGGGCCCCTCAGGGGTTGCGTGCTCAGTCCCCTCCTGTACACCCTGTTCACCCATGACTGCATGGCCAAGCATGACTCCAACACCATCATTAAGTTTGCCGACGACACAACAATGGTAGGCCTGATCACCGACAATGATGAGACAGCCTATAGGGAGGAGGTTAGAGACCTGTCAGTGTGGTACCATGATAACAACCTCACCCTCAACGTGATCAAGACAAAGGAGATGATTGTGGACAACAGGAAAAGGAGGACCAAGGACGCCGCCATTCTCATCGACGGGGTTGTATTGGAGCAGGTTGAGAGCTTAAAGTTCCTTGATGTCCACATCACCAACCTATTCCCCCTCAGGAGACTGAAAACATTTGGAATGGGTCCTCATATCCTCAAAAGGTTCTACAGCTGCACCATCGAGAGCATCCTGACTGGTTGCATCACCACCTGGTATGGCAACTGCTCGACCTCCGACCGCAAGACACTACAGAGGGTAGTGCTTACGGCCCAGTACATCACTGGGGACAAAATTCCTGCAATCCAGGACCTTTATACCAGGTAGTGTCAGAGGAAGGCCCAAATAATTGCCAAGGACTCCAGCCACCCTAGTCATAGACTGTTCTCTCTGCTACGTCACGGCAAGCGGTCCCGGAGCGCCAAGTCTACGTCCAAAAGGCTTCTTAACAGCTTCTACCCCCAAGCCATAACACTCCTGAACAGCTAATCAAATGGCTAACCGGACTATTTGCATTGTCCCCAACCCCCATTTTTACGCTGCTGTTACTCTGTTTATTATCCATACATAGTCACTTTACCTCTACCTACATGCACATATTACCTCAATTACCTCGACTAACCGGTGCCCCCGCACATTGACTCTGTACCGGTACCCCCTGTATATAGCCTCGCTACTGTTATTTTATTGTGTTATTTGTCTATTTTTTATTATTATTATTATAATATACATCTATACATTTTTATCCACTTTGACGTTAGACTATTTTGTGTAGATTGATGAAAAAAAATATGTAATTAATTAAATTAATCACACTTTGTAACACAATAAAATGTGAAGAAATCCATAGGGTCTGAATTATTTTCAATGCACTGTATATATGTATAATGCTAAAAGTAAGATAGACCTACATTGCATTGATTTGTCAGGGATACCGTCTTGTGTTGCCAAACGTCAATCAGTGTACTCTCATATTTGGAGAATATTGTAATCTTATCATCCAGTTATGTTTTATTTATTTGTAAATCCCAGTATTTATTTGTGCAATACAATTTGTGTTTGGGGGGGCTTGGAAAATACTTCCTGTAGGCTATCAAAATACTTAATTTCATGTTTTTTTTAAATACTCAAAATAATAGCCTTAGCAGCCTCATAAATTCAGCTGTACGTCTGGATTTTTTAAATGAACCAATACTCATATTAAAAGGATTCGTTTGACAAAACGAATACATTAATACAAAAATAAAAATGTTTCAGTACAAATATTTGCATTTTTAGACCCATTTGAAGATACATTTTGCTCATACCCTGTTTCTCATGGTTGTCATGGCTGTCTTTTCTCCTGCCTCAGTTTGCAGAGAACACTATCCCACCTGGACAGCAGAGAGATGATGAGACACGGCTGTGCGCAGGCCATATTGACTTTCTTGGTTATCCTCATCTCATGTCCCATGGAGTCAGACTGTGAAGAGGACTCCTACAACTCAATACTGCAGGTAGACACTGCTCTAGTATTTAAATAGTCTTAGAAATTTTAAGGTTTTGCCGTCTTTTCATTGGGTCTTGTAGCCGTTGGTCTGTATCTCACAAATTAAAAAATGTATTTCAAAATGAAGTCAATTTATTGATACAAACTCTCTGCTTTCCCAGGACAGCCCATATTACCTCAGCAGTGGTTTAACTAATTTTAAGAGGTACAGGGACATTCACGACGACACCTTTGTGGGTCTGATGGGCAGGAGGAGTGCAGGTGAGAGTCTGGGACTCCGGGGTCCTAAAGAGCCTTTGTTTGCTGGTAGCTGGCTCTTCAATATGGATGGTCGCGTGCATTATGGATTTATGCAGATACACAGTAGGTTTATCAAAGGCAGCTTGTCTGTGACCAATGCATCTGAAGACAAATTCAGTCAAATGCAGCATTTAGATTGTGGTAACATACTGTACAGTAATATGCAATCATTATTTTCAGGTGTAAATGATCTACCGTCACGAAGAAGTAAGATCAGTAAGTCAAATCTTATCCAACACCTTGGATGCACTATGTAATGATAAGCACTGTTGCATACAGTATGTAATGATAAAGTTTTTAAAGAACCAGACTCCTCTTTTTCCGTAGGGGACATGGATGATGTCTTTGTGGGCCTCCTGGGTCGCAGGAGCTCCGGGTCAGGTGAGTAACTAGCTACATATGCTACACAGATCTATTGCTGGGTAGAGGGAAACAAAGCCTGGAGAGAGTCTGCCCTCTAGTGGCACTTTGTGGAATTCCTAAATGCCAAAGGAGATTATGGCTAAAGAATGCTGGGGAACATGTTTACTAAGCCTGTTTAACTTGTTGATCTGTGCTGTTGATAGCCATCCCTCAGCCCTGGAGGGAGGAGGTATACCCACAGCCAAGCGGAGGCATTCTCATCAAGAAAGGGAGACTGAGGCAAGTAGGACTTTTACATGAAATGACCAATCAGTACAAAAACAACACTCCAAAGTCAGTTAGAGACCATTATGGTCTAATATGGAGTGAGTTGAATCTTCATATTAAATGATTAAACAATCACTAAAAGAAAGCAACTAAGATAGTACGAGTTATCAGCCCTGTACAGGCTGGACTACTGTGCTACAGTTTTTAGTGGTGCTCTGTCATCTTTCCAGATCTGACCAATGAGTTGAGCTATGTTTTTCTTGTTCCATCTCTGCTCAGATTTGTACCCGGTGTATAGGGTCCCGCCTCGTCCCTTTCATCCAACCAAACACCGCACAGCAGACTGCACTACGCCAGACTGTATACACGTCATTCATCCTAAGTTACGTTATTTACCACTAAGAAACCATTGTCTTGCTGTGATACCACTATTTTTCCTTTTTGTCACCACTATAAAAGGTGAATGAATGAATATCTGTAACACACATGTAAAGTATTACAAATGAATGTAATGTTATGTTAGACATGGTCGTAGTACATTAGGTATGTTATACCATATGAAGGGTGTCTTTCTTTAATATGCTGGTTAAAGCACTTTTCATTAAATTGATTAAAATCAATTTAACTCTAACTCTTCTTAAACATACATATACACCAAACATAAATAAACAGAGGCAGTTCTGAACACCGTTCCCTTTGACAAGAATGTAAACTTCACAGAACCAAAACGCAACACTTAAAGTGTTGGTCCCATGTTTCATGAGCTGAAATAAAAGACCCCAGAAATGTTCCATATGTACAAAAAGCTTCAATCTCTCCAATTTTGTGAACAAATTAGTTTACATGTGTTAGTGAGCATTTCTCCTTTGCCAAGATAATCCATCCACCCGACAGGTGTGGCATGATCATTACACAGGGCCACTAAAATGTGCAGTTTTGTCACACAACACAATACCACAGATGTCTCAAGTTGAGGGAGCGTGCAATTGACATGCTGACTGCAGGAATGTCCACCAGAGCTGTTGCCAGAGAATTGAATATTAATTTGTCTACCATAAGCCACCTCCAACGTCGTTTTTGAGAATGTGGTAGTACGTCGAACCGGCCTCACAACCGCAGACCACGTGTAACCACGCCAGCCCAAGATCTCCAAATTCGGCATCACCTGAAGGATCGTCAGACCAGCCAACCGGACAGCTGATGAAATTGAGGAGCATTTATATCTGTAATAAAGCCCTGTTGTAAGGAAAAACTCAGTGTTGGTAGAAGCACCACAATCCCTGACAATCCTCTAAATACAGTGCCTTCGGAAAGTATTCAGAACCCTTGACTTTTTCCACATTTTGTTACAGCCTTATTCTAAAATGGATTAAAAAATAATAATTATCCACAGCAATCCACACACACACACACACACACACACAATACCCCATAATGGCAAGGTGAAAACAGGTTTGACATTTTTGCTAATTTATTATAAAACAGAAATACCTTTACAGAAGTACTCAAACCCTTCGCTATGAGACACTAAATTGAGCTCAGGAGCATCCTCTTTCCATTGATCATCCTTAAGATGTTTCTACAACTTGATTGTTGTTCACCTGTGGTAAATTTAATTGATTGGACATGATTTGGAAAGGCACACACCTGTCTATATAGAAGACTCCACAGTTGACAGTGCATGTCAGAGCAAAAACCAAGCCATGAGGTTGAAGGAATTGTCCGTAGAGGTCAGAGACAGAATTGTGTTGAGGCACAGATCTGGGGAAGGGTACCAAAACATTTCTGCAGCATTGATGGACCCCAAGAACACAGTGGCCTCCATCATTCTTAAATGAAGAAGTTTGGATCCACCAAGACTCTTTCTAGAGCTGACCGCCCGGCCAAACTGAGCAATCGGAGAAGGGTCTCAGTCACTCTGACAGAGCTCCTTTGTGGAGATGGGAGAACCTCCCAGAAGGACAACCATCTCTGCAGCACTCCACCAATCAGGCCTTTATGGTAGAATGGCCAGACGAAAGCCACTCCTCAGTAAAAGGCACATGACAGCCAGCTTGAAGTTTGCCAAATGGCACCAAAAGACTCTCAGACCATGAGAAACAAGGTTCTCTGGTCTGATGAAACCAAGATTGAACTCTTTGGCCTCAATGCCAAGCGTCACATCTGAAGGAAACCTGGCACCATCCCTACGTTGAAGCATGGGGGTGGCAGCATCAGGCTGTGGGGATGTTTTTCAGCGGCAGGGACTGGGAGACTTGTCAGGAGAGGGAAAGAGGAACAGAGATAAGTATAGAGATTCTTGATGAAAACCTGCGCCACTGTGCGCAGGACCTCAGACTGGGGCAAAGGTTCCCCTTCCAATATGACAACGACCCTAAGCACACAGCCAATACAACGCAGGAGTGGCTTCGGGACAAGTCTCAATGTCCTTGAGTGGCCCTGCCAGAGCCCGGACTTTAACCCGATCAAACATTTCTGGAGAGACCTGAAAATAGCTGCGCAGCAACGCTCCACATCCAACCTGACAGAGCTTGAGAAGATCTGCAGAGAAGAATGGGAGAAACTCCCCAAATACAGGTGTGCCAAGCTTGTAGCGTTATCCCCGAGAAGACTCGATGCTGTAATTGCTGCCAAAGGTGCTTCAACAAAGTACTGAGTAAAGGGTCTGAATACTTGTGATTTATTACAATTTATTACAAATAAAAAAACAAAATGTCTAAAAACCTGTTTTTGCTTTGTCATTATGGGATATTGTGTGCAGATTGATGAGGGAAAAAAACAATTTAATACATTTTAGAATAAAGCGGTAACGTAACAAAATGTAAAAAAAAGGGGTCTGAATACTTTCCGAAGGCACTGTATACTGAACAAAAGTATAAATGCAACAATTTCAATGATTTTACAGAGTTACAGTTCATATAAAGAAATCAGTTAATTTATATAAATGAATTAAGCCCTAATCTATGGATTTCACATGACCGGGCAGGGGCACAGCCATGGGGGAGCTAGGCCCAGCCAATCAGAATTAGTTCTCCCACAAAGGAGAAATTATTACAGACAGAAATACTCATTTCTTTCATCAGCTGTCCGGTTGGCTGGTCTCAGACGATCCCGCAGGTGAAGAAGCCAGATGTGGAGGTCCTGGGCTGCCGTGGTTACAAGTGGTCTGAGGTTGTGAAGCCGGTTGGATGTACTGCCAAGGTGCACTTGTGTAATTATCATGCTGTTTAATCAACTTTTTGATATGCCACACCTATCAAGTGGATGGATCATCTTAGCAAAGGAAAAATGTTCACTAACAGGGATGTAAACACATTTGTGCACAAAACTTGAGAAATAAGCTTTTTGTGCATATGGAACATTTCTGGGATCTTTTATTTAAGCTCATGTAAGATGGGACCAACACCTTACATGTTGCGTTTACATTTTGGTTCAGTATAAATAAAACAAAAATAAAACAAATTAATGAAATATTATCTAATCCAACAGAGATAGCTGAATTGATCATGCACAGGTAGGTTCAAGCGACATGTCCAAAAGGCATCTCCACCTTCCAACATAAGGCCTTCCTATTGGCCTAGATCTGTGGAACGTATAAACAACGAGATTTCTCCTCTCTGAAAAGATAATTCTCAGACTTGTCACAGTGCAGTGTCAAAATGTGCAGCTGACGGTGCATACAATCATGATTTACAAGGCACAAGCTACTGGGGCTGATAGAGAAAGCCAGGTCTCCTAAGATTCCTCTTTCTCCCTCTCCAAAAGGAGTGGATCTGCTGGTCTTTTTCACATCTAATTACAGATAATCTTTTCACCTGTATCTACAGGTATAAATGCAGATCTAAGACCAGGCTTGGTTTTCAACCCCTAGTAGCTTAGGTTTTGATTAGGGTAGGCAAAGCTGATCCTAAATCAGCCAGTAAATCCAGTTATTCTAAGTCATCCAATAATTATTTCATGTGTCTTAAAGAACTGAGGTAATTGAAACATGGATTAAAACTGGAATGAGTTAACAAATCATGTTAAATATAAAACAAGGACTAAAAGGGATGGGGTTACCGCAGTGACAATCCAACCAACTTACAGCCAAAAGGCCAATCTTGCCGTCACAGCAGAAATTCTTTGCAGATCCTTCACCACCCACAGAGTCCTTCACAACAGCACACTTATTTGGAGGCACCACAGTTTGCACCGTCTTTTCACTTTTGTGCAGGTGATTGCACATGTGTAAAACATGCACGCTCAAATGGCAAGCACACACACACACAGCTGCTACTGCTAGTCATCCTGAGCAGCAGCAGGTGGGTCCTTCTCCCCTGCAGCAGCAGGAGGCATCACTTCCTGTTTCCTGTCTGTCCTGGACAGACCCTCCCCCCTCGCCAGCGGCACCCTCGGGATGGCTGGCTGCTCTTTGGAGTACGAGTGTCCCCCCTCCATCTTGTAGCCCAGGGGGGCCGGGGGCTGGTAGCGGTACCTGTAGCCAAAGGCACACAGGTGGTAGGTGTAGTACTCCAGCAGGTACATGAGGGACGAGTCCACATAGTGGGAAGACACAGACAGGTCAGAGCAGCAATTCACCCCCTACGGTACAAAACACCAGGATTAGAGCCAGGATGGGGAAAGGATGGGTACAGACAGTGAGGGCAGACCAAGGCCTTTGATCTGTTTAGCATTACACAACAACATATTGGACAGGAGACAATGTACTAGTAAAGCTATAGTAGTGCTAGTGTCATTTTGTCAGCAAGTCAACAAGTTGATTACCCACTATTACATTGGAACACAATCAGTTCCTTATCCTTCCCTCTTTTCTTTTAACCTGTCCCAGTTCTGCCTGGGTTCAATAAGGGCATCTCCTGAGATGCTATACCAAAGACCAGGTAGCACAATCCTATAGCAACCACATACTGTAGTCACACTTGCCACAGTTAGATCCCACTGACAATGAATAGCCTACACATGGTCAAATCAATAAATCCAAGGAATAACTGAGTGCTTTTTAAACCATATCAAAGCATGAGCTGCTTCATATGTATAGGATAAAGCCAAGGTGAAAGACAATTGGGCCAAAAGGCTTTACCCTCTCATTGGCCACATGGGCATAGCAGCATCCCTGGTAGAACTGGTTTAAATAGGAGAGTAAGTATCAACACCTGCTATTATCTTGGGCATTCAGTAAATGGTCCATGACACCTTGGTCTATTGATCAGTCTGGTGATTAGGATTTTTTTTGCCAGATACCTCACGATACGCATCACGATTCTATATGTATTGCAATTTGATACTGTGATTTTATTGTCAATGTTCCAAACCTATTGCTCACTGAGGGTTTCAAAAATCTGCCAACTTTCCCAGAAATGTTGCAACTGTATATAGGGGAATCTCAGTTGGCTTTGCTCACCTCCTCTCCTCACCTCTACTCTCCTCTTTTTGAAAATCAAACATGGAAACAAATGTGCTTGTATGAAATGAGACTCTCCTCTACTTGTGCATCATATAAGCAAATTACGTTTACAGGGGTAATTTCCCCCCATAAGTGTAAAGTGATAAAAACTAATTAAGTTAATTGTGCAAGACATTTCATAAATAAAAGGATAATAAGCATATTGTTTTTAAATGTGTGCATGCTTTGCTCCTTCAAGAAAACAGCTGTGGGGGTGTGGATGATTTATTGCACTTGATAATTCATCGTTCATTACTGATCAGTCTGGACCCAGGTCCTATTATCCATCAGTCTGGACCCAGGTCCTATTATCCATCAGTCTGGACCCAGGTCCTATTATCCATCATTCTAAACTGGTCCTACTCCACACTGCAGAGGTGCAGACCCCATTGTTCTAAATTTTAAAGCATATAAGAGTATATGGAAATATCGCCTAAGGGCACACTATGATCTTCTAAGAAATTAGGCTACCGTTAATCACAACGCTGCACTCTGTATGAAGAATCAAAGATAAATACACAATTTAATTTGTGGCCTATACAATAGTAAACTTTATAAAGAAACACCATGGTGATAATGGTGGTCATATAACTCCTTCAACCCAAACCTATCCCCCTTTAGAACACAGGTTGCTTTCGTGGACTGATTTGTCAGATAACCAGGAACTACCATCTGCTTCTCCACCTCAAGAAACGTTCAAGCTTGAAGACGTCTGAAATAAAACTGGTGTGACGATCACATCCATTATCAAGATAGAGCTGCCTGGTATATTGACTAGGAAGATGAAACCGCATGCTTTGCTTAACATATAACAATGCACATAAGAAAGTGCATGAGTCATGACTCTTTTTAAATGGATTTCTATTTGAGATCTCAGCCATAAATGCATGTACCAGCTAGAGGTCAACCGATTATGATTTTTCAGCGCTGATTATTGGAGGACCCCAAAAAGTTTTTTGGTCCTCCAATAAATCGGTATTGGCGTTGATTTAAAAAAAAAAAAAAAAGATAGATAGATCCCTTTTCCATTGTAAAAACTTGGAATAAGAGAAGGCTTTGATTTCTTGTCAGATGGAAAAGGGGTGTTAGAAAACATAAAGTCTTAAATGGAATTAGAAATACATAAAAACACAGTAATGTTGAAGTAAAGACCCCTGACAACTAATAAACACTTTATTTAGTTTGAGACATTTTTCTGCCTTCTGTAAGTTTAAGAAACATTGCATTGTGCCTTGAAAATCTGTAAACAAAAACCCGCATATCTTTCAGATATTTTGTCATTTCTCTTCCTCATGTGGATAATGAAAGTTCACAGAAGGCAGACCTATCAATTAGCTAGCGTTTTTACTGATATCAATTTTGTTTATAAATTATTAAGTGATTAAAACTCAAAATTCTGTTACCAAATAATTTCTGCAATTTAATTAGCTACGATGGAAAATCATAGTAGTCACAAACCACAGTTGGGTCTACTGCTACAGTCCTCCCTTCCACTGGCATACAAAAAGTCTCTCTCTCTCTCTCACTCTCTCTCACACTCTCTCACACTCTCTCACACTCTCTCACACTCTCTCACACTCTCTCACACTCTCTCACACTCTCTCACACTCTCACACACTCTCACACACTCTCTCACACTCTCTCTCACTCTCTCACTCTCTCACTCTCTCACTCTCTCACTCTCTCACTCTCTCACTCTCTCACTCTCTCACTCTCACTCTCACTCTCACTCTCACTCTCACTGAGCAACATCCATGGATGTTGAAAAGTAGCTGAAATTACAGATGTTTTTTGGTCTGGTCCAGACTAGCCTTGATTCAAAATCTGAAGCAATCATAAATATCTGTTTCACAAGCTTGGACAGCACAGTACACTACAGTAAAGACAAGCAGAGTATATTACAGTCCTGTAGAGTAGTAGAGTTCAGTACACAGTAGAGCCCTCCAGAGTTGAGTATACTATAATGTACTTCACTAAACTCTACTTTAGTGAACTATACTCTATGCATTGTACTGAACTATACTGTTCTGTGCAGCAGTACTGTACTCTAATGAGCTCTACTGTGCTGTACTTTGATGTCCAAATTTGTGAAACATAGACATCTATGATCGGTTCAGATTTGGTCCGGTAGGGAGCAACAAAGTTTGGTGCCGGAGATTATTAAAATAATAGCCAGTGTGTAGAATAATACCAATATGCAAAGGATGATATTGCTTATGTCTACCTTTGTGTACCTATTTAGGATACATCACCATGAAAATAAATGACATTCATTTCCATAATTACGCGTTTAGGTCAGGGAACCATGATGAAATTCCATTACCACTTGCTGTAGTTCAATAACAAAAATATATGTTTTTAAACTCAGTGTAATGCCATAGCTGACACCTCATTCTTTTGGAGCAGAGATTTAACAGCGCTTTTGGGAAATGTGGTCACATAAAAAAAACTGAGGGAGATTCTACTGAAATTGTGTAACCAAACTTTGCATTTGCACAGTTCTTCCAGTAAAGGTGTTTATCAAATGTTCAGTGTCAATTGTTAAAAGTAGTCCTTGTGCAGAGTTGTATGGTTTGTTAAACTTTGAAATAAATGATTTTTTTATTGGTCATATATTTTATGTGAAAAAAAAAAAGAGAAAAATCACAGCTCAATTCCGTACCAGACCAGTGGTGTGAAGTACCTTAAAGTACTACTTATGTAGTTTTTGGCATATCTGTACTTTACTATTTATATTCTTGACTGCTTTTACTTCACTACATTCTTAACGAAAATGATGTAATTTTTACTCCATACATTTTCCCTAACACCCAAAAGTAGTCGTTACATTTTGAATGCTTAGCAGGACAGAAAATGGTCCAATTTGCACACTTATCAAGATAAAATCCCTGGTTATCCCTACTGCCTCTCATCTGGAGGACTCACAAAATTATGTCTGAGGTGTTGGAGTGTGACCCTGGCTTTCTGTAAATAAAATAAATAAAAATGTGCTGTCTGGTTTTCTTAATATAAGGATTTTTTTTATTACTCGTACTTTTACTTTTGATACTTTAGTATATTTTAGCAACTACATTTACTTTTGATACATCAGTATATTTAAAACCAAATACTTTTAGACTTTACTCAGGTAGCATTTTACTGGGTGACTTTCAATTTAGTTATTTTCTATGAAGGTAACTTTACTTTTACTCAAGTATGAGAATTTAGTACTTTTTCCACCACTGCCCCACCATAACATGAGACATCCATGTCTTCATCACTGAAAAGATCAAAAGGTGGAGATTGATATAATTTAAAAGCTTACAAAAAGTGTTGTCAAACTATTTATTGAAAAAAAGTTAAGTAATTTTTTTTACCTTTAATTAAGATCAATTCTCTAAAAACGAGTAAACAAATATACATATCAGTTGAAGTTGGAAGTTTAAATGCACCTTAGCCAAATACATTTAAACTCCGTTTTTCACAACTCCTGACATTTAATCATGGAAAGAAAATCCCTTTCTTAGGTCAGTTAGGATTACCACTTTATTTTAAGAATGTGAAATGTCAGAATAATAGTAGAGAATTTTTTATTTCAGCTTTTATTTCTTTCATCACATTTCCAGTGGCTCAGAAGTTCACATACACTCAATTAGTATTTGGTAGCATTGCCTTTAAATTGTTTAACTTGGGTCAACGTTTCAGGTAGCCTTCCAAAATAAGTTGGGTGAATTTTGGCCCATTCCTCCTGACAGAGCTGGTGTAACTGAGTCAGGTTTGTAGGCCTTCTTGCTTGCACATGCTTTTTCAGTTCTGCCCACAAATGTTCTATAGGATTGAGGTCAGGGCTTTGTGATGGCCACCCCAATACCTTGACTGTTGTCCTTAAGCCATTTTGCCACAACTTTGGAAGTATGCTTGGGGTCATTGTCCATTTGGAAGACCCATTTGCAACCAAGCTTGAACTTCCTGACTGACGTCTTGAGATGTTGCTTCAATATATCCACATAATTTTCCTCCCTCATGATGGCATCTATTTTGTGAAGTGCACCAGTCCCTCCTGCAGCAAAGCACCCCCACAACATGATGCTGCCACCCCCGTGCTTCACGGTTGGGATGGTGTTCTTCGGCTTGCAAACATCCCCCTTTTTCCTTCAAATATAAGGATGGGCATTATGGCCAAACGGTTCCATTTTTGTTTCATCAGACCAGAGGGCATTTCTCCAAATAGTACGATCTTTGTCCCCATGTGCAGTAGCAAACCCTAGTCTGGCTTTTTTATGGCGATTTTGGAGCAGTGGCTTCTTCCTTGCTGAGCAGCCTTTCAGGTTATGTCAATATAGGACTCTTTTTACTGTGGATTTTGTACCGGTTTCCTCCAGCATCTTCACAAGGTCCTTTGCTGTTGTTCAGGGATTGATTTGCATTTTTCGCACCAAAGTACGTTCATCTCTAGAAGACAGAACGTGTCTCCTTCCTGATCGGTATGACGGCCGATTGGTCCCATGGTGTTTATACTTGCGTGCTATTGTTTGTACAGATGAACATCGTACCTTCAGGTGTTTGGAAATTGCTCCCAAGGATGAACCAGACTTGTGGAGGTTTACAATTATTTTTTCTGAGGTCTTGGCTGATTTCTTTTGATTTTCCCATGATGTCAAGCAAAGAGGTACTGAGTTTGAAGGAAGGCCTTGAAATACATCCACAGGTACACCTCCAATTGACTCCAATGACGTCAATTAGCCTATCAGAAGCTTCTAAAGCCATGACAAAATTTTCTGGAATTTTCCAAGCTGTTTAAAGGCACAGTCAACTTAGTGTATGTAAACTTCTGACACAGTGGAATTGTGATACAGTGAATTATGAGTGAAATAATCTGTCTGTAAACAATTGTTGGAAAAATTACTTGTGTCATGCACAAAGCAGATGTCCTAACCGACTTGCCAAAACTATAGTTTGCTAACAAGAAATTTGTGGAGTGGTTGAAAAACAAGTTAATGACTCCAACCTAAGTATATGTAAACTTCCGACTTCAACTGTATTTATTCGCATATGTTGTATCGTAGACCCTATTTTACATAATCGAAGGTTGTGTTGTGCCCGCCATCGGTTGAGACAACATTCTCTTGAATACAGGGTGGGTGTCATGTTTTGGTTGATAAATATACTGAAATGGGAATACAATTTTTATTTACATTTTCAAATGGTACCACAAAGACAGTTGGACGACCACACATCACGAGAATGTTGACTTAAAATAGGAATATCTTGATTTAAAATTATACTGTCAGTCATCTATAGGAAAAATTACATATCTGGTCCGAATTAAGATTGAACGATGTCTGCAGAAAGAACAGGGTGTCAGCTAAGCAATTGACTGAAAAAAAATCTCTTTCTTAATGAACTACAGTAAGTGAAGTGGATTTAGGCTACACCCGGTAAAGGAACTGCGGAAATGGAATTTCATCATGGGTCCCTGATCTATACTACATGCATAATTATGGATATGAATGTCATTTTCCTAAATAGGTACACAAAAGGTATAAATATGCATCCTTTGCATATTTGGGTATTATTATACACAGTATAATATTTTTTTATGAGCTCGGCACCCAAACAAGACCAAATTTGGTTTGTCGGACCAAATCTGAACCAATGATAGACATCTATGTTTCACAAATTTGGACATCAAAGTACAGCGCAGTAGAGTTCAATACGTTACAGTAGAGTACAGTAAAGGTATAGTAGAGTTTAGTACATTATAGAGGAGTAACGGATTACATGTAAGGGATTACAAAAAACGGTAACTGTAATCAGAAAGGATGTTTGTAACAAATATCTTTGACTCTCAATGACATTCAAATCAGTATTGAAAAAAGACGCAAGTTTAAGTTTGTTCCACCAGAGCAAGTCTGACCACAAGGCAGAGACCACTATGATGACACACCAATGTGTTTGAAGGATCGCGGGTAAAGAGCAGGAATAGGTTTTTGTAGGCTACAGTCCAAGCTATGGCTTCCAATGGTGCGACTGCTGTCAGCATCCAAAGATTATCCAACTTGAATACAAACTTGGAGGTAAGGACGACAGCAGTGCTGTAGTCTACGGTGATATGGATATCACTTACTGATATCTACATAGCACATTGATGTGAATCAAACTGCTGCTCTCTCATTTAGATATTTGCGCCTTACGGATTGTGGTTGTTGTGCATGGCTGTACACAAATCTAGATGTGTATTTGAACCCAATAATGGTTGAATTCAAGACGTTTAAGCTGTCTATCACTCATTGTTTTTGAAACCAGTTGACACCTACTCAATCAAGGGTTTTTCTTTAATTTTACAATTTTCTACATTGCAGAATAATAGTGAAGATATCAACACTATGAAATAACACATATGGAATCATGTAGTAACCATAGGTGATAAACAAATCAAAATATATTTTATATTTGAGATTCTTCAAAGTAGCCACCCTTGGCCTTGATGACAGCTTTGAACACTCGTGGCATTCTCTCAACCAGCTTCATGAGGTAGTCACCTGGAATGCATTTCAATGCTGAGCATTTGTTGGCTGCTTTTCCTTCACTCTGCGGTCCAACTCACCCCAACTGGGTTGAGGTCGGGTGATTGTGGATGACAGGTCATCTGATGCAGCTCTTCATCAATCTCCTTCTTTGTTAAATAGCCCTTACACAGCCTGGAGGTGCGTTTTGGGTCATTGTCCTGTTGAAAAACAAATGAGTCCCACTAAGCCTAAACCAGATGGGATGTCGTATCACTGCAGAATACTGTGGTGGCATGCTGGTTAAGTGTGCTTTGAATTCTAAATAAATCACTTAGTGTCACCAGCAAAGCACCCCCACACCATCACGCTTCCTCCTCCATGCTTCACGGTGGGAACCACACATACGGAGATCATCCGTTCACCTACGCTGCATCTCACAAAGACACAGCGGTTGGAACCAAAAATCTCCAATTTGGACTCATCAGACCAAAGGAGAGATTTCCACCGGTCTAATGTCCATTGCTCGTGTTTCTTGGGCCAAGCAAATCTCTTCTTATAATTGGTGTCCTTTAGTAGTGGTTTCTTTGCAGCAATTCGATCATGAAGGCCTGATTCACGCAGTCTCCTCTGAACAGTTGATGTTGAGATGTGTCTGAACTCAATGATGGTGCAATCTGAGGTGCAGTTAATTGCCATTTTCTGAGGCTGGTAACTAATGAACGTATCCTCCTCCGCAGAGGTAACTCTGGGTCTTCCTTTCCTCTGGCGGTCCTCATGAGAGCCAGTTTCATCATGGCGCTCGATTGTTTTTGCGACTGCACTTGAAGAAACTTTCAAAGTTCTTGACATTTTCAGCACTTACTGACCTTCATGTCTTAAAGTAATGATGGACTGTCATTTCACTTCGTTTATTTGAGCTGTTCTTGCCATAATATGCACTTGGTCATTCACCAAATAGGGCTATCTTCTATATTCCACCCCTACCTTGTCACAACACAATTGATTGGCTCAAACGCATTAAGGAAACACATTCCACAAATTAACTTAACAAGGCACACCTGTTATTTGAAATGCATTCCAGGGTGTGCAAAGCTGTCAAGAAAAGAAAGCATTTCTCATGAAGCTGGTTGAAAGAATGCCAAGAGTGTGCAAAGCTGTCATAAAGGCAAAGGCTGGCTACTTTGAAGAATCTCAAATAAACAAATCAAAATATATTTTATAACACTTTTTTAATTATTACATGATTCCATATGTGTTATTTCATAGTTTGATGTCTTCATTAATATTCTAAAATAGTAAAAATAAAGAAAACCTTGGAATGAGTAGGTGTGTCCAAACTTTTGACCGTTACTGTGTGTGTGTGTGATTAAACACACACACACACACACACACACACACACACACACACACACACACACACACACACACACACACACACACACACACCACTTGATTCTGCAAGAATATAACTTATGCCTCATGACATTAGTTCAACTGTCACACTCCATGAGAACCCAAAATATAAGCTTGTTTTACTCCAATGTTTGTAAACATTGTACATGTAAACAAACACTATATAGCCTCATAACATGGTTAAAACAATAATTTTGATATCATGGATGGTCAGTCCTTGCATCCATAGCTCTATGTATTCATCTGAGAGTGGTTACATTTCTCCAGGCCCATCCCTCAGCTTTTTACCACAGTTGTATCAGTGGATTTGCCGTTTAATTAAACAGCTGCCTATTATCAAGATATCAAAAGTGTCACCAACAAAAAGGTGAACAATAGGCCTAAAGCAAATGTAGCATATGGCATTCATTTTTCACATGTAAATAGCACTTCTCCGTGGTGCTCAAAAGCATGCCACTCCATGAGCGCAGCAATTATTTTTCAACTCTAATCAATGACCCCAATCAGTCCTCCATGACAACAAAATCATAAACAGTAGGGCTGGCTAATAACTCCTTAGTTTTGGGGTTATGCTCAGGTAAATTAATTTGGCTAATCTATACTTTCACATTTCCAAGTCCTATTCTGGAAGAAGCCTACATAACCAACCCATAAAGTAAAATGTAACATCCATATATATGGCCAGCTATGTAAACTTTAATATTGATTTATCCTGCAATAGATGTCAATCAATTGGTAACATACATTTGTCTTCTTCTAATGCCTCTTTTTTAAATGTTATTTCTCCTTGATTTAACCAGGTAAGCCAGTTGAGAACAAGTTCTCATTTACAACTGCGACCTGGCCAAGATAAAGCAAAGCAGTGTGACAGAGTTACACATGGAATAAACAAACGTACAGTCAATAACACAATAGAAAAGTCTATATACAGTGTGTGCAAATGAAGTAAGTAAGATTAGGGAGGTACGGCAATAAATAGGCCATATTGGCAAAATAATTACAATTTCGCAAATAAACACTGGAGTGATAGATGTGCAGAAGATGAATGTGCAAGTAGAGATACTGGGGTGCAAAGGAGCAGAAAAAAATATATAAATAAAATAAATAACAATATGGGGAGGAGGTAGTTGGATGGGCTATTTACAGATGGGCTATGTACAGGTGCAATGATCTGAAAGCTGCTCTGATAGCTGATGCTTAAAGTTAGTGAGGGAGATATCAGTCTCCAGCTTCAGTGATTTTTGCAATTCGTTCCAGTCATTGGCAGCAGAGAACTGGAAGGAAAGGCAGCCAAAGGAGGAATTGGCTTTGGGGATGACCAGTGAGATATACCTGCTGGAGCACATGCTATGGGTGGGTGCTGCTATGGTGAACAGTGAGCTGAGGTGGGGCTTTACCTAGCAAGGACTATTAGATTACCTGGAGCCAGTGGGTTTGGCAACGAATATGAAGTGAGGACCAGCCAACGAGAGCATACAGGTCGCAGTGGTGGGTAGTATATGGGGCTTTGGTGACGAAATGGATGGCACTGTGATAGACTGCATCCAATTTGCTGAGTAGAGTGTTGGAGGCTATTTTGTAAATGACATCACCGAAGTCAAGGATCAGTAGGATAGTCAGTTTTACGAAGGTATGTTTAGCTGCATGAGTGAAGGAGGCCAATTCTAGATTTAATTTTGGATTGGAGATGCTTAATATGAGTCTGGAAGGAGAGTTTACAGTCTAACCAGACACCCAGGTATTTGTAGTTGTCCACATACTCTAAGTCAGAACCATCCAGAGGTGTGATGCTAGGTGGGCGGGCAGATGCGGGCAGTGATCGGTTGAAGAGCATGCATTTAGTTTTACTTGCATTTAAGAGCAGTTGGAGGCCACGGAAGGAGAGTTGTATGGCATTGAAGCTCGTCTGGAGGTTAGTTTTCACAGTGTCCAAAGAAGGGCCAGAAGTATACAGAATGGTGTCGTCTGCGTAGAGGTGGATCAGAGAATCACCAGCCACAAGAGCGACATCATTGATGTATACAGAGAAAAGAGTCGGCCCGAGAAATGAACCTTGTGGCACCCCCATAGAGACTGCCAGAGGTCCGGACAACAGGCCCTCCGATTTGACACACTGAACTCTTATCTGAGAAGTAGTTGGTGAACCAGGCAAGGCAGTCATTTGAGAAACCAAGGATGTTGAGTCTGCTGATAAGAATGCGGTGATTGACAGAGTCGAAAGCCTTGGCCAGGTCGATGAATACAGCTGCACAGGGGAAAGTAATCTAAAAGTAACTGAATGTAATCAGATTACATTAGTGAGTTTGGGTAATGTGTTGCTGATTACAATTTTGGACAGGTAACTAGTAACATTACTTTTATGAAGTAACTTACCCAACCCTGGTATTTAATAACTCTAGCGTGCTCTAAGGTGTACAATACCGAACGCTACTCTACAGTACTGTACTCTACTGTGCTGTCCAAACTTGTGAATCCAACTGTGGTTTGTGACTACTATGACTTCCCATTGTACCCAATTAAATTGCAGAATTTGTTTTAAAATCACCAATGGCCTCATTCCATGGTAACATCCCTTGAGCAGATTCATTCCTGTCATGCAGCTCAGAAATTTCGAATTTTATTTCCACTTTGACATTAAAGTATTGTGTATATTGTTGACCAAAAAAATGACAATTAAATACATTTTAATCAAACTTTGTAACACAATAAAATGTGATGATATCCAATGAATACTTTTAAATACTTTTGTAAGGCACTGTAGCTAAACACATACAGTACATGGCTTAACTAACATTAACAAAGTGTGGCAGGGTTGTTGGCTGGAAACAAATTACATTGTAGGCCCTACAAAAAAAACGTCTGGTGGAGATATCAAAAGAGAACTGGGTAGTCAGGCTAGCTCGTACTTACCATTACTTGAATTAAATTGCGGAAAGTCACTCTTTGGTCCAGTTGAAACGTGGCGCGTGTTGGACTAAGATTAACTATAATTTAGACATTTGCTCACGAGTTAAACACAATTTCGTCAAAACAAATACGATATTCCACTTGGCGTTAAACTAGTGAGAGAAGTGAACAGTCTTTTCTTCTCTTTCCTTGGAGTATTCTTCAGCAGGCTGAATAGCTATGTTGTCGCTAGCCGCCTCATCTCACATCATCAATTTTAGACAGCCAGCTAACGTTAGCATGGATGAGAAATGAGACATCAATTCCAATTGTTAGCCTACAACAATACCGATTATCCGGTGTCTTTCACTGGTGCGTAAAGTCCGTTTATTTATTACTGTCAATAGGAAATTCAACTACTTTAGCCACATGTTAAACTTCGATGTTAAAAGCCTCTTTATGGGTGGGTGGGCGGACTGCACAATGAGGTACTGGAAACGCCAACATCAAGGGTGTATTCATTACGGAACCCGTTTAAGAAGCAAAGAGAGCAAAACTAGTTTACAATGGACAGATTCAGGTAGCTCCCTCCCCTTTTCGTTTGCTTCCGTTTAAGAAACGTTTTGCAACAGAATAGGCGGAATAAATACACTCCAGTTTCTGATAATATACATTATATACTATATATATATATATATATATACATATATACATTATATACAATATATATATATATATATATATATATACACAATACATTATATTATAATGTACAGGCCCACAAAATGTATCTGAATCCCTTGATTGGTTAATCCTTTGCGGTTTCTTGCCTTAGTCCCCGCCCTCTATTTCTATTCGACACGCAACAGGCACAACCATCATTGAGTGGCACCAGAGCATAGTAGTCATTGACGTAAGGCAAACGTTCTAACCAAGTAGTTACTGTACTAGAAAATATTATCTTTATGATAAAAGCTTAATTACTTCAAAAAAAGTTGGATAAAAGTGTGAGGGTGTTGTGGGGTTGTTGACAGAAAAAGCAGTCGTTTCCTCCATATAGGCCTATCACCTGAAAATTGAAATCAATGAGGGAATTCCTCAAAATGTGGCTTTTCTTGCCCATGTTTTTTCTAATGGTCTTTATTTTAAATCAGCTAGGTATGAGTATGCAGATTTTACAAGAGAGCTCAAAATTACTTTATAACATCCCTCAGGGAAGTGTGCTTATAATGGTTTTAACTTCATATAAAAATGATCCCCTCATGTTCAAGCCAAACTATTTATATATTTTGAGGAGCTACAATAACGCGATCACGACACGCAGGTTAAAATATCAAAACAAACTCTGAACTAATTATATTAATTTGGGGACAGGTCGAAAAGTATTAAACATGGAAATTTAGCTAGCTAGCTTGCAATTGCTGGCTAATTTGTCCTATTTTGCTAGCTTGCTGTTCCTAGCTAATTTGTCCTGGGATATAAACATTGAGTTGTTATTTTACCTGAAATGCACAAGACAATTAATCCACACATAAAACGATCAACCAAATAGTTTCTAGTCATCTCTCCTCGTTCCAGGCCTTTTCCTTCTCTTGACTTTATAATGCGATTGGCAACTTTAATAAATTAGGTGCATTACCGCCACTGACCTCATTCGTCTTTCAGTCCCTGCTGGGTACCTGCTTCTAACAACCAATGAGGAGATGGGAGAGGCAGGACTTGCAGTGCGATCTGCATCACAAATAGAACTGACTTCTATTTTAGACCTTGGCAAAGCAGACACTCGTTGGTGCACGCAATAATTGAATAATATAGATTTCAAAATTTATTTTGCAACGCTCGCGCACGCGAGGTGTAGTCAGCCTGTGACGCCTTCGACATCTCTGAAAAAAACTTTGCACAAAAAAATGCCGCATTCAAGTGCTAGTCGGAACTAGGAAACGCTGACATTTCCGAATTGCTAACTGGTTGTAGTTATACATGTACTGCGTTCATTCAGTTAGCAAGTCAGAAACGTCCGTTTCCTAACCAGTTCCCTAATATTACAGTTTTCTATGTTGTCCTATGCCAAGGTTGTAACTTTAAAATGAAGTTGTTGATAAGAACAGCTGCCCTATGAGCACAATGTTGAAAATATAACATTTTGGCTGAACAGGCGTTGAATGACATTTAACCAATTTCTCTCACTAGATGAGCTCCAATACTTATTTCACAGAAATGACATTTTAGTACCCTTTGGTTCTAAATGCCATTAAAGCTAAATATAATCTGGAACTTCAAATAACGGTTTTGAACATTCAAAATTTATAAAAGTTTCCAGAAACATCTACTCTTTTAAAATACTACAAAATCCATATGAAGTATGATTATTTCAACAAGCATGTCCATTCCACAATGACCAAATTAATTTGGTAATGTAATTAAAGAGTAAAAGCTATACTAAACGACACTCGTTCTGATTGAAATAGTTCAAAACTAGTATTAGTCTGAGTACCAGCCTCTTAAGCTAACATTCCACTCCTTGTCATTGCCAAAGAGACTGTTTAATACGTGCAGGATTTATAGTGGAGTTGCTCATTGGCTGCCGGAATTAACATATTTTCCTTGACAACATATGGAGCCTCGGAAATAGAACGATAATTTAAAACAAAGTCTAAAACAAACATTTAGCTGTTAGCAAGCTGAATTAAGACATTTTGTGGTTGGAATTTCATTATGTATTTAGTTTGATAATTTAGACGTGTGCTACTGTAGCAACTTTCGACAGACTGTGGAGAAAAAAAAGTGACAAGAGTTCCGATCGAATCAGGATCTGCTGGAGCTCATTAATAACAGAATGTTCATTGAAGATAGTAGAAAGGCCAGCCTCCTTGGCACATGACATGGAGTACAGAGAGTGGAGAGACTGGTACCCAGCCTACAACAGCATGCGTCTCACTCTTTCAGGATTCCGAACCTGCATTCTTTAAACATTGCAGAAAAAAAAAAATAATAATAATAAAAAGAACAAAAAATTGAACATAACACCCCTTTCGCAAACATATTGTATTCATCCAGTTGTTAAGCCAAGTGTAAATACCAGGTCAATTCCTCAATTGCATCACTCATTGAGGTGATTTAATCAGTGTAGAGCAGCAAACAAATACAGAGGAGTAATTATAAGCACTGCTATGTGGATACAGGAGAGGGCATCATAGTTCTGTAGAAATGCAAAGTTCATCATATACAGTCCAAGAAAGAGACATTTTCACATGTGCCATTTGTCCAGTCCATGGTGTTTTTCACCCTCCTCCTGATTCCAACTGATAGCAATCAACATTGAAATAATGCTTTTTCAGCCATCACATTGGGCTCTCACTAGAGAGAAGAAAAAAAAAGGACACTATTACACTACCACAGCTGAGACAATTGGATTGGTTTGTGCAAGGGACATAAGTGCCTGATACGGACACAACACATTTCTGAGTGTGGAAACAGGTGTGTCTGTGGACACTGGTTTTACCAGTGGGGCGGCTGAGACTTGACAGTGAGTTCAGAGCTCTGACAGGGGAGAGGGACACGCCCTGTCTCCAAGCCTCCACAGGTGCTTGGTTCCCACGATGCGAGGAAACGTCTCCCCAGAGCTCATAACTCCACATCGTCTGAGTCCGGTGCAGTACTGGTGGACTGGGCCTCTTCCTGTCTCTCTCCCCATACAAATCTGTAGTTGTTTTCCAACTCCTGCTGTCTCTTTTGCTCCTTGTAAACCTCTTCTGTTCCCCCTGTCTGAGAGAAATACAGGGAAGAGCAAAAGAATAGCTCACACAATTACTCATATTAGACTTCTTTCAAAATGTTGAACTGCTTCACTATCAATTGCTTATATTGGTTTTGAGTGCAGTCGTTGAACCAAATAGAGAAAATGTCCTTACAGATCTCTTTCAACACATATCAAAACCCTTTTTCTAGACCGAAGAGAAAATTCTGTAGTGTTTCTTAAAAGGTTGATTTTTTAAAATTGTAATTACTAGTAGGTTGATGAGCAGCTCTCTGAAGGACTTGGTATCTTCTTCAGTCAACCACTGGTCCCCAGCCTCCTCAGCTGTCCTTCGTGTTATAATCTTCACCTCAATTTTACCTTTAAAAAAATCATTAGCAACATTACAATACTAACAGGCGTTTCACATACACCAAAGCGCGCGCGCACACACACACACACACAGCTTAAAATGTGCAACTCTGCACAGACATGAATGTCAGCCAGCAACCCTATTGAAAAGTTTCTGGCACAATACCACATACAGTAAGCAATAATATACAAAATAAGAACAGATAGAAACGAGACATGGAACGCACACAAGAGAGAGATGAAAATGGATGAGACACTGACTGTTGCATCTACACATCTTAAATAGATATTTCATGCTATGTGAGGCCTAAAATCAGATAAGCCTATTTTGAAATGTTAATATGGCAAGCACACCGAGAAGCTTCCTCAGATAATATGTTCACACATTAACTTTGCCACACGCCAACAGAGATCTGAAGGGAATTTAAAAACCCATTTCAACAGATACGAGATCATGCAAAGCGTAGCTCTGTTTTGCCAGTGACCCCCTTCTATTTTTGGAACCTGACCTAAATAGCCCAAATTAGAAGAGAAGAGTGACATGATCATACGCTAAAGATATCAGGAGGAAAAGAGAGACGGGCCGTGTGTTTTTGGGCACTCCCCTTCCTACCTTCGGCCTTCAGTCCCGCCTTCTCTAGCTGTTCTTTAACCACGTCCTTAATGTGCTGCCACTGGGGGTCACCTTCGCCCATCTCCTGAACTTTGACCTCCCCATCGGAACTGCTGCCTGTCTTATACTTAGTAACTCTGATCTTAACAAGGTCGTCAGCCGCTTGGTCTGGGGTGACGAGACAAAAGAGGGACAAACAACAGAGGTCACCTCCCAACAAGTAAAAGTAGGGCAACAGGATGTAGGAGTTAAAGCCAGCAATGTGGGTGGGATCTCTCAAGAGATTTCAATTCACTACCGGTATTCTATGATCCCCTTTCTCTATATATGGGACTGTCAGTATGCTGATATAGCCTACTCCCATTTTACTCTCCCCTGAGCATTGAACAGCGAATCTCCAAAAAGGTACTGAACATGAGATGGAACAAGAAATTATGACAGACATCTACATAGAAATGAATATACACGGAATGTAGATGTATGATCTATGAACACATAGAGCCAGGCCCAGACGGTGGAGCTCCAGGCAGAGAGCCCAGTTACCTGGCTGTCGAGGGGCCAGGCTGGGGCTGCCCCTGGCTGGGTCGTTGGCCCGCTGGCCTCCCTCTGTCTGGGGCTCTGCCTCTGTGTCCCCGGCCTCTTTGTCCTCCAGGCGGTCCAGCAGCTTGTCCAGAGTAGCCTCCAGGGTCTGGGTTGCCTGGGTGCGGTCAAACTCCCCCTTCAGACCCTCGGTCTCCAGTTCTTGCTGAGCCTAGAACAAAAAAAGAGACACTCTATCAAGCAACATTATCAATCAAAATATTAACATGTTGACAAAATAATAGTGGTCATTTAGATGTCCATCTACCTCACATGTTTGGCCCATAATGTGGTTGAGCACTCAATAACCTGTTCTATTACAGAGACCCATTTACTGCCTGTACACTTGTCTAGCATCTCTAGTGTCTGTTCGCACCTCGTCTATGATGTTGTCAAACTCCTTCTGCATTTCCCCTTTCATTTCCTCGATGTTGGCAGAAGGCACCGAGATGTCAGCTATCTCTTCCTCAAACTCCTGCAGCAGGAGATGCTCTTCTTCATCCCCCTCATCCCTCTCCTTTTCGTTTCGGAGTCCCTCTCGTTCTTGTTTGGCTTCATTTTCTGCTTTCTGAAAACGAACTCAGAATGAACCATATTGAAATGAAATGCACAAAAATGTCACTGCGCATTATGAATACATTGTTATGGGTAAAAGTCAACTGGCCATGGCCTAAAGGCAGCACTAACCTTCCTGTTGCTCTCTTTGAGATGCTGCACAAATTTCATCAGGTCTGCAGGGTCAGTGATGATCTTGAAGTTAAATTGTTCATCTCCAAAAGCTATGAGGAGTAAAAAAAAAAAACACCAGATGGATTTTAACCAAAAGGAAAATATACTTGAAAAGTATCAGAAGTGAAAAATGTTTTAAATTCCAGTTTAATACATTACCATCCTCTGTGACCTCATTGTCTGTGAGCTGATTATCATAGACATCCTCTCCAGCCTGTGAAAACAAAACACTGTTGGTGCCATCTTGTGGAAGACTAAGGCATACGTTCAAAGATATGTCGATCACTGACTGTACCTGATGCTCTGAAGTGGTGTCAGTTGCTGTGGTACTCCCTGGCTTTGTCACTCCCTCCCAGAAATCCAAATCCTCAGGCTCTTCAGAGGTGACAACTGCATCTGGTCCAAGAGGAATGAATCAAGAGGACAGATTATTTCTCAATATGACGCTTTCATTATAAAATCCTGCAAGCAAGCCATCCAATAAATTAAGTACTTTGATTAAGCAAACGGGCATTGCACCTTTTGTGTCTGACCCCAGGACATCTGGGTCATCAGTTGGCGTCGCTGAGTCCTCGTCTGTCCCCTCGTCACCAGCCAACATCTCATCAAGAGTCTTCAGCTCCTCTGAGATCTGCTCCACTTTACGTTTCGTATCCGCTGAAAATGAAGAGAAGCAGAGTTACATTATTCCTTAGGGCTTGTGAAATCAGGAGAGTACCAATTAAAAGATTTAGCCTGGCTCCATATCACAGTACATAGTGGTTCCTCCTTTAAAAAGTTGCATCATACTGCAGCACACCTTGCAGACTGCTGCAGAATTCTATGGCACGTTATTTGATTGTCAGCTATTTTTACCATTAATGCTAGTTAGACCACCAGAGGGCATCTTTGAGAAGCGTTTGATAGTAATGCCAATATTGAAGACTAAAGCATTTTAAAACTTTTTTGTAAGAACATATATGGGGTTGATTAAGAAATGTAGCTTAATTAAATATTATGGCGTTTCCATTCCAAGAAAAACCCTCAGGGTTTCCGTTAGGATGGAATGGAAAATACGGCGCTGTATATTGTGATGGTCGGGAGAAGGCTACAGTACTAAGAGCATAAGAGGATTGGAGGATTCTAAATGAATATCTAAGAGGCATTTTTCATCAGGGCAAATCTGATCTGTGAGAATATCTAAACGGCTTTTATATCATTCTAAACTAATTCATAATAATCGCTTTGTTTAAAAAATAACAATATTTTGGAGATGATTTTGATTTCATTTAACCTAGAGTGAGCGAGAAAAAGGCCATTCTTGAACATGGGGTGAGACATTCTCAGTAATTTGTAAATAAAGTTTGTTATTTAGAATGATTTATTTCTGTTTTTAGAGGGAGAGAAACCAAAAGCCGCCTCATGGTTCTCCCGGTGGCGGCTGGCACGGGTATCGAAGCAGCATCTGTAGCAACGCAGTTTGCACTGCAGTATCTTAGACCGCTGCGCCACTCGGGAGGCCCCATCCACAAAGTTTAATGCTGATCAATTGCCTTGCACAAAGTACCAAAATACAGAGAGGTGTTGGTAAAGGTATATTGTCCAGCTAATAGCCCATAATGGGCTATTATAATACTGTATATGGTGTCCAGGTCAGGATAACCAAAACATTTCTTTATTAAAGACCATCAGAAAGAATGTTGGTACTTATTTTGATCCAAAGCCATGAATGAGTGAGTCACTCAGCTTTATGTACGTCCCGGGGATAAATGACTATTAGAAATGACTGCCTAGAAGGCCAGCATCCCGGAGTCGCCTCTTCACTGTTGAGGTTGAGATTGGTGTTTTGCGGGTACTATTTAATGAAGCTGCCAGTTGAGGACTTTCTATTTGGTTTATGTTGCCCATTAAATTGTCAGTTAGACACAGTAGCGCCTTGGGACCCAAAAGCATAATCAGTGCTCCAACTTCCCATTGCGCTGGTCTGGAGCAATGAAGTAGTGACGCAGGGTACTGTATTAAACCACAAATTACCTCCAAGTCCCACGGCATAATCGCAAAATTTTAGTTGAGCAACTACTGTATAGGCTAAGCACCCTCCCAAAGACCCCCAGCCCCCTGTTGACTCACAGACTTGGGCCTTGACATAGTCCATGTACTGCTGGGTGCTGAGGGCTGGCTGGCACACAATGCCCTGGGGCTTGGCGGTGTAGGGCGGGCGCAGGAAGGGGTGCTGGCAGGTGCGGGTGGTGTGGACCGTCAGCACGTAGCGGCACGACTGGGGCTCATCCACACGGGCCACGTAGTCCCCCGAGCCCTCCTCACACACAAACTGGAAGACACAGACCAGAGCAGATCAGGGGTCAGAAGTCATGGATTGTCAAGGAGTCACACCAGTCATATCTAATGTGTTTGGAGTTTTACAAGATTTATTAAATACAATATAAGACAGGTTGTCCTTACTGATGTTTATTGCAATATTAAGACCCCATCGCATAGGCTCTCACCCTGACTTCAGTCTCCCTGGGGTTCCCGTTCAGGTCACACTTGGAGCCATTGACATATCTCTGACTGTGGTAGCGCTTCAGTCTGTGTTGCTTGGAGGCCTGGGTACCAGGGAGGAGAAAGAGATTATCAACGCATACACCATGGATATTCTACTGTATCATCAAATTGCATAGACCATTACATCAAATTTAAAACACTTGCCCCCCAATCCCCTCCTTCCCTGATACACGTGTTAATATTGCACCATAAATTGTGCCTTCCTGTATTATACTTAAAATGTTTATTATATTCTACTGAGCCATTTACTTTATGTTGGTAATCTAAACTTTTATTATTGTTGTTGAATTGTCCAGAAGGAACCTGCCAGTAAGAATTTTGTTGGACAGTGTATAACTTGTGTATCCTGTACATACAACTTAAAACAGCAGGTGAGTCTCAGGGGAGGGAGTCACTTCTGCTGTAGCAGTCAAGTCAACAGCCTCACACGCTGTTCTTTCCCTCATGTCATCAACCTGAACAAGGTACATGCTGTGTTCCAAAACCAACAAGCAGCCGTACCTGCCAAGCACTCATTCTAACCCTAATGCAACTATAGTAAAATGGGTGAAAAACAAAGTAGGATACAAATCTAAACAGCTTAAGATTTTCCTGCGCATTTTTTCTCAATTGGCTTATACAACATGCTTTTTGCATGTTTTCCAGCAAGTATACATGAAACACTCTTGGTTTAGTCCTTTGTATGAGAAGAGTTAAACACATACAGAATCAAATAAACTTTATTTGTTAAAATGCGCCAAATACAACATGTGTAGACCTTACCGTGAAATGTTTACTTACAAGCCCTTAACCAACAGTGCAGTTCAAGATAGAGTTACAAAAAAAATAATTAAAAGTAACAATAACGAGGCAATATACAGTGGGTACCGGTATTGAATCAGTGTGGGGGTAGAGGTTAGTTGAGGTCATTTGTACATGTAGTTAGGGGTGAAGTGACTATGCATAGATAATAAACAGAGAGTAGCAACAGTGTAAAAAAAAGTTACCATACCAGGCAGTGATGCAACCGGGTAGGATGCTCTCAATGGTGCAGCTGTAGAACTTTGAGGACCTGGGAACCCCTGCAAAATCTTTCAGTCTACTGAGGGGGAAAAGGTGTTGTACCATCTTCATGACTGTCTTGGTGTGTTTGGACCATGATAGTTTGTTGGTGATGTGGACACCAAGGAACTTCAAACTCTCGACCCGCTCCACTACAGCCCAGTTGATGTTAATGGGGGACTGTTCAGCCCGCCTTTCCCATAGTCCACGATCAGCTCCTTTGTCTTGCTCACATTGAGGGAGAGGTTGTTGTCCTGGCACCACATTGCCAGGTCTCGGACCTACTCCCTATAGGAGTCTCCTCATTGTCGTCAGCAAACTTGATGATGGTGTTGGAGTTGTGTTTGGCCTCGCAGTTGCGGGTGAAAATAGAGCACAGGAAGAGACTAAGCACACACCGTTGAGGGGCCCCAGTGTTGAGGATCTGCATAGCAGACGTGTTGTTGCCTACACTTACCACATGGGGGCGGCCCGTCAGGAAGTCCAGGATCCAAATGCAGAGGGAGGTGTTTAGTCCCAGGGTCCTTAGCTTACTGGGCACTATGGTGTTGAACGCTGAACTGTAGTCAATGAACAGCATTCTCACATAGGTGTTCCCTTTTGTCCAGGTGGGAAAGGGCAGTGTGGAGTGCGATTGAGATTGCGTCGTCTGTGGATCTGTTGGGGCGGTATGCGAATTGGAGTGGGTCTAGGGTATCCAGGATGGATGCTGTTGTGAGCCATGACCAGTTTTTCAAAGCACTCCATGCCTACCGACGCGAGTGCTACGGGGTGGTAATCATTTAGGCAGGTTACCTTCACTTCCTTGGGCACAGGGACTATGGTGGTCTGCTTGAAACATGTAGGTATTACAGACTCAGACAGGAAGAGGTTGAAAATGTCAGTTTAGACACTTGACAGTTGGTCCGCGCATGCTTTGAGTACACGTCCTGGTAATCCTGTTACCGCTGCATTGTGAATGTTGACCTGTTTAAAAGTCTTGCTCACATCGGCTACCGAGAGCGTTATCACACAGTCGTCCAGAACAGCTGGTGCTCTCATGCATGCTTCAGTGTTGCTTGCCTCGAAGCGAGCATAAAAAGGCATTTAGCTCGTCTGGTAGGCTCGCGTCACTGGGCAGCTCACGGCTGGGTTTCTCTTTGTAGTCCGTAATAGTTTTCAAGCTATGCCACATCCGACAAGCGTAAGAACCGATGTAGTAGGATTCAATCTTAATCCTGTATTGACGCTTTGTTGTTTGGTGGTTCATCTGAGGGCATAGCAGGATTTCTTATAAGGGTCCAGATTAGTGTAACGCTCCTTGAAAGCGGCAGCTCTAGCCTTTAGCTCAATGCGAATGTTGCCTGTAATCCATGGCTTCTGGTTGGGATATCTACGTACAGTCACTGTGGGGGACAACGTCATTGATGCACTTATTGATGAAGCCGATGACTGATGTGGTATATTCCGCAATGCCATTTGATGAATCCCGGAACATATTCCAGTCTGTGCTAGCAAAAGAGTCCACGTCATCTGACCCCTTCCGTATTGAGCAAGTCACTGGTACTTCCTTCTTTAGTTTTTGCTTGTAAGCAGGAATCAGGAGCATAGAATTATGGTCAGATTTGCCAAATGGAAGGCGGGGGGGGAAGAGCTTTATATGCATCTCTGTGTGTGGAGTGAAGGTGGTCTAGAGTTTTCTTTCCCTCTGGTTGCACATGTGAAATGTTGGTAGAAATGAGGTAAAACAGATTTAAGTTTGCCTGCATTAAAGTCCCCAGCCACTTCTGGATGAGCATTTTTCTTGTTTGCTTATGGCCTTATACAGCTGGCTGAGTGTGGTCATAGTGTCAGCATCACGGTGGTAAATAGAAAGCTAAGAATAATATAGATGAGAGCTCTCTAGGTATAGTGTGGTCTACAGCTTATCACAAGGTACTCTACCTCAGGCGAGCAATACCTAGAGACTTCTTTAATATTACACATCGCGCACCAGCTGTTATTGACTAGACACAAATAGACCCCTCATCTTACCAGACGTAGCTTCTCTGTCCTGCCGGTGCATGGAAAATGTATTTTTTTTTTTTTTAATTTCACCTTTATTTAACCAGGTAGGCTAGTTGAGAACAAGTTCTAATGTACAACTGCGACCTGGCCAAGATAAAGCAAAGCAGTGTGACACAGACAACACAGAGTTAAACATGGAGTAAACAATAAACAAGCCAATGACACAGTAGAAAAAAAGAATGTATATATACACAGTGTGTGCAAAAGGCATGAGGAGTTAGGCAATAAATAGGCCATAGAAGCGAATAACTACAATTTAGCAGATTAACACTGGAGTGATAAATGAGCATATGATGATGTGCAAGTAGAAATACTGGTGTGCAAAGGAGCAGAAAAGTAAATAAAATAAAAACAGTATGGGGATAAGGTAGGTAGATTGGGTGGGCAATTTACAGATGGAATATGTACAGCTGCAGCGATCGGTTAGCAGCTCAGGTAGCTGATGTTTAAAGTTGGTGAGGGAAATAAAAGGTCTCCAACTTCAGCGATTTTTGCAATTCGTTCCAGTCACTGGCAGCAGAGAACTGGAAGGAAAGGCGGCCAAATGAGGTGTTGGCTTTGGGGATGATCAGTGAGATATACCTGCTGGAACGTGTGGGTGTTGTTATCGTGACCAGTAAAATGAGATAAGGCGGAGCTTTACCTTGCATAGACTTATAGATGACCTGGAACATGTGGGTCTGGCGACGAATATGAAGCGAGAGCCAGCCGACTAGAGCATACAGATCGCAGTGGGTGGTATAAGGTGATTTGGTAACAAAACGGATGGCACTGATTAGACTGCATCCAGTTTGCTGAGTAGAGTAACGGAAGCCATTTTGTAGATGACGTCGCCGAAGTCGAGGATCGGTAGGATAGTCAGTTTTACTAGGGTAAGTTTGGCAGCATGAGTGAAGGAGGCTTTGTTGCGAAATAGAAAGCCGATTCTAGATTTGATTTTGGAGCTGCTTAATATGAGTCTGGAAGGAGAGTTTACAGTCTAACCAGACACCCAGGTATTTGTAGTTGTCCACATATTCTAGGTTGGAACCATCCAGGGTGGTGATGCTAGCTGGACGGGCAGGTGCGGGCAGCGAACGGTTGAAAAGCATGCATTTGGTTTTACTAGCGTTTAAGAGCAGTTGGAGGCCACGGAAGGAGTGTTGTATGGCATTGAAGCTCGTTTGGAAGTTTGTTAGCACAGTGTCCAAGGAAGGGCCAGAAGTATACAGAATGGTGTCGTCTGCGTAGAGGTGGATCAGGGAATCGCCCGCAGCAAGAGCGACATCATTGATATATACAGAGAAAAGAGTCGGCCCGAGAATTGAACCCTGTGGTACCCCCATAGAGACTGCCAGAGGTCCGGACAACATGCCCTCCGATTTGACACACTAAACTCTGTCTGTAAAGTAGTTGGTGAACCAGGTCATTAGAAAAACCAAGGCTATTGAGCCTGCTGATAAGAATACGGTGATTGACAGAGTCAAAAGCCTTGGCCAGGTCGATGAAGATGGCTGCACAGTACTTTCTTTTATCGATGGCGGTTATATCGTTTAGAACCTTGCACGTGGCTGAGGTGCACCCGTGACCGGCTCAGAAACCGGATTGCACAGCGGAGAAGGTACGGTGGGATTCGAAATGGTCAGTGATCTGTTTATTAACTTGGCTTTCGAAGACTTTAGATAGGCAGGGTGGAGCGGGGTGGAAATAGGTCTGTAACAGTTTGGGTCTAGGGTGTCACCCCCTTTGAAGAGGGGGATGACCGCGGCAGCTTTCCAATCTTTAGGGATCTCGGACGATACGAAAGAGCAGTTGAACAGGCTGGTAATAGGGGTTGCAACAATGGCGGCGGATAGTTTTAGAAAGAGAGGGTCCAGATTGTCTAGCCCAGCTGATTTGTACGGGTCCAGGTTTTGCAGCTCTTTCAGAACATCTGCTATCTGAATTTGGGTGAAGGAGAAGCTGGGGAGGCTTGAGCGGACCAAGGGCTATATCTGTTCTTAGTTCTGCATTTTTTGAACGGGGCATGCTTATCTAAGATGGTGAGGAAATTACTTTTAAAGAATGACCAGGCATCCTTGACTGACGGGATGAGGTCAATATCCTTCCAGGATACCCGGGCCAGGGCGATTAGAAAGGCCTGCTCGCAGAAGTGTTTTAGGGAGCGTTTGACAGTGATGAGGGGTGTTCGTTTGACCGCAGACCCATAGCGGATACAGGCAATGAGGCAGTGATCGCTGAGATCCTGATTGAAAACAGCGGAGGTGTATTTGGAGGGCAAGTTGGTCAGGATAATGTCTATGAGGGTGCCCATGTTTACAGATTTAGGGTTGTACCTGGTGGGTTCCTTGATGATTTGTGTGAGATTGAGGGCATCTAGCTTAGATTGTAGGACTGCCGGGGTGTTAAGCATATCCCAGTTTAGGTCACCTAACAGAATGAACTCTGAGGCTAGATGGGGGGCGATCAATTCACAAATGGTGTTCAGGGCACAGCTGGGAGCGGAGGGGGGGGGGGGGGGGGGGGGGGGGGGGGTCGATAGCAGGCGGCAACAGTCAGAGACATTTTTGGAGAGATTAATTTTTAAAATTAGAAGTTCGAACTGTTTGGGTATAGACCTGGAAAGTATGACAGAACTTCGCAGGCTAACTCCTCCCCCTTTGGCAGTTCTATCTTGACGGAAAAAGTTGTAGTTGGGTATGGAAATCTCAGAATTTTTGGTGGCCTTCCTAAGCCAGGATTCAGACACGGCAAGGACATCAGGGTTGGCAGAGTGTGCTAAAGCAGTGAGTAAAACAAACTTAGGGAGGAGGCTTCTGATGTTGACATGCATGAAACCAAGGCTTTTTCGATCACAGAAGTCAACAAATGAGGGTGCCTGGGCACACGCAGGGCCTGGGTTTACCTCCACATCACCCGAGGAACAGAGGAGTAGGATGAGGGTACGGCTAAAGGCTATCAAAACATGTCGCTTAGAGCGTTGGGGACAAAGAATAAAAGGAGCAGATTTCTGGGCGTGGTAGAATAGATTCAGGGCATAATGTGCAGACAGGGGTATGGTGGGGTGCGGGTAAAGCGGAGGTAAGCCCAGGCACTGAGTGATGATAAGAGGGGTTGCATCTCTGGACATGCTGGTTATAATGGGTGAGGTCACCGCATGTGTAGGAGGTGGGACAAAGGAGGTATGATGAGTGGAACTAGGGGCTCAATTGTAAACTAAAATAATGATAACTAACCTAAACAGTATACAAGGCATATTGACATTTGAGAGAGACATACAGCGAGGCATAAAGTAATCACAGGTGTTGATTGGGAGAGCTAGCTAGACAACAACGGGTGAGACAACAACAGCTGATCAGATAAAACAACAGGTAAAATGGCGTTGACTGGGCAGAGAGGGTCGGTTCACTACACACAGAACCTGAGTTCGTGGCTGGGGCCGACAGATAAGCAATAAACAGAATGGAGTACCGTGATTAATGGACAGTCCAGCAGGAATCAGCTATGTAGCCAAGTGATCATAGGGTCCAGGGGGCAGCAATAGATGGAACAGGGAAACCGCGGAGTAGTCGCTACTACGCTAGCACGCGTGCGACACGGTGTTTAAAGTTAGTAGGCCGGGGCTAGTAGAAACATCTGCTCCGACGGAGGCAGGTTGAAGGTACAGCGGACGGAGTATTCGTCGGCAGACCAGTCGTGGTGGTGCGGTGGGGCGCCGTGTCGACAAAGGATCCAAGCCAGATGGCGAAAGAGATATTGTAGTAATTTAGTTTGCTAGCCGGGAGATGCGCCTGGCTCACGGCTAAGTGGTGCTAGCTTCGGGGCAGGGGCGTTAGCCACTATAGACACTCGGTAGCAGCGGTGATCCGGTGCCAAGGTCCAGAGCTTACGTCGAGGATCCGGTGGAGTAGTGGGTTCTAGCCGTGTTTGGGTGGAGTCCGGGTGAACAACTGAGTAGGCTGGGAGGTGGGCCTCAGGGATAGCTTCAGTACTAGGTAACTCGGTGGGTGCTAGCTAGCTGTGAAGATCAGGAGTAATGGTCCTGGGATTACGGCAGGAATCTGGCGTTGTAGTGGAGAGACAGTCCCGATACTGATAGGCTGGCGAGTATTATCCAGGCTAAAAAAAAGGGGGCTGGTATCTGTGCAGAAGGTAAAAGGCCGGTAAAGGCCGCTAGCAGTGGCTAACAGTGACTAAGTAGCTTGTAGCTAATTAGCTGGTTAGCTTCTGATGGCTAGGAGGTTCTTGCGATAAGGTCTAAAAATTAAAAATAATAGCAGTTCCGTATCACATTGGGTGAGGCAGGTTACCGGAAGGTATAATTGAATTAAAATGGAAAAGAGATTGAAAGTAAAATTTAAATATATACAAAAAAAAGATGAAAAATACAAAAGTACACAAGAGGACGAACAAAACACATCTGCACTGCTACGCTATCTTGGGACCACGCCAGCTCTATATTATCTGTGTCGTCGTTCAGCCACGACTCGGTGAAACATAAGATATTACAGATAATGTCCCATTGGTTGTATAATCTTGATCGTAGGTCATCTATTTTATTTTCCAATGATTGCACATTGGCCAATAGAACAGATGGCAGTGAGAGTTTACTCACTGGCCTACGAATTACAAGGAAGCCCAGCCTCCACCCTCTTTTTCCTCTGTCTTTTCTTCACGCAAATGACGGGGATTTGGGCCCGTTCCCAAGAAAGCAGTATATCCTTCGCATCGGACTCGTTAAAGAAAAATTATTCTTCCAGTTCAAGGTGAGTAATCGCTGTTCTGATGTTCAGAAGTTATTTTCAGTCATAAGAGACAGTAGCAGGTACATTATGTACAAAATAAAAGTTTAAAATGTGAAATGCAAAAAAAAACGTTAAAAAAAATATCACAGTTGGTTAGGAGGACGTAAAACATCTGTCATCCCCTCCAGCGCCACGAAGTAACACCACAAAGTATGACAAAATCCTATACGGGTAGAGGAGCAAACCAGTTACCTTGGCTGTTTCATTGTTCCAGTCAAACTCTGAATCATAGTACCCCAGGAAGAGAACATCCCCTTTGATGTCTGTGTCTGTGGAGAGGTAAAAACAGACTATTATTAGAGGCAAGGCCTAAATCTAAATAGACAAAGCACCATCAGGTAAACCATGTGATGCAGCAGCACTTGACAGACAGGTCAACACTAGACAGGTCAACACCAGAGAAGTAAATAATGACGTGTAACAAGGGGATCCAAAATAAACATGGTGAAAGTGTAAACAGTCAGTACAAACAAGATGATCCAGCTGTTGCTACTTGTGTTAACTTTTGGCAAACACAGTGGTTGAAAGTAAGTCTTACCCTCAAGGTGGTACTGTCTAATGTGTTGTCCATAGCAGAACTCATATGTCCACCAGTCTTTTGTCTGCAGTTATAGAGAATGACAACGTTTCAGTTGCTATGACATTTCATATTCATGTTGACAGTGGCCTTACAAAACTAGAAGAATAGCAAATAGCCTAGGCTGCCTTATATGGAGAAGTTGATTTCTAATATGCATATGGAGTCTGTCCAACTCAAGGTCCGGTAGATTACAAGTTCAACCATCCAAGTGACTTCTTCAACCATATACAGTAAGAGAGGTAACTTATTGTAGAGACAATGTAGCGACAATTTGGATGGTTAGGTTATGCAAACTGACCAATCAAATAAGCACGATAGGGATTTAACTGTCAATACAAGTTGCACAACTCATTGCAAGCATCCAACCTGGGCCAAGTAAACTTATTCTCTTCCATTTAAAAGCATCACTTTATAACTGTCTGCAATAGTTCTGGTGTAAAGAGGCAGGGGAGAAAACTGTTTAGACATTGACGCAATATGAAGCACTGTTGTCTCTAGGCAGTGGTATAGTATTCCTCCCCTTAGTCTTCTTGTGTGTGTGTGTACGTGTGTGTCTGACCTTCACTAGGCAGGGGGCAGTGTGCATGGGCTTGAGCAGTTCTGGGATGCCTGGTCCGGTGTATCCTTGGGTGTCAGGCTCAGAGGCACGGTCCTGGTGAAACCTCACTGCCTGGGCTGGAAGGCGACATTCATACATCTGCTTGTATTTGCTGGACACCAGCATGACTTCTTCTGTCTTAGCCTGCATTGTAGAAAACATGACATAACGCTAGATAAAGGCTGTACTACATAGCTAGTTAACGAGATAGCTAGCTAAGCAAGTATGCTATCTGACAGCTGCTGTCAACTTGAAACTGCGTTTTCTAAACGTATTAGTAGGTAGCAACAGTTATGCACAGACAGATACATTGTGCTAACGGTAACGTTCGCATTGTTTACTGGTGCGCTAGCTAGCAACACTATAACGTTACTTCATCTAATTAGATAGTGCATTATCTCATTCAAATATCACGAAATTGTATTAGACTCTAACGTTAGCAAGCCATTAGCCATCTCCACTAGCTATCTACAGTAACGTTAGATAGCTAACGTTAGCTAACTGGGCAGAATCGCATGCTAGCTAACGTAAACTATACATTCTTAATTTCACGTCTCACCTGCCCCATAATGACAGGATCGGGAAGAATCTGGATCCCATATTTCACCTCGTTTAATTCCTCTAGATTCAAGAAAGCCAAGACGGATAGCTGACATGTCAAAAAGAAAACGTACAATCCCCTCAACCACCTATCCACGGAAGCAGCCATGATTGCTAGTTTCTACTTCTCTTTCTTCTATGGTATAAAAAGCTAGCTAGCTACATCTGTCAAGTCTTGTTGCTGTTTATTTGTGCTATGGAACGTCATGGATTGGACAACAGGCACATAAAATACCACAGAATACGGTATTATACATGTCAATCAAAGCCACTACGTTGTCCTATTGGATAATTGTCAAATATTTACAGAATCCCTCCTTTTGGACACGACTGCTTCCTCGATTGGTCCGAATAAGTATGTATAGGCGTGGCTCACACATCATTGGGCGAGTTCGTTTTGCATGGCCCGGTGCCCCGGGACATTGAGATTTCACTTAACCCTTGTGTGGTGTTCGGGTCTGTGGGACAAATTTTCAATGTTTACTAAAATAAAAACTATACAATTAATAATGTTTCAACCTGAGACTCATTGGCCTTGGCTCATTTTCTGTGAAGAACATGTCAAATAACACATTTTCATTGAGTGCACACTGTGCACCCCCCTACACATTTATATTACATATTTGGTGTCCAGGTCCACTGGACCCGAGGGTAATGAAAGTGTGGAAAAGTGTGTGTGTAGGTCAAAACAAGTAAAAATGAAACAAAAAGGTTTGCTGTGTGCCTTCACTGTGTCTTCCTCCTCCCTGGACCTGCTGTTTCAACATAGCACCAAGAACCTGTCTGTCTCCCTGCCTGTCTGCCTGTCTTCAGCTTTTCTCGCACTCTTTACCCTTTGTAGTGTGTGAAACTACACAATGTATTGCGGGAACCTGCACAACGTTATTACAATACATTATTTCGATACATTATTTCGATACATTGTAAAAATTTACCCCAGCCAGGTGGAAATTGTGGGAGGGACACAACAAATAAATTGCTTGGCATTTGTGACTCCTTACTACAATCAATCAGTATGGAAAAAATAATCTCTGCTCAGAGAGCCTTAGAAATACTTTTTGCAGAGAGAGAAGCTATTGTGGAAGCTAGTGTGGAAGATTAAGAATTTTCTGAATATGAGGATCATGTCTCTGTCAATTCGGAGTTTGAGGATGAGATTGACCCTCAGCCAGCCCCATGACCAGCCAGTCAGCAATCAGCTCATCAGCAGCCGGCAGGAGGAAAAATATGGATGTCAAAAAAAGTGTGAAATTGAATGGTCTTCTTGTCCAAGGAATGAGCCACTCCGGATGGCTGCCAATGTGATAAGGATCCAACCAGGGCATACGTGGATGGCGGTTACTCATGTGCAGGACATAAAGTCTTCTTTTGAACTGTTCATCCCAGACACCATCCAGAAAATCATTCTGGACTGCACTAATTTGGAGGGAAGGCGTGTTTTTGGAGAGAGATGGAAGGAGATGGACCAAACTCATTCACATGCATACTTTGGGGTTCTTAACCTTGCTGGTGTTTTTAGATCCAATCGGGAATCCACAGAATCCTTGTGGGATGCAGAAACTGGCAGAGAACTTTTCTGTGCAACAATGTCTCTGGGAAAACTTCCACATTATTTCCAGGATTATCCGCTTCGATAACTGAGACACCAGACCAGCTTGGCGGCAGAGAGACAAGCTAGCTGCAATCAGGTCAGTGTGGGTCACAGGGACTCTGTGGTCACAACATCACATGCGATAACTTTTTCACTTCGCACAAGCTGGGACAGGAGCTCCTCAAGAGGAAGCCGACGATGGTAGGAACAGTATGAAAAAACATGCCAGAGCTCCCTCCTCAGCTGTTGAATACACGGAACAGGCCTATCAATTCCTCTAAGTTTGTGTTCACAGCCGACACGTCCCTAGTGTCCAACGTGCCAAAGAAAGGCAAAAATGAAGCTGCGTTGGGATGGGAGAATCTATGGGCAGGAACCTCAAAAAAACAGAGATCATAGTGGATTGCAATGCCACAAAAGGAGGGGTGGACAATTTAGACAAGCTGGTGTCTGGCTACAGCTGCAAAATAAGAACCCTATGCTGGTTCCCCATCCGCCCGACCCACAGAACCAACAACTCCAATACCGGAAGTAAGTGTGAGTGAGGTTGTTGCATGTGTGTGTGTCTGACTCTCCTACCTTGGCCTGTTGTAACTATATACAGTACCAGTCTGTAACGCTCTGACTATAGAGATCCTTATTATTCTCTATGTTTGGTTAGGTCAGGGTGTGACTCGGGTGGGGAAGTCTATATTTTTTGTTTCTTTGTTTTGGGCCGAGTGTGGTTCCCAACCAGAGTTAGCTGTCTATCGTTGGCTCTGATTGGGAATCATACTTAGGCAGCCTGTTTTCCACCTGTGTTTGTGGGAGGTTGTTTTCTGTTTAGCACCTGAGCCTGACAGAACTGTTCGCTTTAGTTTTTTTCCACCGTTTGTTATTTTGTTTGAGTGTGTTGTGAAATAAATCATCATGAACACTTACCACGCTGCGCCATGGTCCACTTCTCCTTCTTACGACGAGTGTTACACAGTCAAAAGTTTGGACACCTACTCATTCCAGGGTTTTTCTTTATTTTACTACATTGTAGAATAATAGTGAAGACATCACAACTATGAAATAACACTTATGGAATCATGTAGTCACCAAAAAAGTGTTAAACAAATCAAAATATATTTGAGATTTGAGATTTTTCAAAGTAGCCACCCTTTGCCTTGATGACAGCTTTGCACACTCTGGGCATTCTATCAACCAGCTTCACCTGGAATGCTTTTCCAACAGTCTGAAAGGAGTTCCCACATATGCTGAGCACATGTTGGATGCTTTTCCTTCACTCTGCGGTCCAACTCATCCCAAACCATCTCAATTGGGTTGAGGTCAGGTGATTGTGAAGGCCAGGTCATCTGATGCAGCACTCCATAACTCTCCTTCTTGGTCAAATAGCCCTTACACAGCCTGGAGGTGTGTTGGATCATTGTCCTGTTGAAAAACAAATGATATTCCCATTAAGCGCAAACCAGATGGGATGGCGTATCGCTGCAGAATGCTATGGTAGCCATATTGGTTAAGTGTGCATTGAATTCTAAATAAATCGCTTACAGTGTCACCAGCAAAGCACCCCCACACTATCACGCTTCCTCCTCCATGCTGCACGGTGGGAACCACACATGCGGAGATCATCCGTTCACCTACTCTGCATCTCACAAAGACACAGCGGTTGGAACCAAAAATCTCAAATTTGGACTCATCAGACCAAAGGACAGATTTCCATTGATCTAATGTCCATTGCGCGTGTTTCTTGGCCCAAGCAAGTCTCTTCTTATTATTGGTGTCCTTTAGTAGTGGTTTCATTGGAGCAATTTGACCATGAAGGCCAGATTCATGCAGTCTCCTCTGAACAGTTGATGTTGAGATGTGTCTGTTACTTGAACGCTGTGAAGCATTTATTTGGGCTGCAATTTCTGAGGCTGGTACCTCTAATGAACTTATCCTCTGCAGCAGAGGTAACTCTGGGTCTTCCTTTCCTGTGGTGGTTCTCATGAGAGACAGTTTCTTCATATCGGTTGATGGTTTTTGCGACTGCACTTGAAGAAACTTTCAAAGTTCTTGAAATGTTCCGTACTGACTGACCTTCATGTCACAAAGTATTGATGGACTACCATTTATCTTTGCTTATTTGAGCTGTTCTTGCCATAATATGGACTTGGTATTTTACCAAATAGGGCTATCTTTTGTATACGGCGCATGTGACAAATAAAGTTTGATTTGATTGCCTCAAACGCATTAAGAAGGAAAGAAATTCCATAAATTACCTTTTAAGAAGGCACACCTCTTAATTGAAATGCATTCCAGGTGACTACCTCATGAAGCTGGTTGAGAGAATGCCAAGAGTGTGCAAAGCTGTCATCAAGGCAAAGGGTGGCTATTTTGAAGAATCTCAAATATAAAATATATTTTGACTTGTTTAACACTTTGCCTTCACTATTATTCTGCAATGTAGAATTTTTTTTACAAAATAAAGAAAAACCCTTCAATGAGTAGGTGTGTCCAAAATTTTGACTGGTACTGTATGTGAGTGAGTGAGATGTTTGTAAAATTCCTGAACTTCGTGTTTTCATCATTCTAGATTGCAGCCGGTAGCAACAAGAAAAAGCGTGGCGATGTGCTTGAACCCAAGAACAGAAAGAAACAGTACACATGCATCAAGTGCAAGAAATACATTTGCAACACACACACAGTAAAACTCTGTCCCTCATGTGGCTCATTTATCATTTCCATTAAATACTGTATGTAAAATTTGTCCTTCCAATTTGTTCAGTTCAAAGCAATAAACATCAGTAGTGATGAAAACCTTGTTTCATTTATATTTGTTCAAGATAAATATGATTTATTCCACCCATGTCTTGATTATAATATATTTTTGTTTACAAAAATCCCATTTTACAAAAAAACACTATAGCGCTTTTATTGATACATGTGATCTAGCAGAGGTAAATGGAAAATGTTAACCATGTATGCTGTCTATATTGCTTGTAATTGACGTCAACGTCTAAGTATTAAGTATTTTTACATACATTGTTATGGCCGTATTGTTTTAAAAACCCAATAGTATTGTGGGTCCTTCAGACCCGCGAACATTGGGTGAATAACAAAAAGATGAACACCTGCTCCCAAGTGGCGCAGCGGTCTAAGGAACTGCATCTCAGTGCTTAAGGCATCACTACAGACACCCTGGTTCGATTCCAGGGTGTCTGTTTCCAGGGTGTCAGTTTCACAACCTGCTGTGATTTGGAGTCCCAGAGGGCGGTGCAAAATTGGCCCAGCGTCGTCTGGGTTTGGCCGGTGTAGGCCATCATTGTAAATAAGGAGTTGTCCTTAACTGACTTGCCTAGTTAAATAAAATGTAATAAAAAACAAGTGTTAATTCTGCATTGGAACGGTCTAAATTAATAACCTCGGGGAACCGGGTGATGTTAAACAAATTCGCCCAGTGATACCCACCCATTTTATGGCATGCTATGAAAAGTTTCCGTACGGTTTGTATTTGTGTTTAGTCAAAATGCCGCTGCCATAAATGTAGCAATAACTGTAGTGGAGCTGGGCAGAGACCCTGCAGTCACAGCTTGAGTGCACTGCACCATCACCTGTGCAATAAAGGTCCAGATCTCTTGGCAGATGATGTAGGTTAGTGCGCCACATCTCGATCAGACGGACGGTGCCGTTGCGTCAATGCTGTGTAATACTCTGCAGTCAAACTATTTTTACTGAATATGTGTGCAACAAAAGTTCAACATTCACTTTTTGCTACTATTTTTGTCAAGTCTATGCATACAATTGATGCATATTGTTGCAACATTGGAAATGAATGTACTTCTGGTCCAAAACGCAATGATGCTGGTCTGATCGAGGCTAGTCTATTACTTTGCAGTACATTTTAAAACGATAGTCTTCCGTTGGATATGCCTTTGCATGAACCTTCATGCAATTAAATTCGATGCATGCATTCTGCTGCGATTCCAACGACTGGCCACTCGTGGCATCCCTCTTGCGTCCGTTTTATGAGTCTTGGCGGAAGAGCCTGGCGTGGGCGCACAGCACTGTGCTGCATGCAGGGAGATTAAGCATATCATCTATCGGAATTAAAACAGTGCTACTGCCGGATTCACATAAGTGGAATGTAACCAGATTTTTAACAACAATATTTTACCCATGCATTTTAAGCATATTGGTGGCAATTTCAAAAGGACAATCTGATTGGTGGAGACGTCAAGGTACGATTTATTTTGAGGTTATAATATTCATGAAAGGCCTATGATTTTCTTATGATGGATTATTATTGAGGATTTTATCAGTTGCATTCCCACTTAACTTGAAACAGTCATGCAAATAGATAATTGTTTCAAAACATGTATCTACGTTATGTGCGAATTAGAGGCTTTGATTCAGAATAAGATATATCCTAATTATAGCTTGTTAAATATCATTAGAGGCGTTGGTGACCTTTTACGAGTATATTGCTGCCATATTTAATTTGTATTAAGAAAATATACATTATTATAAACAAGTATACCTGTATCATTTGTCTATGTACACCAACCGCACCCGGTCAATTCAGAGGCCTCTGAGAAAGGCTGAATCATATATCTCAATTCTGTCCATCGACGTGCTTTGACCTGAAATTGGTCTAGATTTGATTAGATCTGAATGACAACATAGTGTGTTTTTCATAGTTTGCGCAATGGATTGCATCAGAGGAAGAATAACGGAGCGCAAGGATGAGATACTCAAACATAAGCCTGTCGATAACTGCAGTTAATAAATCCAACATTTTTACGGGTCCTGGAAAGGCAAAATAAGCATTACACACATTAGTCGGGAGGGACACATACAGCACTACTAGACATGGCGCTGGCACGGATACAGGCTACAACCAACTCACATTTGTTCATCCAACTCTTTGATTCTGTTTAACCCATCGACTATTATAGCCGTCCTGTTCTTGCGTTTGCATGTAAACGTTTTTTTTTTGACAGCATTGGCTTCTTCCGTGGTGTCCTCCCATGAACACCATTCTTATTTAGTGTTTTACGTATCGTAGACTCGTCAACAGAGATGTTAGCATGTTCCAGAGATTTTTGTAAATATTGATGTGACACGCTAGGATTCTTCTAAACCTCATTGAGAATTCTGCAGTCATCTTTGCAGGACACTGTGAATGTTTAAATTATGTATTCAATATAGACAAGAAAAAATACAATAATTTGTGTGTTATTAGTGTAAGCAACCTGTGTTTGTCTATTGTTGTGACTTAGATGAAGATCAGATCAAATTGTATGACCAATTTATGCAGATATCCAGGTAATTCCAAAGGGTTCACATACTTTTTCTTGTCACTGTATGTACATGAAGGAAGGGTAAAGTGACTAGGCATCAGGATAGATAATAATAAGAGTAAAATAAAGTACAGACTAGCAGCAGCAAATGATGAGTGTAAACGTGTGTCAGAAATAGAGGTGCTGGATGTCTGGGAGCTCGGCCCCAGACATCCATGTACTGGGCTGTCCGCACCACCCTCTGTAGCACTTTGCGGTCAAGGATGGTGTATTTGCCATACCAAGCGGTGATGCAGCCAGTCAATAGGCTCTCGATGGTGCAGCTGTAGAACTTTAGAGGATCCGAGGGCCAATGCCAAATCTTTTCAGTCTCCTGAGGGGGAAGAGGTTCTGCCGTGCCCTCTTCAAGACTGTGCTGGTGTTTGTGGACCATGTTCAGTCCTTAGTGATGTGGATGGGAGCACAGAGCTTCCTTCAGGCTCCTGAACCCCGCTTCGATCTCGTCCCCGTCCATTTCACTGTTTTCGGGAGGCGGGCCCTGGTTAGAACGGTAAGGGGGGAGGCTATAGCCGCAAAGTTGGGGATAAACCGGCTGTAGTATCCTGCCAATCCCAGGAAGGACTGGTGCGTGTAACGGGCCAGTCACGTCCCACATGGACCTTCCTCTCCTGGAGCTTGACGTTCCTCCGTCCGATCAAACACCCCAGGTGCTCCACCTTCCCGAGCACTAGCTTGCATTTCTTGGGGTTTGCTGTCAACCCAGCTTGCCTGAGCGAGTCCAGCACTGCCAGTTTTGGCACCAAACTCATGCGCTGTGGGACTCTTCGATGACCCCCATCCTCAACATAGCCTTCACTTCCTGCGTCACGGCCTTCCTTCGGGCCTCGGGGATCAAGTTTGGCCTCTTTTGTACCGTATCCCCGGGCCAGGTAAGAAACATGGTGTTCAATGATGGTCGTGCGGCCCGGCTTTTTGGAGAAAACCTGCTGTGTTCCGAGCAAAATGGCGCCGACAGAGATGGTCGCCTCGCTTCGAGTCCAAAGGAAACTATGCAGTATTTTGATTTTTTATGTATTATTTCTTAAATTGTTACCCCAGGAAAACTTAAGTCGTATTACATACAGCTGGGAAGAACAATTGGATATAAGAGCAATGTCAACTTACCAACATTACGACCAGGAATACGACTTTCCCGAAGAGGATCCTCTGTTTGGACCACCACCCAGGACAATGGATCTAATCCCAGAAGCCGACCCAAAACAACGGCGCCGCAGAAGGGGCAGACGGAGCGGCCTCCTGGTCAGGCTCCATAGACGTGCACATTGCCCACCGCCCCCGAGTATACTACTCGCCAATGTCCAGTCTCTTAACAACAAGATAGATGAAATTAGAGCAAGGGTTGCCTTCCAGAGAGACAACAGAGATTGTAACATTCATTCTCTGTTTCACGGAAACATGGCTCTCTCGGGATATGTTGTCGGAATCGGTTCAGCCACCAGGCTTCTCCATGCATCGCGCCAACAGAGATAAACACCTCTCTGGGAAGAGAAAGTGGAAGAGTGGGTGTATGCTTCATGATTAACGACTCATGGTGTAATCATAACACACAGGAACTCAAGTTCTTCTGCTCACCCGACCTAGAATTACTTACAATCAAATGCCGGCCATATTACCTCCCAAGAGAATTCTCGTCAGCTATTGTTATGGCTGTGTGCATTCCCCTCAAGCAGACACAACGACGGCCCTCAAGGAACTTCACTCGACTCTATGTAAACTGGAAACCATATATCCTGAGGCTGCATTTATTGTAGCTGGGGATTTTAACAAAGCAAATTTAAGAACAAGGCTACCTAAATTCTATCAGCATATTGATTGCAGTACTCGCAGAGGTAATACACTCGATCACTGCTACTCTAACTTACGCAATGCATACAAAGCCTTCTCCCACCCTCCCTTCGGCAAATCCGACCATGACGTGATCTTGCTCGACCGTCTTATAGGCAGAAACTCAAACAGGATGTTCCAGTGACTAGAACCATTCAACACTGGTCTGACCAATCGGAATCCACGCTTCAAGATTGTTTTGATCACGCGGATTGGGACATGTTCCAGTCAGCCTCAGAGAACAACATCGATCTATACGCTGACTCTGTGAGTGAGTTTATAAGGAAGTGCATTGGAGATGTTGTACCCACTGTGAATATTAAAACCTACCCTAACCAGAAACCGTGGCTGGATGGCGGCATTCACACAAAATTGAAAACGCGAACCATTGCATTTAACCATGGAAAGAGGTCTGGGAATATGGCTGAATATAAACAGTGTAGTTATTCCCTCCGCAAGGAAATCAAACAAGTGAAATGCCAGTACAGGGACAAAGTGGAGTTGCAATTCAACGGCTCAGACATGAGACGTATGTAGCAGGGTCTACAGGAAATCATGGACTACAAAAAGAAAACCAGCCATGTCACGGACACCGACGTCACGCTTCCAGCCAAACAAAACACCTTTGCCCGCTTTGAGGATAATACAGTGCCACCGTTGCGGCCTGCTAACAAGTACTGCACACCCCCCCCCCCCCCCCCCCCCCTCCTTCTCCGTGGCCGATGTGAGTAAAATATGTTAACCCTCGCAAGGCTGCTGGCCCAGAGCATGCGCAGACCAGCTGGCTGGTGTGTTTACAGACATATTCAATCGCTCCCTAGCCCAGTCTATTGTCCCCACATGCTTCAAGATGGCCACCATTGTTCCTGTACCCAAGAAGGCAAAGATAACTGAACTAAAGGACTATCACCCCATAGCACTCAGTTCTGTCATCATGAAGTGCTTTGACAGACTAGTCAAGGATCACCTCCACCTTACCTGCCACCCTAGACCCACTTCAGTTTGTATACTGCCCCAACAGGTCCACAGATGATGCAATCGCCATCACGCTGCACACTGCCCTATCCCATCTGGACAAGAGGATTACCTATGTAAGAATGCTGTTCATTGACTACAGCTCAGCATTCAACACCATAGAACCCTCCAAGCTCATCATTAAGCTTGAGGCCCGGGGTCTCAACCCCGCCCTCTCAATTGGGTCCTGGACTTTCTGACGGCCGTCCCCAGGTGGTGAAGGTAGGAAACAACATCTCCACTTCACTGATCCTCAACACTGGGGCCCCACAAGGATGTGTGCTCAGCACCCTCCTGTACTCCCTGTTCACCCATGACTGCGTGGCCATGCACGCCTTCAACTCAATCATCAAGTTTGCAGACGACACAACAGTAGTGGGCTTGATTAACAGCAATGACGAGACAGCCTACAGGGAGGAGGTGAGGGCACTTATGTACATAAGGTATTTATGCTTTATATTGTTAATAAATTAGCAAACATTTCTAAAAACCTGTTTTCAATTTGTCATTATGGGGTATTGTGTGTAGATTGATCAGGAAAAAATGTAATTTAATACATTTTTAGAATAACGCTGTAATGTAACAAAATGTGGAAAAAGTCAAGGGGTCCAAATACTTTCTGAATGCACTGTATCTGTAAGTGTGTTTGATGCGGGCTATCTAATATATGTAATATGTTTGAAAAATGTTAGAGAAATAATTAGTACCCAACCCAAGTGACATGCATGAACGTTTAGGACACTAAAACCTTTGTATTTTACCCCAATTTCGATATCGCTGTAACTCCCCAATGGGCTTGGGAGGCGAAGGTCAAGTTATGCGTCCCCCCGAAACATGATCCGCCAAATCACAGTTCTTAACACCCGTCCGCGTAACCCGGAAGCCAGTCGCACCGATGTGTCGGAGGAAACACCGTTCAACTGACGACCGTTCAACTGATGCCTGCAGGCGTCCGACGCTGGGCCAATTGTGTGCCGCCCTATGGGACTCCGGATCACGGCTGGTTGTGATAAAGCCCGGGATCAAACCCGGATCTGTAGTGACGCCATTAGCACTGCGATGCAGTGCCTTAGACCGCTGTGCCACTCCATAGGCCATTAAAACTTTAATAGTCTTAATTAAAATGTCCATCCCTTATGAAAACAGGAGTTGCTTTGGACACAAGCATTAGGTTCTATACAGTGGGTTGAACTCCTTGCAGGTCGCCAGGGTAGGGCATCGTGTGATTTATGAGTGCTGAGTAGTTGCTTAGTGCTGACCCTCTTCGAATGTTCTTTTACCTATATTGATTTCTTCCTATTGACCACACTAAAGGCAGGTTGGGCATCCCCACTCAGCCCCCTCTCGCTAAGTTCTACCCTGTGAGGTAAAGGACTTGGAGCAAGAAAAACTCTCACCTCACCTGCAGTATGGTGCTTGGATGTGATGGTGATCCATCTCCTCTCCTTACTTCCTACACACACTCTCCCTAACCCCTACACACACTCTCCCTAACCCCTACACACACTCTCCCTACCCACTATACACACTCTCCCTACCCCCTATACACACTCTCCCTAACCCCTACACACACTCTCCCTACCCACTATACACACTCTCCCTACCCCCTATACACACTCTCTTTACCCCCTATACACACACTCTTCCTACCCTCTACACACACTCTCCCTACCCCCTATACACACTCTCCCTACCCCCCTATACACACTCTCCCTAACCCCTACACACACTCTCCCTACCCACTATACACACTCTCCCTACCCACTATACACACTCTCCCTACCCCCTATACACACTCTCTCTACCCCCTATACACACACTCTCCCTACCCCCTATACACACTCTCCCTACCCCATATACACACTCTCCCAACCCCCTACATACACTCCAACCAAATGAATCAGTACAGCTATAGTCTGAAGGGAAATCAGTGTCCTCTGTGATAATGATCACAGAAATAAATGACCAGTGGGTGGCTGGTTACTCTATATGACATCATTGGTCTCCATGTCCATATCTGACAAATGTAATTGTCAATGAAATGCACCTGACTTATTTATCTGCATTGAAAGTGCACAAATAGGTATGAACTGTTTTTAATTTGATAGACTATATCTATTTTTGGGGATTGTACTATGCCTAATGCAAGGGGTCAGGCTACTTACTTTACAGCCCTTATGTATATAAGTAAGACGGGTCAAGGTACCACAAAGTAGGAATATTTGCATGTCCTTTGTTTGAATGTGAACGGTGCAACGTTGTACTATTGTTTAAAGCTACACTCTGTAAGATGTGGATATCCTCAAAGAGTGGGTCACCAACAAAGACATAAACAATGGTGCAAATGTGTTCCATGACCATGACATTTTCACATGCAAATAGTACATGATTTCTATGAAACAGTATGTAATGCTCAATGAATGACATTCCACATGAGAGCAACATTATGTTTTCTGAACACGATTTGAAACTATTTGTTATTTGGTTGTGATAAAGTACCTTACATAGGTGTAGTAATTGCGTGAAGGTATTCATGTCATATTCTTCGAAATCAAGGTGCATATCTCATTATTAAAAATACTGGAAATCTTGGTAACATAGTTCACCGCCACAGACATGATAGTCTGACAGACGATTATGACTTCCGAGCCTCATATGAACCAATTAAATGAGGCTTGTATGGCTGTGTTTACACAGACAACCGAAGAACCCAAATCTGATTTTCTTTCTATATCTGTAATTTTTTTCTGACTGTCCACACTAAGTTTTTCATGTGACCCATATCATATTTGCACATTCACACTGATATATCCTCTGAAGTAGTACACAGATACAATGCTTATTTCCTTTCACGGTTCCTTTCAATTTTAGGGTGGTTGTCATGAAAACGGCAGGGTGCTAAATAAAAACACTTCAGAGCAAATAAATCTGATCTGAGCATCCAGACAGCGGTTGCATTTGGAGGATTGGGTTTGTATCAGGATTCGGATGTACATACAGTTGAAGTCGGAGGTTTACATACACCTTAGCCAAATCAGTTTTTCACAATTCCTGACTTTTAATCCTAGTAAAAATTCTCTGTTTTAGGTCAGTTAGGATTACAACTTTATTTTAAGAATGTGAAATGTCAGAATGATAGTAGAGATAATGATTTATTTCAGCTTTTATTTCTATCATCACATACCCAGTGGGTCAGAAGTTTACATACACTCAATTAGTATTTGGTAGCATTGCCTTTAAATTGTTTTACTTGGGTCAAACGTTTTGGGTAGCCTTCCGCAAGCTTCCCACAATAAGTCGGGTGAATTTTGGCCCATTCCTCCTGACAGAGCTGGTGTAACTCAGGTTTGTAGGCCTCCTTGCTCGCACATACTTTTTCAGTTCTGCCCACACATTTTCTATAGGATTGAGGTCAGGGCTTTGTGATGGCCACTCCAATACCTTGACTTTGTTGTCCTTAAGCCATTTTGCCACAACTTTGGAAGGTAGCTTGGGGTCATTGTCCATTTGGAAGACCCATTTGCAACCAAGCTTTAACTTCATGACTGATGTCTTGAGATGTTGCTTCAATATATCCACATAATTTTCCTACCTCATGATGCCATCTATTTTGTGAAGTGCACCAGTCCCTCCTGCAGCAAAGCACCCCCACAACATGATGCTGCCACCCCCGTGCTTCACGGTTGGGATGGTGTTCTTTGGCTTGAAAGCCTCCCCCTTTTTCCTCCAAACATAACGATGGTCATTATGGCCAAACAGTTCTATTTTTGTTTCATCAGACCAGAGGACATTTCTCCAAAAAGTACGATCTTTGTCCCCATGTGCAGTTGCAAAGCGTAGTCTGGCTTTTTTATGGCGGTTTTGGAGCAGTGGCTTCTTCCTTGCTGAGTGGCTTTTCAGGATATGTCGATATAGGACTCTTTTTACTATATAGATATAGATACTTTTGTACCTGTTTCCTCCAGCATCTTCACAAGGTCCTTTGCCCTTGTTCTGGGATTGATTTGCACTTTTCACACCAAAGTACATTCATCTTTAGGAGACAGAACGCGTCTCCTTCCTGAGCGGTACGACGGCTGCGTGGTCCCATAGTATTTATACTGACGTACTATTGTTTGTACAGATGAACGTGGTACCCTCAGGCGTTTGGAAATTGCTCCCAAGGATGAACCAGACTTGTGGAGGTCTACCATTTTTTTCTGAGGTCTTGGCTGATTTCTTTTGATTTTCTCATGATGTCAAGCAAAGAGGCACTGAGTTTGAAGGTAGGCCTTGAAATACATCCACAGGTACACCTCCAATGGACTCAAATGATGTCAATTAGCCTATCAGAAGCTTCTGACATCCTTTTCTGGAATTTTCCAAGCTGTTTTAAAGGCACAGTAAACTTAGTGTATGTAAACTTCTGACCCACTGGAATTGATACAGTGAATTATAAGTGAAACTGTCTGTAAATAATTGTTGGGAAAATGACTTGTGTCATGCACAAAGTAGATGTAGACTTGCCAAAACTCTAATTTGTTAACAAGACATTTGTGGAGTGGTTGAAAAACGTTTTTTAATGACTCCAACCTAACTGTATGTAAACGCTCGACTTCAACTGTACCTGCATTTACACAGGCAGCCGAATTCTGATATTTTTTCCACTAATTGGTCTTTTAACCAATCACATCAGATCTTTTCACATCAGATCTTTTTCAGAGCTGATCTGATTGGTCAAAATACCAATTAGTGAAAAGATAATCAAAATTGATCCGCCTCTGTAAAAGCAGCCAATTGGAGGTGGTATAAATCGGATGTCAAAAGATCCAACTCCATGTGTTTTTTTTCTTTCTGTTTACACATTAGGTAAAATATCAGACAGGTATCAGATATGCAAATAAGGCTGTACTTAAAATTCAGATCTTTTGCAAATTAGGCTGTGTTTACACAGGCAGTCCAATTCTGATCTTTTGCCCAATTATTGGCTAAATAATTTGATCTGATTGGTCAAAAGACCAATTAGTGGCAAAAAGCTCAGAATTGGGCTGCCTGTGTAAACACAGCCTAATTTGCAAAAGATCTGAATTGGGCTGCCTGTGTAAACGCAGCCTATATGTCATAATCAGTTGGTGAACTATTGTGGGTGTGGCTCTGCAGCTGTAAACTATGAATTCTGCTTCAATGATAGTTGTTGAGACCCCTGAATTCACTGCATTTGTGTCAGAAGTGGAATGTCGTTACAGTAGATGCATATTCCAAAGGAAGGTGATAGTTTACTGAACTTACTACAACCTTGAGCGATCTCGTGTGCCTGCTTTAAAACTGAGTCAATAGAATTGTTTGATTATCTTAACACTGGGAATTATCATGAAACAAATCACCAACAAGACAAGTTTTATCTCCCTTGGCTCTAATTGTCGTACTTAAATAGAGCCTTCTTTCCCCCTAGACTTTGCTCAGCATTTATCTGCTGTTAACACAACCGTCATCACTACCATTCATTTAACAGCTCCATCATGAAAGGCCATCATATCTGCTAAACATCCTTACCTTTGCTGTACCTGCATGTCGCAGTTTCCTCCCCTCCCTCTATTATTTTTACCAATATTCATATTTTTCACTGGTCCATTAATACCGTGCCCTTGGAAATTAGAAGTTACCTCAGGTATCCTACTGAATAAACATAACTTATGTGTTATTGTTTACAGATGGGGAAAGTCCTTAGCTGTTCATTATGGGATTTTGGGGGATCCAATGGCCGACAGGAGACGTCTTCTCTCTGAGTGGATACAGGCAGTAGGGTATGATACCAGCTCTCTTTTACTGTAATGGATGCCAGACATGTTTTTTTTCTGTTGCATAACAAATTCAAGTTGTTTAGAAAGTGTTAAATCAGATTTCATGTGATACTGTAAGCTGCCATTTACTGTAGCTGAATATAACCGAATCATGGCAGTGTTCAATTCATCCAGCAATTAGGCTATATTGTAATTACTTCGCCACCATGGCCTATTTATTGCCTTAACTTACCTCATTTGCACTCACTGTATATAGACTTTTTTTGTTTTCTTTTGTTCTACTGTATTATTGACTGTATGTTTTGTTTATTCCATGTGTAACTCTGTGTTGTTGTGTGTCGAATTGCTACGCTTTATCTTGGCCAGGTCGCAGTTGCAAATGAGAACTTGTTCTCAACTAGCCTACCTGGTTAAATAAAGGTGAAATAAATAAGTAAATCAAATAAAATAATCTTGTCACCTCAGATATGGTCACATACTGTTGGACTTTTGCTTCGCCGCCCAAGCAGGTGGTGACCGCAGCACATCTCCTGTTTGTCCTTATGTGCTGTGACAGTTTTTAGGATGCGTTCCTTAAGGAAAACAGTGTTGTTGGCCATTGTGGCGTCGGTGCTGTTGGTGGTGGCCCTCCTCCATTCCTGGCCCACCCGGGCCTACACCACCGTGGATGTCTGGCAGAGACCAGGGCCTGCAGTAGAGAGGCACCTGGAGGAGAGGTTCCCAGAACCAGACCACAGATCTGCCAACATCCCCTATCGCGTGAAGGAGAGTGTTGCAGGGTCAGTATTTGATATAAGGCCTTTGAAATGATTCATTCTGATTCAATAAGCTGATGATGTGGTGGAAATCATGTTTCATTGTCATTTGATTGATGAAGTCCTATCATCCCTTCCGTCTGTCTCCAGTCTGTTGGCACGTAACGGGTGTGTGTGTGAAGGTGAGACTGGGGGCATGAACCTGCCCTTTGCCCAGCTGCTGTTCCCCCGGGTGTCGGCACACCCCATGCACACTGCATTTGAGGCCTCTGAGCTGGACGAGATGAAGAAACGAAGGGCCAAGGAGTACCAGGGCTTCCAGATGAGGTGAGAGCAAAGGACTGTACACCAGCACAGAACTGAAAGGGAAGGACTTCCCATATATCATCGTAGGTAGTCCTTACCCTAGGGGAAGTTGCTGCGTTTGTCATTTCATGTGATTAAATACCAAGCTTTGAAATTCTTAGGGTTAGGTTAAACTTGCTGTAGGTCTTTTGAAGGAGATGGGTTAGGCTCAACATTACCCAATTTTCTAAACATATAGGCCAAATAGGGTTCATGAGGCTTTAGTCTAGCTGTAATAGCTTTGAGTACTGATTATTAAACTGGTGTGTATCTGCCCCCTACAGGTCTCAGACTCCTGCAGATATGCTCATCGTGGCCGAGGCCAACAATCCTCTGCAGTACCCAACACAGGGGATGGAAGTACGGCCGCTCAAAACCATCCTCATCCCAGGTCTGACCCATAACAAAGATTAGTTTTATTTTACCTTGACATACATTGCATTCGGAAAGTATTCAGACCCCTTGACCTTTTCCACATTTTGTTACGTTACAGCCTTATTCTAAAATTGTAACAACGCCTCTCGAGGAGGGGTGTGTGTAGGAAATCAGGAGCAGGAGAGCAGATAGGTTCCAGGGTAATCAATGTTTATTCAGGCGGTCCCGAAAGTACAACACAAACACAATAGGAAAACCGCACTAACGTCGTTTCCACCCACAGGGAAGGAATTACGCACACGGAGGAGAAACCTCGACTCCTCAAACTACTGAGCAAAATGCCCTCGGTAAACACATACCGTAATAAACAAAACAAATCCCGTGGTGCAGGCACGCACCCCTTACAAGCATAATACAGCAATAATCCCACACACAGCTTAACCTGCAGCGGGGAAATATAAACCCACCGAAATCAGCTAAACTAAACACAGGTGTGAAAAACCAGACAGAACTAAACAAAAAGGAAAATGGGATTGGTGGCAGCTAGTAGGCCGGCGACGACGACCGCCGAGCACCGCCCGAACAGGGAGAGGAGCCACCTTCGGTGGAAGTCGTGATAGTACCCCCCCCCCCCCCCGACGCGCGGCTCCCGCAGCGCGCCAACGCCGGCCTCGAAGACGACCCGGAGGACGAGGTGCAGGGCGATCCGGATGGAGGCGGTGAAACTCACTCAGCAGAGATGGATCCAAGACGTCCCCCACCGGCACCCAGCATGGAATCCAGTATGGATCGTACCGTGTACGCCGGGGCCCCCTCGATGTCCGGGGGGGTGGAGGGACCTCCTGCACCTCAGTTTCTTGAAGCGGACCAGCCACCACCGGCCTGAGGAGAGACACATGATACGAGGGGTTAATACGGTAATAACGGGGGAGCTGTAACCTATAACACACCTCGTTTATCCTCCTCAGGACTTTAAATGGCCCCACAAACCGCGGACCCAGCTTCCGGCAGGGCAGGCGGAGGGGCAGGTTTCGGGTCGAGAGCCAGACCCGATCCCCAGGCGTGAACACTGGGGCCTCACTGCGGTGGCGGTCAGCGCTCATCTTCTGCCGGCCCTCGGCCCGGTTGAGGTGCTCCTGGACGGCCTCCCAGGTCTCCCTCGAGTGCTGTACCCAATCCTCCACCACAGGAGCCTCGGTCTGGCTCTGATGCCATGGTACCAGGACCGGTTGATACCCCAACACGCACTGAAAAGGCGAAATGTTCGTTGAGGAGTGGCGGAGCGAGTTCTGGGCCATCTCTGCCCATGGAACATACCTCGCCCACTCCCCTGGCCGGTCCTGGCAATACGACCACAGAAACCTACCCACATCCTGGTTCACTCTCTCCACCTGCCCATTACTCTCGGGTGAAAATCAGAGGTCAGGCTGACCGAGACCCCCAGATGCTCCATGAACGCCTTCCACACCCGGGACGTGAACTGGGGACCCCGATCAGAAACTAAGTCCTCAGGCACCCCGTAGTGCCGGAAGACGTGAGTAAATAGGGCCTCCCCGCAGTATGTAGGGCAGTAGGGAGACCGGACAAAGGGATGAGATGACAGGACTTAGAAAACCGATCCACAACGACCAGGATCGTGGTGTTCCCCTGGGAAGGAGGGAGATCGGTCAGGAAGTCTACCGATAGGTGTGACCAAGGCCGCTGTGGAACGGGGAGGGGTTGTAACTTCCCTCTGGGCAGGTGTCTAGGAGCCTTGCACTGAGCGCACACTGAACAGGAGGAAACATAAAACCTCACATCCTTTGCTAAAGTGGGCCACCAGTACTTCCCCCTAAGGCTTCGCACCATCCTATCTATGCCTGGATGACCAGAGGAAGGTAACGTATGCGCCCACCAAATCAATCTATTGCGGACACCAAGCGGGACATACCTCCGTCCCGCAGGACACTGAGGCAGAGTAGGCTCCGAACGACATGCCCGCTCGATGTCCGCATTCACCTCCCACACCACCGGCGCCACCAGATAAGAGGCCGGAAGAATGAGGGTGGGATCGATGGGCCGTTCCTCCGTATCATACAGACGGGACAGTGCGTCTGCCTTAGTGTTCTGGGAACCTGGTCTATACGAGATTGTAAATCTAAATCTGGTGAAAAACATGGCCCACCTTGCCTGACGAGGGTTCAGTCTGCTCGCCGCCCGGATGTACTCCAGATTACGGTGGTCAGTGCAGATGAGGAAAGGGTGTTTCGCCCCCTCGAGCCAATGTCTCCCCAGTTTCAGCGCTTTTATGACAGCTAGCAACTCCCGGTCCCCCACGTCATAGTTTTGCTCCGCCGGGCTGAGCTTCCTCGAAAAGAAAGCGCAGGGGCGGAGCTTCAGTGGCGTGCCTGAGCGCTGTGAGAGCACGGCTCCTACCCCAGCCTCGGACGTGTCCACCTCCACCATGAATGCCAAAGAGGGATCCGGATGAGCCAATACGGGAGCCTCGGTAAACAGAGACTTCAAGCGATCAAAAGCTCTGTCCGCCTCAGCCGACCACCACAGACGCACCGGCCCTCCCTTCAGCAGTGAGGTAATGGGAGCAGCCACCTGCCCCAAACCCCGGATAAACCTCTGGTAGTAATTGGCAAACCCTAAAAACCACTGCACCTCCTTCACCGTGGTGGGAGTCGGCCATTTACGCACGGCCGAAATGCGGTCACACTCCATTTCCACCCCTGATGTGGAAATGCGATACCCCAGGAAGGAGACGGACTGTTTGAAGAACACGCATTTCTCAGCCTTGACATATAAGTCATGCTCCAACAGTCGCCCAAGCACTTTGCGCACCAGAGACACATGCGCGGCGCGTGTAGCGGAATATATCAGGATGTCATCGATATAAGCCACCACACCCTGCCCATACAGGTCCCTGAGAATGTCATCTACAAAGGATTGGAAGACGGCTGGAGCATTCTTCAACCCATACGGCATGACGAGGTACTCATAATGACCGGATGTGGTACTAAATGCTGTCTTCCACTCATTTCCCGCCCGGATACGCACCAAGTTATACGCGCTCATGAGATCCAATTTTGTGAAAAAGCATGCTCCGTGGAATGACTCCGTTGCCATAGCGATGAGAGGTAACGGGTAACTGTACCCCACCGTAATCGAATTTAGACCTCAATAGTCAATGCACGGATGCAACCCTCCTCCTTTCTTCTTCACAAAAAAGAAACTCGCGGAGGCGGGTGACATGGAGGGCCGAATGTACCCTTGCCTCAGAGATTCAGAGACATATGTTTCCATAGCCACCGTCTCCTCCTGTGACAGGGGATACACGTGACTCCTGGGGGGTGTGGCGTCTACCTGGAGGTTTATTGCACAATCCCCTCGTTGATGGGGTGGTAATTTGGTCGCCATCTTCTTACAGAAGGCGATAGCCGAATCGGCATACTCGGGGGGAATGTCCACAGTGGGGACTTGGTCTGGACTCTCCACCGTCGTTGCACCGATGGAAACTCCCACACACCTGCCTGAGCACTCCTCTGACCACCCCTTTAGAGCCCTCTGTTGCCACGAAATAGTAGGGTTGTGAAAGGCCAACCAGGGAATCCCCAGCACCACCGGAAACACAGGAGAATCAATGAGGGGAAGAAAATGTTTTCCTCATGATCCCCCCGCGTAACCATGTCCAGTGGAGCCGTGGACTCCCTGACCACCCCTGAAACTAATGGTCAACTATCTAGGGAGTGCACCTGAAATGGTTTGTCCAGCGGAATCTGGGGAATCCCTAACCTATGTGCGAAACCACGATCCATAAAATTCCCTGCTGCACCTGAATCGACTAGCGCCTTATGCTGGGAATGAGGAGAAAACTCAGGGAAAGAAATCAAAACATACATGTGACCAACAGGGGGCTCTGGGTGAGCCTGGTGCTGACTCACCTGGGGTGTCCGAACAGTGCTCTGCCTGCCATCTCGACTCCCAGACGAGCCCCTCCAACACCGGTCGGCAGTGTGCCCTCTCCGACCACATCTGGTGCAGGAGGTGGCTCCTCCTCCGGTCGCCCTCGCTGCAGCACCTCCTAACTCCATGGGGGTTGGAGCAGAGGTGCTGGGGGGTGGAACCAACAGGACCCTATCCGGACGCCCGCGGGTAGCCAGCAAGTTATCCAACCTGATGGACATGTCCACTAGCTGGTCCAGGGTGAGGGTAGCGTATCTGCAGGCTAGCTCCCTGCGGACGTCCTCACGTAGGCTGCACCTATAGTGGTCAATCAAGGCCCTGTCGTTCCACCCCGAGCCGGCGGCCAAGGTCCAGAACTCCAGCGTGAAGTCTTGAGCACTCCTCGTCTCCTGCCGCAGATGGAACAGACGCTCACCCCCTCCGGGGGATGGTCGAACATGGTCCGGAAGAGGCGGGTGAACTCTGGGTAGTTGTCCCTTGCCGAGTCTGGTCCCTCCCAGACCGCGTTGGCCCACTCCAGAGCTTTACCGGACAGGCTGGAGACGAGGGCGTTCACGCTCTCCCCTCCCGAAGGAGCCGGGTGAACGGTTGCCAGGTACAGCTCCAGCTGGAGCAGAAAACCCTTGCACCCGGCAGCCGTCCCATCGTACTCCCTCGGGAGCGCGAGCCGAATACCGCTGGGCCCGGATGGTGCCGGCTCAGGTGATGGTGTAGGTTGGTACACGGTGGGTGCAGGGGTAGGCAGACCACCCCTCTCCCACCTCTCCATCGTTGCCATCACTTGATCCATGGCAGTCCCGAGACGGTGGAGAACGGTGGTATGATGTTGTACGCGCTCCTCCATGGACGTGGAGAGCGTGTCAGCTCCTGCTGACTCCATGTAGTGGTGCGGGACAAAAACGGATTAAATAAATACAAATCTAATCAATCTACACACAATACCCCATTATGACAAAGCAAAAACAGGTTTTTAGAAATGTAAAAAAATGGAATGCTCTGTCAGGTTGGATGGGGAGCGTCGCTGCACAGCTATTTTCAGGTCTCTCCAGAGATGTTTGATTGGGTTCAAGTCCAGGTTCTGGCTGGGCCACTCAAGGACATTCATAGACTTGTCCCGAAGCCACTCCTGCGTTGTCTTGGCTGTGTGCTTACGGTCGTTGTTCCGTTGGAAAGTGAATCGTCACCCCAGTCTGAGGTCCTGAGCACTCTGGAGCAGGTTTTCATCAAGGATCTCTCTGTACTTTGCTCTGTTCATCTTTCCCTCAATCCTGACTAGTCTCCCAGTCCCTGCCGCTGAAAAACATCCCCACAGCATGATGCTACCACCACCATGCTTCACCGTCAGGATGGTGCCAGGTTTCCTCCAGATTTAACGTTCAAGCCAAAGAATTCAATCTTGGTTTCATCAGACCAGAGAATCTTGTTTCTCATGGTCTGAGAGTCTTTAGGGGACTTTTGGCGAACTCCAAGCAGGCTGTCATGTGCCTTTTACTGAGGAGTGGCTTCCGTTTGGCCACTACCATAAGACCTGATTGGTGGAGTGCTGCAGAGATGGTTGTCCTTCTGGAAGGTTCTCCCATCTCTGGAGCTCTGTCAGAGTGACCATCGGTTTCTTGGTCATGTCCCGATGCTCAGTTTGGCCGGGTGGCCAACTCTAGGAAGAGTCTTGGTGGTTTCAAACTTATTCCATTTAAGAATGAGGGAGCCCACTGTGTTCTTGGGGACCTTCAATGCTGCAGAAATGTTTTGGTACCCTTCCCCAGAAGGCCCTCGACACAATCCTGTCTCGGAACTCTACGGACAATTCCTTCAACCTCATGGCTTGGTTTTTGCTCTGACATGCACTGTCAACTGTGGGACCTTATATAGACAGGTGTGTGCCTTTCCAAATCATGTCCAATTGATTGGAGTCCACCTGTGGTAAGTTGTAAAAACATCTCAAGGATGATCAATGGAAACAGGATGCACCTGAGCTCAATTTCGAGTCTCATAGCAAAGGGTCTGAATACATGGTATTTTTTATTTTTTATAAATTAGCAAGAATGTCTACAAACCTGTTTTCACTTTGTCATTATGTGTAGATTGATAATCCATTTTAGAATAAGGCTGTAAAGTAACAAAATGTGGAAAAAGAGAATGGGTCTGAATACTTTCTGAATGGACTGTAGGTCCCTTGATATTTAAAGCCTAATTTATAATGGAAACCTGGCGATAACAGGTAAAATCTACTGCTCACCCTGAGCTGATTATTGACTGGAGAAACAGGACCACGTCTCTGCACACTTCCAGTCAGATGCAAATTTCTTTAATTGTGGCTGAGCTTTCGGTCAGCCGACCTTCATCAGGAAACCTGGCAAAATAGGGGAAGCATACCTTGACAAGTGTAATTTTATCAAGTTACCAATCCAGGGAGACTGTCCTATTACAACAATGTTAAAAATAAGAAAAACCCCAGCACAACGGTAATCTCGATGCTGATCTTATTCACCAACGTTTTGGTCTCAATCAGTCTTCATCGGGGTATTTGGAGGTAAAACTCATTGTCTTTTAAAGTGACAGACAATAGGTGTTCTAACAATCTAACACTATTATTACTACAGTGTTAGTACTATTATTGCAACCACTGACAGCTAGTATCTCTACCATTACCACTATTACTACCATGACAACCTACTGCACTGTATGGCTGTTTTAGAGCAGAGAATAGTGTTTTGTTGCACAACAGAGAAATAGTGTTTACTCTAGCTGACAATTGATGTGGTGAATTTGGATTGGATAAACATCCAACACCTTCATCAAATATGCCAGTAAATTGATGTCATATGTTTTCAGGACTTGCAGTACAAGACCATCCCAGAGAGCTGTACACAGTAAGTAGACCAATAACATTTGGTTTGAGTTATTATTTCCAATACTATTCCATCTGTCTGGTCCTTGTCTTCTTTGTTCTCTGTCTCCCTCTTAATTTTTTTCTTTCTCAGGTCAACTTCACCTCCACCCTGGGAACGTTAAACGTGGCAGCGGAGGTTGAGGGGGTAAAGGTCAAAGGTGATGGGGAGATGCGCATGACCCTGACCAGCAGCCTGCTGTCCAATCTGAACCGGCAGCTACAGTTTGTCACCTACACCAACACACTGTTCCACCCTAGTACAGCAGACACAGGTGAGGCCAGACACGCCTGTCTTTCTGCTGTGTACTACTTATTTCTGTGTTGTGTCCATTATCAAAGTCCTATGCCAAATAACATCTGTAAAATATTTGTGGTAATGAGGTTGGAAATACTCTTGCTGTGTCTTTCAGTGCAGTTTGAGACAGAGGGTCACCAAGCCATGTTTACTATCAAGGTCCGTCATGGTGTAACTCCAAAACTCTACAACACGGGACCCAAAGGGGGTATGCTGACAAACACAACGGCTGACTGTATCTGTTACAACAGCACAACACTTACAACAACAAAAAATAGATCAATGTACAGTACAGTATGTAATGTCAAATACCCTAACTTTTTGTCTTTCTCTGTCCCCCTTCTAGAATACAACATCAGTGCCCTTGTTACCATAGCAACCAAAACCTTCCTGCGCTATGACAAGCTCCAAGATCTCATCGACAGTGTGCGAAAATACTATTCCACTGTCACCATAGTAATCGCTGATGACAGTGAAAACCCAAAGACAGTCTCTGGCCCCTACATCGAACATTACATCATGCCATTTGGAAAGGTTTCTTTTTTTAAACACTACTGCCTCTATTTGCAAGTAAGGGATGGGATACAGTGTACGTGTACCTGTCAAGTCAAAAATGTGTCTAACACCAACATTGTTTGCTTAAATGATCCTTGACAGATGACCTTAAGTGAAAAAGTTGGAAAGAAACTGTCTTGAAAAAAAGTCCTGTCTGTGATTTTCTTAGTTGCCCTTTCGCTGCTTCTGCTTCCTCTTTGCCACATCCTGTTCTCTGTGTCACAACAACTAGGGCTGGTTTGCAGGACGGAACCTAGCCGTTTCCCAGGTGACTACCAAGTATGTGCTGTGGGTGGACGATGACTTCATCTTCACGGCCAACACCAAGCTGGAGAAACTTGTGGACGTCCTGGAGAGGACTACCCTGGACCTGGTGAGGGGGCACAGGCATTGCCATACTGTATTGTAGACCTGGGTTCAAATATCACATAAAATCGTTCAAATACTTTGAGCGTTAGTTCCAATAATTCAACAATGGTCCACTTTCTGTGCAACAGTCGAATCCAGTTCAGAAGCTTTCTCTGGACTCAGAACGTGTTGGTTACTCACTGGGATTTACTCTACAGAGCCAAAAACAGCACCTACACGATTCACCACATTCCATCTTGGCTAGCATGAGGAAACATAATCAACATTTCAGTCCTTTTGCCAGACAGACACAACTTATCATGAGTTATTAAATGAAAGTTTAAAAATCATTTTGATTTACAGCACATCATGAAAAGAGTATTGAAAGAAATTATGTTAGCTGTCTTCTGAAGATGACAAATGAGGAGGAGGCATTCCTTGCTAGCCACATCCAGTCTATCATCTAACATTGCCTTTAAAAGCTGCGTTGTCTACAAGAGTGATAAGATTGGATCCCGGCCTTGTTTTCTACTTACAGAAGAAAACAATCTCTCAACAGACTCTTCCATTCTCTCATCCTCTCTTCTTCACTGATGCATACAGGCATATTTTTGCTCTGTAATACATGAACACCACAGCAATATTAGTCATGCGCGTGTGCACAAACTCACACAAACACGCAGGCATGGATGCACGCACACACACACGTCACACATGCACACAATCCTAGCACAAAAGCCACAAAAGCTGACACCCACACATAAGGCTTGTAATGAATGATCTGTGTGTGTCTGTTTGAGGGTGAAGGGTGTTTTGGCTGGAGCCTGAATCCCGCTCAGAGACTTACTGTGTGCTCTGGGAATAGAATAGACCTCTTGTGTACCATAGACTGGGACTCCAACTCTTGAGAGGGGAGTCTATGGGTTACACATGTCAGCAGCTGGTCTGCTGGACACTTTGAATCCCTTCTTTCTTTGGACCCCAAAAGCACAGACAGACAAACATGGGACGAAGATACTTCTCGGTTTTCTGGTTCTTATTTTAGTTTTGTCTGTTTATTATGTCCTTTGGAAAGATGACGTGATCAAGGATCCAACTGTTTCCATCGGTTTCCTTCTGATTTCGTATATCAAATCACTACAGCATGCACTCAATATCAACTTCAGTCAGACAATTGGAAGTACCCCTAATGTTTGTTTTGTACACAGTTGTCACGACTTCCGCCGAAGTCGGCTCCTCTCCTTGTTCGGGCGGCGTTCGGCGATCGACGTCACCGGCTTTCTAGCCATCGGCGCTCCATTTTGTTTGTTTCCATACACACCTGGTTTTCATTTCCCCAATCAATCTACTTGTATTTAACCCTCTGTTTCCCATCATGTTTTGTGTGTAATTGTTTCCTGTTGCTGTGGCGTCTTTTTACACGCTTTACTTTTGTTATGTTCCGTGTTTTTGAGCGCATTTGATTTATGTTGTGCTCTCGTTTTGGAACTTTAATAAAGTGCGCCTGTTTACATCACGCTCCTCTCCTGCACCTGACTTCGCCTCTTTTACACACGCTGACAATAGTATACAGTGCATTCGGAAAGTATTCAGACCCCTAAACTTTCCACATTTTGTTACGTTACAGCCTTTTAATAAAATTGATTAAATAAAAAATTGCAAATTTAAAAAAATAATAAACAGAAATCAGTTTTCCGACCCTTTGCTATGAGACTTGAAATTAAGCTCAGGTGCATCCTGTATCCATTGTTCATCCTTGAGATGTTTCTACAACTTGATTGGAGTCGACCTGTGGTAAATTCAATTAATTGGACATGATTTGGAAAGGCACACACCTGTCTATATAAGGTCCCAATGTTGACCGTTCATGTCAGAGAAAATCAAGCAATGAGGTTGAAGGAATTGTCCGTAGAGCTCCGAGACAATCAAGCCTTTATGGTAGAGTGGCTAGACAGAAACCACTCCTCAGTAAAAGGCACATGACAGCCCGCTTGGAATTTTCCAAAAGGACTCTCAGACAATGAGAAACAAGATTCTCTGCTTCTTCTGATGAAACCAAGATTGAACTCTTTGACCGGAATGCCAAGCGTCACGTCTGGAAGAAACCTGGCACCATCCCTATGGTCAAGCATAGTGCCAGCATCATGCTGTGGGGATGTTTTTCAGTGGCAGGGACTGGGAGACTAGTCAGGATCGAAGGAAAGATGAACGGAGCAAAGTATAGCGAGATCTTTGATGAAAACCTGCTCCAGAGTGCTCAGGACCTCACACAGTGGCGAAGGTTCACCTTCCAACAGGACAACGACCCTAAGCACACAGCAGGAGTTGCTTCGGGACAAGTCTCTGAATGTCCTTGAGTGGCCCAGCCAGAGCCCGGACTTGAACCTGATCGAGCATCTCTGGAGAGACATGAAAATAGCTGTGCAGCGACGAACCCATCCAACCTGACAGAGCTTGAGAATAAGAGGATCTGCAGAGTAAAATGGGAGAAACTCCCCAAATACAGGTGTGCCAAGCTTGTAGCGTCATACCCAAGAAGACTCAAGGCTTTAATCACTGCCAAAGGTGCTTCAACAAAGTACTGAGTAGAGGGTCTGAATACTTACGTATTTTTTTATTTGTAATAAATTAGCAAAATAGTCTAAAAACCTGTTTTTGCTTTGTCGTTATGCGGTATTGTATATAGATTGAAGAGGAGAAAAAACGATTTAATCAATTTTAGAATAAGGCTGTAACGTAACAAAATGTGGAAAAAGTCAAGGGATCTGAATACTTTCCAAATGCTTTGTATGTTTTTTGTGTGTATGTGTGTCAGAATCAGTTAATGCATTCTTTATATGCACATTTGTATCTGTGTTTTATGCACTGTGTGTGTGTGATTTAGGTGGGTGGTGCAGTGCGGGAGGCCACTGGCTACACTGCCACCTACAGGCAGACCATCTCCATTGAGCCAGGGGAGGAGGAGGGTGACTGCTTGCATATGCGGAGGGGCTTCCACCACATCATCCAGGGCTTTCCAAACTGCGTAGTCACGGACGGGGTCATCAACTTCTTCCTGGCCCGCACAGACAAGGTCCAGCAAGTGGGCTTTGACCCCCGTCTGGCCAGAGTGGCCCACCTGGGTGAGTACAGACCCAAACCCCAGCACCACACAGAGTGTGCCTGTCCATAACATCAGCTGTACCAGTAGTCAAATGTAGTCAGTGCTACGCGGAGCCTGCACCTGCACCTTATGAGTCCAAAGAGGAGTAGGATAGAAAGTAGGATAAGAGTACCCTAACCCTAAACCTTAATCTTGGCATAACTTGTGTTCAACCCTGGCTCAACCCAGATCCAAAACCCTCTAAATTGGGCTCCTCCATGTCCGAATTCACAATTTAACCCCTGAGCTGCACCATCTACATTTGGAAGAAAGTGATATAGGTAACAGTTCTTCAAAACCAGTCTGAATAGTCATTAATTAATTATGTATCAAAAATCTCAAGAAGGGAACGAAATAGCTTCTTCTCAAATGTTTGTTAGTTGCATGTACATATAAATTGTACATATAAATTGTGTGATACTTTCAGTTCCCTTAAAGTATCCCTTTAAGTTCCCTTAAAGCATAAAAACGAACCTCTTTCCTTTTGCTCTGACCCCTTGTCACAGAGTTTTTCATCGATGGCCTCGGCTCGCTTCACGTGGGATCCTGTGATGATGTCATCGTCAACCACGCCACCAAGATCAAGCTTCCCTGGGTCAGCCAATCAGAGAGTGACAAGACGTATGCCAAGTTCCGTTACCCACCAGCCTCCTCGGACGCCACACACACCAAAAACGGCCTCCTCTATTTCAAGAACCGCTTCCAGTGTTTGACTCACAATTAAATTCCCTGTTTTGTTAACCTGTCGTTTCTCCTCTCGTTCAAGATTCATGCTCTTTCTGAGTTGCCAAAGAAGCTCTCACCCAATGTGTCCAATCGGATAAGATTTTAGACAACCACATTACACACATCCCCTTGAAAATCGACCTTGCTTGTTTCACTCTAGAGGGATTGTCATTCAAACAGAGCAAAACTGTCATTTCTATTAACTTAATCATAATTTCTCTTCAGTTGTGTACTCTTGATTGTAAACTCAAGTTTGAGATAATTTTAAGGGATATATGTGTGTTTTGTGCCTCAAATCTTATCTGACAAGTCGCCACCGAGTCCTTTTGTTGAGGAAAGAGATCAAAGACATGCTGAATTAGCCTTACGCCCTCACAGGACTAAATGAGGTGAACGAGTTTCCATACTGTTATGAAGCGATCAGAGGTATGTGTACTCTGTCCTTCCCTTTGCACTATACAGTTTGAGCTGGACTGAACTCTATGGGTCAGACAAATGAGGATTGTGGGGACCATGGGGGACTGAGGATGAGGATTGACAGTCATTCAGTAGAGAGGACACTTCTCAGCATGTGACAACCCCTTCAGAGACACAACGCATGGGTGCTCCCTTTCCAACCCCGGACAATGAACACATTCAAGACTCTAAATGTGTGGCTAATTCTCCATGGGTGTCTGTGCCAATGGTTTCCCAGGTGGTTTGGTGTTGAATGATAATTTTGTTTGAAACCTCTGTGTCGCCCTTGACTGGCCCATGCTTGAGGAGAATGATGCTCATCCATCTGGTCTGGGATCTAACCCAGGAATAATATCCCTGTTTCACCTGGTCTAGTGCATTCTGTCTATCTAGGGTCGATCCCACTCTGTTTTATACTCCAAGCATCATAATAAGGAATGCTTCTGTCCATGCACGCATTTGAATGGGAGGTGAGATTAATTGCATTTTCATATGCTACCTCGAACAGAAGGGTTAGTTTGAACAAAGTGCATGTCTCTCTATTTCTTTATCAATTCTACATGGAAATAAACACACACTAACAGAATAATGGCACAGTTTGAGTTTAGAGAGTTGAAACGCTGTAAGAATGAGTAGAACACTAAAGGAAATGGTTGGGGAGACACAATGTTAGGATGACACATTATAGAGAGATGATATGAATGATAAAGCAAGGGTCACAGTCACACCGAAGTACCAAGGCAGCAAAACATTTTATACTTACAGTTCCTCTGCCATGCAACCTGACAGCAGGATCACATAATGTTATTGTGTGTCATGACCACTAGATGGCACCCTTGCATCAGAATAGTGCTTTTTAAAATCAAACTACAAATAGTTTTTTGTCATTTGTTATGAAATGCCCCAAGGTGCCAGTGATACATTAGATCACTTTTTATTTTGTCCTTTTTGAATAGAGGAATATTTTAAAACAGATACAATTTTGGGTGATGCCAGATTTAAATTTGTCTTTCCTGAAAGGGGATATTTAACACTAAGTGAGATCTCAGTTCAATTGAACCCTGACTGCAGTAGCCTATTTACACAGCACTGTAGCTCCTCTTCCATGGGAATCTATGACTAATACCACCTAGACTCCCCAAGCAGATGCTTCCTGTTTTCAGAATGAGAAGTGTTCTGCATGTGAGTAGGGGCAGTAGTTTGTCAACAAAGACACTGCTTAATGACAGGTTTGATTGAATTCCACACTCTCTGAAGTTAAGTAGTTGAAGGGATTTGGACAGTGATTTCCATTGTTCAACTGATGATGATGATGATGATGATGGCGGTTGTATTTTTTCTGCTTGCTTCACCTTAGAACCACGGGTCTGAGTCTTTCCAACCTGACAACTATCATCACGACAACCTTCTGCATTATCAGACTGTTTTCATTTAAACATGATTATAAAGTCTCTGATAAAAAATACAGCTGATGTATGGTACTGTGTTTATTTTAGGCAACATTTAAGAGGGTGTTCTGGTGCAGCGGTTCCCACTTTTGGGTCACTGCATGAGTCCAGGTGGGTTGCAGGATGCAATTTTGTGGTGCATTGTTACAAATTATTACTATACAGAACATTTCTTAAAATTGGTCACATCCCACTGCACACACACTGGTTGAATCAACATTGTTTCCACGCCATCTCAATAAAATTACGTTGAACCAAAGTGGAATGAATGTTGAATTGACGTCTGTGCCCAGTTAAATGCTTTGGAAAAGAGGTTTTTATTAATACATTTTGTATTTTTCTTTGAAGTGGGTATGTTTTTTCATCGCTCAGACCTTATGGTGGGTCGCAACTGTTTTTGCCGTTACTACTATTAGCCCAAAGAAACACATTTAATAACAGATTCAGTACATGGAACAACAGATAGTCCCCCCAAAAAGTGTCTGTCCTATATCTGAGAGATACACTATATATACAAAAGTATGTGGACACCCCTTCAAATTAGTGGATTCAGCTATTTCAGCAACACCCATTGCTGACAGGTGTATAAAATCGAGCACACCGCCATGCAATCTCCATAGACAAACATTGGCAGTAGAATGGCCTTACTGAAGAGCTCAGTGACTTTCAACGTGGCGTCGTCATAGGATGCCGCCTTTCCAACAAGTCAGTTGGTCAAAGTTCTGCCTGCTAGAGCTGCCCCGGCCAACAGTAAGTGCTGTTATCGTGAAGTGGAAACGTCTAGTAGCAACAACGGCTCAACCACAAAGTGGTAGGCAACACAAGCTCACAGAACTGGACCGCCGAGTGCTGAAGTGCGTAAAAATTGTCTGTCCTCGGTTGCCACACTCACTACTGAGTTCCAAACTGCTTCTGGAAGCAACGTCAGCACAATAACTGAAATGGGTTTCCATGGCTGAGCAGCTGCATATGCTACATATGGGGCGTTGGGCCAGTAACCGAAAGGTTGCTGAATCGAATCCCTGAGCTGACAAGGTAAAAATCTGTTGTCTGCCCCCGAACAAGGCAGTTAACCCACTGTTCTCCTTCATTTAACTAGGCAAGTCAGTTAAGAACAAGTTCTTATTTACAATGACGGCCTACACCGGCCAAACCCGGACAAAGTTGGGCCAATTGTGTGTCGCCCTATGGGACTCCCAATCAAGGCCGGTTGTGATACAGCCTGGATTCGAACCAGAGTGTCTGTAGTTACACCTCTAGCACTGAGATGCCGTGCCTTAGACCAGGGCTCTCCAACCATGTTCCTGGAAAGCTACCGTCCTGTAGGTTTTCAACTCAACCCTAATCTAGCACACCTGATTCTAATAATTAGCTGGTTGATAAGGTGAACCAGGTTAGTTACAACTGGGGTTGGAGCAAAAACCTACAGGAGGGTAGCTCTCCAGGAACAGGGTTGGAGACCCCTGCCTTAGACCGTTGCACCACTTGAGAGCCCATTTAATTGATGTAATTGAGATAGATATGTACATATAGGTAGGGGTAAAGTCACTCGGCAACAGGATAGATAATAAGCAGTAGCAGCAGCGTATGTGATGAGTCAAAAGAAGGAGAAGGAGCATGCCAGCTGATTGGTGAGTAAAATATTGATGTGGCATATCAAAGAGTGAAGCATTACTCCCATGTTTGTTCAGAGGAGACTGGGTGAATCAGGCCTTCATGGTCGAATTGCTGCAAAGAAACCACTACTAAAGGACACCAATAAGAAGAAAAGACTTGATTGGGCCAAGAAACACGAGCAATGAACATTAGACCGGTGGAAATCTGTCCTTTGGTCTGATGAGTCCAAATTTGAGATTTTTGGTTCCAACCGCTGTGTCTTTGTGAGACGCAGAGTAGGTGAATGGATGATCTCTGCATGTGTGGTTCCCACCGTGAAGGATGGAGGAGGAGGCCTGATGGTGTGGGGGTGCTATGCTGGTGACACTGTCTGTGATTTATTTAGAATTCAAGGCACACTTAACCAGCATGGCAACCACAGCATTCTGCAGTGATACGTCATCCCATCTTAATGGGACTATCATTTGTTTTTCAACAGGACAATGACCCAACACACCTCCAGGCTGTGTAAGGGCTATTTGATCAAGAAGGAGCGTGATGGAGTGCTGCATCAGATGACCTGGCCTCCACAATCACCCGACCTCAACCCAATTGAGATGGTTTGGGATGAGTTGGACTGCAGAGTGAACAAAGGAAAAGCAGCCAACAAGTGCTCAGCATATGTAGGAACTCCTTCAAGACTGTTTGGTAAAGCATTCCAGGTGAAGCTGGTTGAGAGAATGCCAAGAGTGTGCAAAGCTGTCATCAATACAAAGGGTGGCTACTTTGAAGAATCTAAAATATAAATGTATTTGTTTAACACTTTTTTGGTTACTACATATGTGTTATATCATAGTTATGTTATTTCATACAATGTAGAAAATAGTAAAAATAAAGAAAAACCCTTGAATGAGTAGGTGTGTCCAAACATTTGACTGGTACTGTGTATAGCCTATATAAAGGACGAGAATCTTACAACACTGATAGCATTTCCTCTGTCAGATGGCTACTGCGTCTGCTATACAGATATAGACGTACAGAAGGAGGGTAATTAATAAATTTTTTCATCTGAATATTTTGTTTGAAGCATTAAGCATTATATTATTAGATTGTAGGAGTAACTCTGGTACAGTAGGCCTGAAACCGTCTTCCTCACCTCAAGTTCAACTGTCGGAGTCCGTTGGAGCGCCGGTGTGCACTGCCTTCATATCATAGGCCTGCAGTAGCTGAAGCTTAAAAATAGCCACACCATATTGTACCAAACCTACAAACGTTTCTAAACTTTGTTAGGGTAATATCAAAAGTAAGTCCAGCCACTGTTTATAGGGAAAATACAAGCAGAAGAGCGAACATAAACCAGGGAAAAAATGCACTACCCTCCCCTGTGCCCAATAAAAAAAACACACTACCCTCCCCAAAGCAAAATAACTAGTTTGACAATCCTCCCCTATTTTGGACCACCCCTCCCCCCAGTAAATGTTGATCTGTCCCTTAGGTTGTCCTCATCTGTCCCTTATATACTGTTCTTATACCGTTTATGTGTTATACAACTCTGAGATATACACTTCAGACTACCCCACTATGATTCTGATGCTGACCTCACAAAGTACATTTTCATCATTTACTAAACTGTTGAAAGAAGATCTGCAGAGTGATTTTGGATGAAAGGGTTTTTTCCTGATTTTACATGTGGTGCTTCCACATTTTATTAACCTTAATATAACAGATCATGACTTACATTAATATTAAATGTGTATATGAAATAATCTTTAAGAAATGTATAATTAATGAATCACACAAGCACATCAGAGAGGTTTGGCATATAGGGAGGCTAATAAAATCACAGATTTGATTCGATCAAAGCGTTTCTTTGACATTTTATTCAGTTGTTTGATTAAGTCCAAAACAAATCTGATTCCTCTACAAAATCAGCATGACACATGGAACCACACCCTCTGTAGTTCTGTTAAATATTCCAATAGAATTCAGAGTAATGTTTTCCGCCCATAATATAAAACCGACCAGGCCTCTCCATGATGCAACTGTTGACAGGTTAGAATGGCTATATAGAGTAGCCTAATTATCTCATATCTGCATCCTTGAGTTTGCTTGAAGATTGCAGTATTTAACATGTTAGTGATCTTACAGAAGGACAGTGGTGTAAAGTACTTAAGTAAACATACTTTAAAGTACTACTTAAGTAGTGTTTTGGGGTATCTGTACTATACTTTACTATTTATATTTTTGACTACTTTTAATTTTACTTCACTACATTCCTAAAGAAAATAATGTAATTTTTACTCCATACATTTTCCCTGAAACCCAAAAGTACTTCTTACATTTTGAATGCTTAGCAGGACAGGAATATTGTCCAATTCATGCACTTATCAAGAGAACATCCCTGGTCATCCCTACTGCCTCTGATCTGGAGGACTCACTAAACACACATGCTTACTTTGTAAAACGTTAGCTAGCTAACAGTACACTTTAACTTGACATTAGGTTTATGCAGTTTTACTACACGATAAAAAAATGTTTAAGCCGCATTCGACACGATTACCTGAACATACTGACCAGCTCCAATCGATAGACGCGGGCTATATGGTAGACCAATCCAAACTCATCTCTCAGCATGTCCAGCCCACTCATTATCTCAGCCAATCATGGCTAGCGGGAAGGTTGCTCCCTTTTTCTGTGGCTAAACCAACTAGGCTCGTAATATAACAATTTTATTCATATTTACAGATGGCATAGAAGGCACATGAAAGTTCACATGTTCGAGAAGGCACTTCTCCCAAAAAAAAGCATTTTGATAAAAACATTTTTTTTACCTTCAAACAGCTCTCCTGTGAAGTCGTTACTTGCGACATACGCCTACTTTCCTGAATCGGGTCACAAATGATGTCTGAGTGTTGGAGTGTGCCCCTCGCTATCAATAAATTAAAAAACAAGAACATTTGGGCGTCTGGATTGCTTAATATAAGGAATTTCAAATCATTTATAATTTCAGTTTCTATACTTAAGAATATTTTAGCAATTCCATGTACTTTTGATAGTTCAGTATATTTAAAACCAAATACTTTTAGACTTTTACTCAAGTAGAATTTTACTGGGTGACTTTCACTTTTACTTGAGTCATTTTCTATCAAGGTATCTTTACTTTTACTCAAGTATGACAATTGGACAACTTATCCACCACTGCAGAAGGATACAGAAAGGAAGCTTGAAGAAAGCATGCAGGGTTTTGAAAAGACCTAACCTCTCCATTCTCCTCTATTCAATAGAACTCCTACAATGGTGTCGTCTCAAAGATTCTTCTTAGCCACTATTCTGAGTCCAATTGTGTCACTGCTGAAAATCAGCCCAGACCCATGTGTCATTGTATCAACTGATTTCCCGTGGTTCTGCGGTATAGTCTACTACAGTTTGGTGAGAGGGTGGTTGGAAGGGTGGGTCAGGTTTAGGTTCAAGATGTGGGGTCATGGTGATGGTGGCCCATTCAGGGCAACACCAGGGGTGTGAAATCAGCTTTATGACACAGACACCAGTAAAAGCAGAACAACAAAAGCCCTGGGGAGTGACTGTCTTTAAAGACGGTGCAGATGGCCAAAGCAGCTGGGACAATTACAGACGGATCTGGTTTAGAATGGCCGTTCAGTCTGGGCAGTTATGACATAATGAGGTTCTGAATACTCCCTTAGGAAAGGATGGATTTAACACCAAAGACGAAACGCAATCTCTCTGTAAACTGTTCTTGTCTGGTCGATCCCAATTCCCTCTCATGCTCATTTGTATGATTTTCATTATCTTTTCAATTATGTGAGTGAGTGTGTGTTTACCTGTCTTCTTTGTATAATCCCACAACAAGCAAAAACTCCAACAACAGGCCATAAAGTTTTCTAATTCAGGAGACGCATAGCCTCCCAACCTCAGCAGTCTGACCGTACGTACATATCTCAACCAGAAGCCATGGATTACAGGCAACATCCGCACTGTGCTAAAGGCTAGAGCTTTAGCACAGTGGAGTGGGACACTAATCCGGACACCTATAAGAAGTCCCGCTACGACCTCAGGTTAACCATCAAACAGGCAAAGCGTCAATACAGGACTAAGATCGAATCCTACTACACCGGCTCTGACACTCGTTGGATGTGGCAGGACATGCAAACTATCATGGATTACAAAGGGAAACCCAGCCGCGAGTTGCCCAGTGATGCAAGCCGACCAGGCTAGCTAAAAGCCTTTTATGCTTGCTTCGAGGCAAGCAACACTGAACCATGCATGACAGAACCAGCTGTTCTGGATGACAGCGTGATCATGCTTTCTGTAGCCGATGTGAATAAAACCTTTAAACAGGTTAACATTCACAAGGCAGACGCATTACCAGGACGCATACTCAGAGCATGCGCTGACCAGCTGCCAAGTGTCTTCAGTGAAATGTTCAACCTCTCCTTGACCCAGTCTGTAATATCTACATGTTTCAAGCAGACCACCATAGTCCCTGTGCCCAAGAATGCCAATGTAACCTATCTAAATGACTATCGCCCTGTAGCACTCAAATCTGTAGCCATGAAATGCTTTGAAAGGCTGGTCATGATTCACATCATCATCCTAGACACCCTGGACCCACTCCAATTCGCATACCACCCCAACAGATCCACAGATGACGCAATCTCGATTGCACTCCACACTTCCCTTTCCCACCTGGACAAGAGGAACACCTATGTGAGAATGTTGTTAATTGACTACAGCTCTGTGTTCAACACCATAGTGCCATCCAAGCTCATCACTAAGCTAAGGACCCTGGGACTGGACACCTCCCTCTGCAACTGGATCATAGACTTCCTGACCCCAGGTGCTAAGGGTAGGCAACAGCACATTCGCCACGGTGACCCTCAACACGGCAGCCCCTCAGGCATGCGTTCTTAGTCCCCTCCTGTTTCCCCTGTTCACCCACGATTGTGTGGCTGTGCACGACTCCGACACAATCATTAAGTTTGCTGATGACACAACGCTGGTAGGCCTGATCACCGACGACAATGAGACAGCCTATAGGGAGGAGGTCAGAGACCTGGCTTTGTGGTGCCAGAACAACAACCTCTCCCTCAACATCAGCAAGACAAAGGAGCTGATCGTGGACTGCAGGAAACGAAGGGCTGAGCACACCCCCATTCACATCGACTGGGCTGTAGTGGAGCAGGTCGAGAGGTTTAAGTTCCTTGGTGTACACATCACTAAGAATCTATCATGGTCCCCCTCAGGAGGCCCTCAGATCCTTAAAAAGTTATACAGCAGCACCATTGAGAGAATCTTCACTGGCTGCATCAGCGCTTGGTATGGCAACTGCTTGGCATCCTATCGCAAGGCGCTACAAAGGGTAATGCGTATGGCCCAGTACATCACTGGGGCCGAGCTCCCTGCCATCCAGGACCTCTATACAAGGCGGTGTCAGAGGAAGGCCCTAAAAATTGTCAAAGACTCCAGCCACCCAAGTAATTGACTGTTCTCTCTGCTACTGCACGGCAAGCGGTACCAATGCACCAAGTCTAGAACCAACAGGACCCTGAACAGCTTCTACCCACAAGCCATTAGACTGCTAAATAGTTAGTTAAATAGTTAACCAAATAGCTACCTGGACTATCCGCATTGACCCTTTCAGCACTAACTTTTTTGACTCATCACTTATGGTGTTGCTACTGTTTATTATCTGTCCTGTTGACTAGTCACTTTATTCCTAGTTATATGTACATATATACCTCAATTACCCCATACCCCTGCACATCGACTCAGTACCGGTACCCCATGTTTGGCCTCCTGAGTGGCGCAATGGTCAAAGGCACGGCATTGCAGTGGTAGAGGTGTCAATACAGACCCAGGTTCGATCCTGGGCTGTATCACAACTGGCCAAGATCAGGAATCACATAGGGTGAAGCACAATTGGCCCAGCGTCGTCCAGGTCAGGGGGGGGTTTGGTCGGGAGGGGGCTTTACAAGTAGACTGTCATTGTAAATAATAATTTGTTCTTAACTGACTTGCCTAGTTAAATAAAGGTTTAATTAAAAAATGATATATAGCCAAGTTATCGTTACTCATTGCGTATTTATTATGAATTTTATTATTATGTGTTATTACTTTTCTATTATTTCTCTATTTTCTTTCTCTCTGCATTGTTGGGAATGTGCCCATAAGTAAGCATTTCAATGTTAGTCTACACATGTTGTTTAAAGAGCATGTGACAAATACAAATGTGATTTGATTTGGACAGTGGGCAGTGCTAGAGGGTTTCCAACACAAACCAGAAGAAACCACAAAACCGCATGCTCCTTCACTCATTCACTCATTACATTAATCAAATGATCACGTTGGAGGTGCCAACTGAGGGAGCGTCAATATTTCAGTTAAGGCCTCTCTCTCATTAATGCCAGAGAGAAAGGTATGAAAGACTGTTTGTTGATGTGATGCGCTACCTCTCCACCTAGCCTGTTCTAGTGATCCCTGGGACCTCTCCCTGCCGTGCCTCTGGAACCAAGGGAGAGCTGGAGCGCAGGGAGATTCAGGGGGGATTCATCCATAGCTTCAGATGTGAAAAAAATACTTACATTGTACAATAACCTCTTAACAGAATTTACAACATTTTCTATTACATTTCATTTCTATATTCCAATGTGAAAAATTCCTGACAAACGTAATCTGCCAAAATATTTTCAACTCCATTTTTGGTGTGTTACAGGTAACAAAAAAAAACTTTAGGATCAAAACAATCATGTTTTCCAACAGCAGTTATGGGCATATAAGACATATAACACTTAACATATAACATCATGGCCTCTTAACTGACCCTCATTTGTCTTTAACAGCTAATAGCCTAATTGCTCTGTAGGTTTATTGGCACAGGGAGAGCCTGTCCCTCACATTTGTTATGATACATTTTGTCATAACAGATGTCACAGTCCTTGGTGCAAATATAGATGTATGATGGGATGTCATGGAGACATGACTGAAAGATGAAGCAAACCTTATACCTTATAAATCCATTAAAATGAAATGTCCATTGTCCATTTAATTTCTATGGATACATATTTAAACTGAAATGCAGGGAAAAGAGATATGGATGAATACAATTGACAAATAACTTCACAATGGTTATTGACTCCTGAGTGAAATATGGTGTCATGGTTAACTAGTAAGGAAAGAAAATGTATAAAAATGACAGAATAGAGACACAATCAAAATGAACAAGAGTCCATCATTGATTTAACAGTGACAACATCATTAGTTTGAAATTAAATGCAAAAGACAAATGTCCTGTTGGTCGTCATTGAGATTTGGATGGGACGGGATTGTTATTTGTTGCTATGCAAATATCACTTGACACCTCTTGGAGAGCTCTTTGAAGAGGGAAAACGGTCACCGCTGCAAACTGTTGTGTCTGCATTTGCAATAAGATTAGATATGGCCTTCACTTGAACCCGTGGAGGGAGATCTTCCAAAACCATCCGTTTGATTGATTTTCAGACGGTATTGGGGCGCTTTGATCTTGGATTATTATACAGAATGAAGAAAGAAACAACAACAAAATGTAACCACCAGCTCAACAAATTTCCAAATACTTGCAATGAAATAGTAGTAGACCACCTATCATAAAAAGACAAATTGTGGATATTTGGCCATTAGTGAAATCAGGCTAATTCGGCACAAAGAAAAAACATTCTCCCAGATGTTCATATAGCCTACACTACTGTAGCCTATATACTATATGCTGCAAATACGCATCCAAAATAACACTGTTTTTTTTTTTACTGTAGTAATTTTGCAGTGTAACTGCAGTTAGTGGACAGTATAACTGCAGTAAGCTGCAGTTATTCTGCAATTACTGCATCCAAAATACCACAGTGTACTGCAGTTACTGCACTTTTAATGCAGTTTCAAAACTGCAATATTTTTTTGTAAGGGTAAATTATTCAGGTTAACCATATAGTAAATGTCTATGTCCCTCGCCCCTCCTCTCTTTCTGTCACTCACTGGGCGGATTCGATTATGCTGAGCTGCAGGGGACCAGGCAAAGGCCGGTCAAGTAATCGGGAGAAATGAGCGCCATTCTCAAATCAAATAGTAATCGAACATTTTGTCAACCGGGCAGCATGGTGCATCGCCCAGCTCTTTTCCATAAAATAAATGTTATAATAAAAAAATAAAAAAAATGCATTGGCAAGGCAGATAAAGCGTTTAGGCCTAATATCAAAACCAATCACCTTTGGATGAGAAAACACAGAATCCTACTATTTATGTTACTGCAAGTGCTTAATTACGTCACTTTTGTTTTGAGCCGACTTCGCCGTGGACTTTTAACAGGGCGCTTGGCTCTAGCCCGGGAGGCAGCCCGGTTCCAAATCGAATGCAATCAATTTAACTTTCAGCCAATGCAAAACACGCCAACACTGGCGCCCGGGCGAGATTAATCTAGCCCTCTCATTGACACACATGCGCGCACACACAGACGGTTCTTACTTTATCTGTACTGTGAAATCTCTCCAAAACGAGATGCTGCCAAGAATGTGTCGATTGGTTCACCGCACACTTCAAAGGATATCCAGTCATAGCGTTCGAGGCAATCAGTGAAGACAAGGATGCAGAAGGGATACAGCCGAAGCCCGTATTTTGGAATTAATAATTTCTACAATCCATTTTTTTAATCCACTTTTATTTCTTCACAACAATATAAAACACGTTATGAAGTTTTTTTTTTTTCTTCAGAAAATTAGACTGACTTTGTGCTGAGACCAGTTAAAAAACTAAGTTGGCCGCAGAAGCACGCAAAAGTCATGGCCGCTTTTCCGGGGACCGACCACTTTCTAAACCCTTTCTTACAGGTGAGGAAAATCAGTTGGAATTGTTTTTAGTGGAATTTGGTATGGGAGAGTCATTTCAGTGTTAGCCTTCTTTAGAGTACATTTTGAAATTGTCAAGTGCAATTGTTGATACATTTTCTCCCAATATATTTATAGGAATTCGTCTGGATTAATTTGTTAGAAGCAGTATTTTACCTTAAAATATTTACTCTATTTTAGTTAATTAAATACATTGACTACATCAATACAATTATAACACATATTTTAGAAATAGAGATGTAGAAGTCCACAGTAAAAGGTCACCACTGTTCTATAGTTTCTCTATATTATCACATTAGAAAGAAGGTCTAAGTTCTGTGTTATCACTATAATATCTTGATTTTGTATGTGGTTTTTGCTCAGGAATATCCAATTCAATAGTGTACAGCATGTCTAACATCCATTCTCTCTATACCCCATAGGACCGCACACCCAGCTCCTCTCCTGAGAACGGGCCCCATCCCCTCTCCTCCTTCCTGGCCCGACCCTGTGGCCAAGCCCGGCTGGGGGGCAGTGGACTGGGGCAGGAACGGCCACACTCATCCTATGAAGGGACCATGAGCTCCATGACTGGGATGCTCCAGCTATTGGGCAATGAAGTGGCCCAGACCTCCAGTCTAGGGGTCCAACAGGTGGCAACTCTGACAGTGCCAAAACTACATTTTCCTGGACACGTCCAGAGCGGACTGGACCTTCATCCCCACCAGCACCACCACCTCCATGAGCTGCCTCTCACCCCTCCTGCTGAGGCCTCCTCCACCCCGGCTGCCTACGCCTTTGAGCTCCCCCCAGTGAAGATGCTCGCTCCTCAGGTCCAGGTTAGCTCTCATACTCCATTCTTCCACCCCCAGCACAATGTTATGGGGGAGAACTTTCCTAACTTCCTCCAAGGTTCCACAGCAAGACACCCCCACCACCCTGGTCGGCATACAGAGGAAGGTCAGCAGTGGTGGATATTACCCCAGACCACCAGCAGCCCCCATGGTCATCAGCAACCTCATGGCCAGAGCCACCATCACCACCCTCACCCCTTTGCCCTGGACAGACAGCTGGTGTTGGGGAACCAGCCTCAGATTGCAGCCCTCCTCCAAGGCTCCTCCAAGTGCCTGCTGGGCTCCACACGCTGCTGCAGGCGCTGCAAGTGCCCCAACTGCCTGGCCTCCTCTGGGGGCACAGGGGCTCCAGCTAACGCTGAGGAACCAGGCCAGAGGAGGCTCTACATCTGCCACTTGCCCGAGTGTGGCAAGGTGTACAAGAAGACCTCCCACCTGAAGGCCCATCTGCGCTGGCATGCCGTGGAGCGACCTTTCATCTGCAGCTGGATCTTCTGCGGGAAGAACTTCACACGCTCAGATGAGCTGCAGAGGCACCTGCGCACACATACTGGGGAAAAGCGCTTCGGCTGACAGACGTGTGGGAAGAGGTTCATGCGGAGCGACCACCTGGCAAAACACGAGAAGACCCACCAGGGGGGAGGGGCCACGACAGCCACGACACCCAACAGGAGGCTCCACAGCCACAGGGTGGCACCAGAGGACCAGCCAGGAACATCAAGAAGGAGTAGAGAAAATACCAAAAGCCAAGTGACTCGCAGTCAGTCTGGTGTGTTTTATTGAGAACCCCAGCTCCTGTCTCTGTGTGTGTGGAGTTCAGGCCATGAGAACCTCAGAAAGAGCAGAAACACAGAAGGGCCAGTGTGGAGACAGAGTCAAGGGCAGACCAATGGCCTTTCTCTGGAGAAAGAGACTTCTTACAAACACACAAACCTTTACACCATCAAACCATTGTCATGACAACATGTTTGTCATGGTCATTGTAGCCAGCATTGTCACTGGGCCGCCAGCAGGAGGCCTGTGATCTTCAGAGGCTGTTCTGTTCAGCATGACTGCCTGTGTGGACATTGGCAATAAAAGCAGAAGAGTTGTGGTGGTTGAATATTCCTTTCTCATGGAACTCTAATGGAGATAACTGGTCTCAGAGAGGGACCAAAGACATCAGGGAGGAAGTCAGAATATAAATAATTTTGGAAATAATGCTGTAATGCTGTTTACAATGGCTATTTTCATTCAGTCTGCCAGTAGAGAATATCTGAATGCGGTGTTATGGTTTTCAATAACACCACACTAGAATGTATTGTACTAATTAAGGACCAAATTCTATTTTGGATAAGTAAAAAGTAACGGTTTATTGGCCTTATTTCTTAACTGTGTATTTTTGGGACATTTGTATTGATATAATACAATGTATTGTAAATTAATTAGATATATTAGTCAATTTAGCATGATGCACAGGATAACTGACGTTAGTTGTAATTTGGTTGTCAGAAAGCCAAAATAATAGTGTGATTCAATTAACACTGATCTACATTACATGAGTATAAAATCAGAAATAATCAAAACTATGTTTGAGTAAAACAAACTGTTTGAGCTTGGTTTCATTCAAGTAAAACAATAAAAGCCTGAACACTTTCAGTAATGTCACGGATTCCCTCGGTACTGCTGGTCATTCCATGCACCAGCTTCTGAGGTCTACTTCACCGGACTCTAGGCATCGCTGGACTGTTTCATTACGCTCACCTGGTTCCCATTCCCCCTGATTAGTAATTGTATATATGTGCCCTCTGTTCACCATTGTTTTGTTCGGTTATTGTTCCCAGGTCCGTTGTTCTTGTGAGTACCTGTACTTTGTTTTGGCTTTTGCACTGCGTGTTTTGTGAACTCGTTATTACGGGTCTCGTCCTGTGCATTGTTATTACGGGTCTCATCCCGTGTATTTATTAGAGGTTGTACCTCGCTCTTTAGTTTGGGTTACATCCCTGTGTTTTTGTATACGTGTTTGTTTTGGGATTCGTCCCCGTTCCTCTTCATGGCATGTTGTATTTTGGGTGGAGTATTGAAACCCCCTATTACGTATTCCTGCGCCTGTCTCCAATCACTTCTACAACGTGACAAGTAATGATAACTCAAATGATTGTTTAGCCATTTTGTCAACTGTTGTCAATTACTGTTGACAGCATATTTGAACATGTGCGTGAGCATCTTCTATCATCAGGTAGACATCTATCACCAAGCGCCCTATTTTGAGCATTTAAAGTTGTCCCTCAACTCACCATTTGAGGAAGCTAAATACCTGTAGTATTTTTCCAATACCCTCCCAAAGCCTGTTAGGTAGGCAAAATGAACCGCATGCACATTAAACAAATCACCAGTGGATGTGAAATGTTATTGTTTAGTCTTATACTGAATAAATTGAATTACTCTTGCTTAGCGGTGCTATTGTTCACTTTTTTATTGTTCCTGTGTGGTGGAAGTATTCATCTCACAAAGGCAACAGTTAGTGTTGGCTTTGTGAAGGAAATGGTCATTCTGGGAATTTCCAGGATATTTAAGTCATCTCACTATCAGTTTCTTTTTGGCAGTCTTATAACGTAACATGACCAGAAGTATGATGGGGAGAAACAGCAGCAGTGTTTCAGAAAGTTTTTTTATTATGATCCCACAGCAGATTATTTCCATTCATGACACTGACAGATGAGCACGCCCTCTATCCGTGTTCCCCTTTCCCCTCTCTCCAGAGTTTACAGTGGGCTTTGTATGGGTTTACGTGTGTTTTCTTCAGATAACGTTGGAACAATGGCAGGGTTAAAGTGGCCCCTTAAATGAAGGAAAAGTATGCATACCGAGCAACACAGTAATAATGGATAGACTAGACAATCATGACTGCTCAAGCCCTGGACAAATTCAGTCCCACAATCAAGCTCAAATATATCTCCAGCCCACAATGTCAACACTCTTGACCCAAAGGCTGCTTTATGAAATGGTGAGGATGAATTCAGAATAGGAGGATAGCTATTTAGGAAGAAGGACAGAGAATAGATATGGCATTACCTCCCCACTGCTGTTTTACTTTCCTTGTTGTGCAAAGTGATAAAAGCTGTCACACGTAGCAGTAGCATAAAGGTAATATGGTCCCCGTGTTTAAGAAAAAGCAACAGGAAAGGGCTGGCGACTTAAGTGGTAGTTCCCAAATGTCTATTTCTATATGAAAACAAATGGTGTTAAGAATGTCACCATATGAGTGATGCTGTAGAAACGGTTTCCAGTGTGAATAGGAACCGTTGCAATGCAGATGCATTCCACCAGTCACACGCATACCAACATGCACACACACACAGAGACCATTGGTTACTTTTCCTTTTCTCTCACAGAAACACCAGAGGGCTGCATTTCTGCTTCACTTCTCGCATCCCAATAGTAAGTACAGGTTACAAAATAGTAGAAAATGTAATACGATAACAGAAATACCAACAAAAAAATCCTAATTAGAAGCTAGAGATACCATAGTAATCGTAATATGTTATTAGGGTAATCACAAGAGTTGTGCTAGTGAACCTGTCTGAACTAACCCCGCCCCAGGCCCCCTGCCTGTCCTAAGTGGAGTGGAGCCAGGTTAACCAGGGCTCTATCAGCCTGCCCCCTCATTCGCTCTGGAGTGAAGGTTACACTAGGTACAGATCTAGGATCAGCTTCCTCATCCCCCAAACCTAACCTGGGGGAAATTCTAAACTGACCTAAGATCAGCGTCTAGGGGCAACTTCACCCTACACCCCTTCATTCAGGCTGTGAAGTCAAAGGTTATCACAGGTTATCAGCACTCATGCTCATGCAGAGAGAGTTCAGTTAGCTGATCCAGGTTGCCTGGGCGATGTGATGCGTAAGCCCCTCCCTCCCCCGGCATGGCTCCATGGTAACAGTCAGTACCCCCCTGAGAAGACCAGAGTAGACAGAGGCAGCGTGTTCAGTTACATACACATAGTGGAGTCATACCTGGGCCAAGAGGCCTAATATGTCAACTTTTATATCAAAGCCTTTATTACATAATCCGTTTGTACATCTGTGCAGTCTGAGTCATATTCCAAATGTAAGTATGTATCTGCTCCCGAGTGGTGCTGCGGTCTAAGGCACTGTATCTCAGTGCAAGAGCTGTCACTGCAGTTCCTGGTTCATATCCAGCCTGCATCACGTCCGGCTGTGATTGGGAGTCCCATAGGGCGGTGCACAATTTGGCCCAGCGTCATCCGGGTTTGGCTGGGATAGGCCGTCAACCCAGTGACAGGACTACACTTTTTTTTTCCAAAGGCCCCAAAAGTTCCCTATCCCCCTGTCTGCATCTACCAGAGAGAAAGAGTTGAGGAACTAAATGAAGTGTGGAAACATGCATGACAAGCCTCTGATAAGAGCCCTGAAATCAAACCCATTTCCTCATTTTAATGGGGAGAGTCTGGCTAAATAAGATAAACCACCAGTAAGGGCACTGGGCTAGTTATCCCTGGCAACTGACTGGAGAACATTGGGACAAAGGAATGTTTTTAACCCCTGAGCCTATCCAAAACTGACTAAGGATCAGATTGTCTGCTGAAGATGAAGTCAACCTCAGAGTTTTCTGACTTGGGATCAGCGGGACTTGACAGCAATCTTTATCTTTATGGTTTCTATAGTATTTCTAGGAACTGACCATAGATCAATATGACAGCCAGCCAGGGTGCCGTTAGTAGTGTAACCCCAGCTGGGAACAACAACAGGATATCTCCATTCGGACAGAGGATAGGACTGGCCCAGTCATTTCCCTCTAGCACTGGCAACCACGACAACCCGGGCCAATGGCCAGGGGAATAATATGATAAAACAGTAAAGAACCTGGGGAAGAGCTGAGTTCACAGCTATTTATAAACTAAACTAGTCACTGATCTGTAGTGATGAGAGAGTTTAATGACAGATATCCGGCACATTTTTTTATTTAACTAGGCAAGTCAGTTAAGAACAAATTCTTATTTACACTGACGGCCTACCCCAGCAACACTGGGCCAATTGTGCGCTGCCCTATGGGACTCCCAATCACAGCCAGTTGGAATCGAACCAGGGTTTTTAGTGACAACTCTAGCCTTCGACCGCTGCGCCACTCAGGAGCCCAAATGGCAGTGAGTCCTAAGTTAACTCAGACTTTCCCGTAATGTAAATCATGCTTTGATTATATTTCTGTAGAAATAGGATTTTGTCAATGTGGATAGCAGTATATCACTGCTATACTACGAGTGTTGGAGTCAGTGGGTTCTTATTGTATTTCTCTGTAGTGTGGTTGAATACCTGTAAGCTGTGCTGGGTAGGGGGGCACAGGCCGTTGGACACCCCCTGGCAGTGCCTGGCCTCATGGGACAAGCTGAGCTTCAGAGGGAGGTGAGAGGGACGGGGTGTTGCAGGGCTAAGGTACAGTGGGGACTGAAAGAGAAAAAAGAGGGGTGAGTAAGAGAAAGACAGACATGGAGAGAGATAAATAATTAGGTAATTAGATTAAATATTTACACTTTAGTCATTTAGCAGACGCTCTTATCCAGATTGACTTACAGTAGTGAATGCATACATTTCATACATTATTTCTTTTTTTTGTACTGGCCCCCCGTGGGAATCGAACCCACAACCCTGGCATTGCAAACACCATGCTCTACCAACTGAGCCACAGGGAAGGAATATATTCTTACCAGTGGCTACTGACACTATTGTATCTTCACTTTCTGTGGTCAGCCTCCCAAATGGCACCCTATTCAATAGGGCTTCGGTTCCCTACTATTATTAGTGCCTACCTGTGTGTCTGCAGTGGGTCCCTGGCTGGGCAGGTGCAGGGAGGGCAGAGAGGTGTTGTAGGAGTGCAGGTAAGGTAGCCGGTGGCGGTCAATGGAGGCCGAGGAGTGGGGTCGCAGGCCAGAGGTCGTTGCCACGGGCGCCCTCATGGCTCGTCCCAGGCTGTTGGACTCCCTGCGCTGGTACTCTATAGGAGACTGGAGAGCTATGGACCACAGGAGATGGGGGAGGACAGGAGGTTAGTTGTAGGGAGAAGTGAGATACAATCATGCAGTTGATGCTTAACAAATGGTACTATTCATTTGTTTATTGAGCGTCTATAAATGTATCCATATACGACAGAATCAGTCAATTGATACAGTGTTGCTCCCCTATTGCAAATACTTAATAAACACAGCTTAAAAATATCCTGAAATGTTTCATCATATTTTCAAACATGCACTGAGTGTACAAAACATTAGGAACACCTTCCTAATATTGAGCTGCACCCCCTTTTGCCCTCAGAACAGCCTCAATTCGTCGAGCCATGGACTCTACAAGGTGTTGAAAGGGTTCCACAGGGATGCTGGCCCGTGTTGACTCCAATGCTTCCCACAGTTGTGTCAAGTTTGCTTGATGTCCTTTGGGTGGTGGACCATTCTTGATGCACACAGGAAACTGTTGAGTGTGAAAAACCAAGTAGTGTTGCAGTTCTTGGCACACTCAAACCAGTGCGCCTGGCACCTACTACCATACCCCGTTCAAAGGCACTTCAATAGTTTTTCTTGCCCATTCACTCTCTGAATGGCAGACACACAATCCATGTCTCACTTGTCTCAAGGCTTTAAAATCCATCTTTAACCGGTCTCCTCCCCTTCATCTACACCGATTGAAGTGGATTGAACAAGTGACTTCAATAAGGGGTCCTAGCTTTTACCTGGATTCACCCGGTCAGTCTATGTCATGGAAATGTTTTGTATACTTGTGTAAACATCAGAGAAAAAAGTAGTACACTAAATAGGGAATAGGATGTCATTTGGAACACATGATGTATGTGGCCCTGGGTCCAGCTGTCAGCAGCAGTACCGTTGAGGAAGTTCCTCTGTGTCTCCAGGATCTGGACCAGGTCGTTGACCCAGGCCCTCCGCGTCTCAGGGGACGATGCCTGTAGGACGAAGCGCGTCACGCTCCCATCGGGCCCGCGGGACGTCAGCACCAGACGACATGGGTCCTCCTCACAGTGGTCCTCCACACCCAGACAACTGAGCTGCAGTAGAGAGAGACAAGGGTCACACACACACACACACACACACACACACACACACACACACACACACACACACACACACACACACACACACACACACACACACACACACACACGCGCGCGCCCAGAAACACAAACACACACAGTACTCCGTCATTCTTACCTTGATGCTGTTTTTAAATGTGTACCCTGGCAGAGAGAAGCCTTTCTTCCTGTCGATTGGCTCACTGATAATGACCAGCTGTTCAAACAGGAAGACACGCCTCTCCTTGGCACGAGACAGGAAGCTGCTGTCCTGCTCACTGACTGTAAAGGTGTCCTGCTGGAGCAGCTTCCCCTGGGCTGTGATCTTCCCCTGAGAGAGAAAGAAAGAAAAACACTCATTTGAGTCATATAGCAGACACTCTTATCCAGAGCGACTTACAGTAGTGAGTGAATACATTTACATACTTTTCTGTACTCATCATGTATAATGTTTTTGTTTGACAAGTGATATCAAACTGGTTTCCACCTGTTTTCAGTAATCTCATACATGCTTGCCAACTGTACTAGAAAACAGCGTCTGGTGTCTGATATCTCACCTCAAAGCCCTGCAGCCTGCCCACATTCATCATATCATTACAGCGCTTGGGCACGAAACACATCACCTCCACCGCTCTCTGTGTGTGGAGGGAGGGTAGAGAGGGGGGAGAGAGAGGGGGAGAGGGGGGGGAAGAGAGAGGGAGGGGGGGGAGAGAGAATTATGGTTTGCAACTTAAAACAGTATTTTTTTTCTCGTTCTCCAACAGAGCTGTGTACATGAGAGAGAACTCTGTGTGCAGTTCACAGTAATATCACAAGTAAGTGTTGGAAATGTTTTGACCATGACTGTTTGTACCATGGTTTTGGGAGAACTCTCACCTCCAGCTCTGAGGTATCCCTTCCTGCTTTGGTGTAGTACTTCAGGAAGTCCTGAGGGAGCCAATCAGAGAATAGTTACTGAATGTTTCAGAGGGATTTCTGAACAAAATGGGACTGTAGTGTATCTTGTGTTTCATCATGTAAGAGCGACATATTATCCACAGTGAGATGAGGGAGCTGATAAGAGGACTTGGGACTCTTGGGACAAAAGCTTTCAACATTCATCTCTAAATCACAGTAAAAGCTCCCACAATGCTGGGGGGGCAGGCTGCTTATTCTCCAGTCACTCACAATTTGTCTTTCTTCCTGCCTTTCTTTCTCTTCATCTCTTCCAGTGACACGTCATTCAATACAGCTCCATTACACGATGACTCAAATCAGCTAGGGCTAGATGACATCATGCTAATTATACCAGTTCTTTTCCATATTCCAGAGGGATTTCAAACACACACGTATATGCACACAGGCACACAGGCCGACGCGCTTGGACAAGTACACATACAGAAGCGCACGCAAACACACACACACACACACCTTGAGCAGTAGTTGGTATTTCATGATCCTCTGTACTGGTTTGATGAGCAGGTCGTTGAGTTGTAGTCTGTGGCCCAGCTGCTGCCTCAGCTCCTACAGAACCAGACAGGTTAGCTCCTCATAGCAACACACACATAGGACACACACATAACTAAGGGCAGCTTCGGGTCAGTCAGACAGAACCCACTGAACAAAAATGGATTGAATCAACGTTGTTTCAACGCCATTTCAACAACAAAAAATGTATGTGATGATGTTCAATCAACATGGAAAACTGATTGGATTTTCAGAAAACGTCTTTTTTTGTTGATTTCACATTGAATTCAAGTTAGTTGACAACTCAACCAAATGTAAATCAAAACTAGATGTTGAACTGACGTCTGTGCCCAGTGGGAAGACATACAGAACTAAGGGCAGGTTTGGGTCAGTCAGACATAAACAGACATAGAATTAGCACTTAAGATACAAACAACCCAAACCAGAGTTAGAGGAATTGGGCTAGAATGATGCCTGAGTGGGATTCAAGTGCTCTTAAACTGTCCTTGTAGTTGTACTGTGAAGAGTCACTCACCTCGAAGTAGGTCTCGATATACTCTGAGACAATGTGCTCTGACTTGGGCTTGTTCTGACAGTACACTACGTACATGTGGAGACGCCGCTCCTAGAGGTCCAAAAACAAACACAGAGATGATGAGAGAGCTATACCAGATGGTGGCGCCTGTGGTCCCTGTGTGTGAGCAGGTCTGTGTGTGTGTTGGTGTGTAGGCTAAGTGTCTCCCCCATTATGGATGCTCTAACCCTCTTATTCCTCTGTTTGACTCGGTTCTCCTTCCCCTCCAGGCCCTTTTGAAATCTGTTAAATAAGAGGAGGAACTTTGCCTTATTAAATGGTTCCGGCAGCTTGGGAAGAATCGTTTAATTCACTGTTGCTTAATAAACTTGCTGGACTAATGAAGGAACAGAGAGAGAGAGACAGGGAAGTGGGAGAGAGAAAGAGAGCGAGTATGTGCGTGTGTCTATAGAAAATAATGTAAGAATGTGTGTATGTGTGCATGGACTATTTCCTGCCAAGGTCCTGCTCTTCTCACTCGGCCTCATTTTTTCTGTGAGATCCTGACCTTCACACACAAACCCAGCTGTGTGTGTGTGTGTGTGTGTGTGTGTGTGTGTGGTGTGTGTGTGTGTGTGTGTGTATGCGCACGTCTGTGTGTTTGTGTGTGTGCACTAAGTACAAACACAGCTGTTTATTTGCTTTGAATGTCATTTATCTGTCATTATGGCTCATTTGGTTCTGCAGTTTCACAAACAGCCTGGCGTTTGAACACTGGCTCTTTGTAACTGGACCTGTTAGCTGACCGTAGCACAGCACAAAGCCCTGTAGGATAATTATGCCTGCACTTATTATTATTCTACTGGCTTTCGCCTCTCCTCTCCTCCAGGCAGCCTGAACGATCAAGACACATCTGGATGGCAGTGAACCAGAGACGGGGACAGTAAACACAGTAGTACTCTGAAGAGACCAGGACTTCTTACCAGACACACAGAGGGACACCCTGGAACTTCATTCCAAATACAAGAAAACAGAATCAAAGACCATGTAAGGGGCTAGGTTGTCATGGTGCGCCCGCAAACAAAGAGTTACACTTATGCAAACACATACACGAATGCACACACACACACAGACTCACATGCTTGATGAAGAGTTGGGCCAGTCTGTCGGGCTCAGACACACACTTCTCCAGCTCCCCCAGGAGATAGCTGTGACACACAGAGCAGAGAGGAGGGTCGAACACCAATATACACTCGTCTACACACACACAGGCAGAGGGGAAGAGACACACAGATACACACGCAACTATACACATGGAAACAGATACACACAGAAACACAGAAGGAGCGAGAGAAACAGCTCTGACAGGCTTTCCCGAGACCACACACACACACACACACACACACAGGAAATATCTGACAGCCATGTGGATTCAGTGTGAGAGCATCAGACTTATATGATACGTGCTGATGAACATGCTCCAGTCTCAGTGAGCTCTCACACACACTCCACACACGCTCTTCACATAAACAGCGCTCAGTATTCACATTCACATACACACACACGTTTAGCCAAGAGCGTGAGACCTACTCTTTATGCCAGTCATAGATCTGGTGGATGTTCCCGAACACTATCTTGTCTTTGCCCTTCATGTCCTCTGGAATCCCGTGAGTGGCCATGCTGGCCATGTAGCCCTGGGCAGAGTAGAAGACACACACACTACCTCAGGACAGGAAGTACTGCTACTTCACAGGAGGGCATCTGGCTATAGTCATCATTGTGTAATATGGTAGAGACAATAGCATAATAACTTCTATGGCATAACAAAAAAAAGGAGACTTTAGGTGTACTGTACTTTATATCACAAAAATAACTAATAGGGGGTCAGCATAAAAAATGTCACATGATCGATTTGTCACACACCTCTACTATGAGGCCCAGGTCGTCCACATACAACTTCTCTGTCTCTATCAGCTCTGTCAGCACATATCTGAGAGAGAGAGAGAGATGAGTTGGCTGTAGTAATAGAGGGCAGCCATGAAACAGCGTCTTCTCTCATCACAGTGAGGGATGGGGTTCTCCCAGAGTGGAGCCAGCACTTCCATCACACCGTTAGCTCTCATTAGGACACAGCATACTGAATTACATCCCAACTGACACCATATTCCCTGTATAGTACACTACCAGGGACTTAATGACTGCAGCACCAGGAGCACTTAGATGCTGCATTATACTGTGGTGGAAAACTGACAGTCCATTAATGGGATAGGGACCACAAGACTGGACACATTGTGGGTTCACGTGGAGGTCACAACCACCTACATGCTCTTCTCTAAGGCACTCCTCCTGTCCTCCTCACTGTCCATGGTGGCTGACCATTGGCTGGTCGAGTCATCAATCAGGGAGGAGCCATCTTCTTCTCCTGGGAGAATAGTGGAATAATGTTGGTTCTGAAAGAAGAGGGTGGAGAGGTGAGCTCATACATGTATTCACTCCAGGTCTGTTGACTGTAAGCATATGTCTGCTATACAAAAAAAGCATAGAGTCCAGGCCCGACAGACAGTTCATGAATTGGACCTATGGCTGGTAGCTCCTAATCCAGGAAGCAGACGTCCATGGGAAGGAGAGGGAGGAAGTAGGTAGACTCCTCAAGACAAGGCCAGCACCCTGTGGGCTGTTCCAGGAGGGAGACTCCTCAGGGCAACTCCAGCATCCTGTAGGCTGTTCCAGGAGGGAGACTCCTCAGGACAACTCCAGCACCCTGTAGGCTATTCCAGGAGGGAGACTCCTCACTACTTATCCCCTCTGAAAAAAAACTGCCTGCCGTGACACTTAGTCTACACCCCCTGTACTCTGATAGCAATAAGCACTTTTCCATTTATTTTCCTTTCTCTCTTTCTTGCCTAGGTGATAGCAGGCTGAAATAGCAAGAGATTAATATTTCAAAGAATAAATAAGTCTTCACCTCAAATACAGGCTAATCTCTGAATAGGAATAAGAATGTAATCTTCTCTTTCTAAGACTTCAGCCACCCCTGTATTTATCTGCACCACCGCTCAACCCCTCTCTCTACTACACTAACACTCCCCATTGTCAATTTATGGACCAGTTCTATCTCTCTCTCTCTTTCTCTCTCTCTCTCCTGGCCTTGTCTTGTCCCCCTACTTCCTCTCTCACGTTCCCTCTCTATGACCTGTTTTTAATGCTGGGTTAAGTTATCCTTCCATCACTTTCACCTCCTTCGTGACCAATCCAGGCCTGGTTAGGCTCAACAAAACCCCCAATCATGACAAGATCCTGAATTGCCACACACACACAAATGGGTGCTGATGTCCATGATAGCCATATCGCGTCTGACTCATGCTTCCTCGTATCCTAATGTTACCACTGCCAGGCAGCCCACAGACAGTAGGTCTTTTCACCAGTACCTAAGCTATGTTAAAGGGATCGCAGAGCTCCTGATGGACCTAGTGAGGTAGCCTATTCATGGCAGCTCAGCTCAGGGTCATCTCTTCTGACCGCGAAGGGGAGGTAAAGGCAATGGCAGAGCTGTGATAAGAGTCCTAAAGATTTAGATATTTATTGACCCTCATGGAGCGTTTCAGTGGTTAGAATGTGTCATGGGGTGTAAACGCTGGAGTTTCAGTAAGAGTTAAGAGGGGGGAGGGATTGAGAAAACATTTCCAGCCTGGCCATTCCCCCTAGCACTTCCTCAAGCCCCCCCCCCCCATTTCCTCTTCTTCCGTCCCGTGAATTCTCCAGTCTCTCTAAGCCTGACCTAGACTCACCCAAGACACCCTGTTCTGACCTCCAGTCCCCCTCTACCTCCCTATTTCCTCCCCTTGACAGCCTCCCCTGGTTTCTCTTCTATCCCTATTACCCACGTATCCCTCAACCCCTCTCTACCCCTACCCCTGCTCCCTAACCATGTTATATCCAGCATCCCTGTAGCTCTTTCTCTAACACCCACGTCTTAGTCTTCCCTGGACCTCTACTCTACTAACCCCCCTCCACCCACCCCTCCAGCCCTCCACCCCCAGCTCTGAACCTGTTTTCAGCTCCCCAGTGAGTCTGTGGACGCATTAGGCTGTCCGGGGCTGATCTGCTGCCTCGCTGCTTGATCACTTCCAGATGCAGCCTGGAAAATCCCACAGGATTGATCCCACTGCACAGGGCTTTCTTAAATGTTCTTTAGATTTAAAGTGGTGAGAGTTTTTTCCTGATTGTTTGAGGGCGAGAGCGTGTGTGCGTGTGTGTGTATTTATGTGTTTTTGTGTGCATGTGCGTGAAATAACTGATAAGGCAAAGTTGTTCTTTGAAGATAATGTTTGGGTGAATGGGAGTTACTGCCAGATACACTGAATATACTGTACAGCATTCCCAGTGACTATGGATTTGCGGGGGAAACTGTTATGTTTTATAAACATTAGCTATACTAATTTAGCATACTCCTCTGGTTTGTTTGATGACTCTAGCATTGCTTATGTGTTCTGTTTGAATGTTAATGCTCTAATTTCCAGGATTTTTGCATTAACCAATAAGCGGTTGCCCAGCAACAGAGGTATCTCAGGTTACATGAGGACAGACTTGATGTTTTCTGACCTTACATCTATTTATGGTTAATTCTCCTCCGCTTTCTCTGTGGGTCAGGATTCTTTTTCTCTCTTTCTCTCTCTACCTCTCTTACTTTCTTTTGTTATTTCTCTCTCTCTCTCTCTCCTCTTTCTCTCCCTCCCTCTCCCTCCCTCTCCCTCCCTCTCTCTCATCCCTCTTTCCCTCTTTCGCCACCTCCCCCCACTCTCTCCTTATTGAATATTGATAGGGGTTTTAAAGTGAGTTGTTTCAGCCTCAGTGCCCGTGTTTGACTAACAGGGAAATGAATGCTCTGACAGCTGTAATACTGTGAGGGAAAAATGTATTTGATCCCCTGCTGATTTTGTATGTTTGCCCACTGACAAAGAAATGATCAGTCTATAATTTCAACAGCAAGAGACAGAATAACAACAAAAAAATCCTGAAAAACTCATGTCAGAAATGTTCTAAATTGATTTGCATTTTAATGTGGGAAATAAGTATTTGACCCCTCTGCAAAACATGACTTAGTACTTGGTGGCAAAACCCTTGTTGGCAATCACAGAGGTCAGATGTTTCTTGTAGTTGGCCACCAGGTTTGCACACATCTCAGGAGGGATTTTGTCCCACTCCTCTTTGCAGATCTTCTCCAAGTCATTCATGTTTCGAGGCTGACGTTTGGCAACTCTATCCTTCAGCTCCCTCCACAGATTTTCTATGGGATTAAGGTCTGGAGACTGGCTAGGCCACTCCAGGACCTTAATGTGCTTCTTCTTGAGCCACTCCTTTGTTGCCTTGGCCGTGTGTTTTGGGTCATTGTCATGCTGGAATACCCATCCACGACCCATTTTCAATGCCCTGGCTGAGGGAAGGAGGTTCTCACCCAAGATTTGACGGTACATGGCCCCGTCCATCATCCCTTTGATGCGGTGAAGTTGTCCTTTCACCTTAGCAGAAAAACACCCCTAAAGCCTAATGTTTCCACCTCCATATTTGACGGTGGGGATGGTGTTCTTGGGGTCATAGGCAGCATTCCTCCTCCTCCAAACACGGCGAGTTGATGCCAAAGAGCTCCATTTTGGTCTCATCTGACCACAACACTTTCACCCAGTTGTCCTCTGAATCATTCAGATGTTTATTGGCAAACTTCAGACGGGCATGTATATGTGCTTTCTTGAGCAGGGGGACCTTGCGGGCGCTGCAGGATTTCAGTCCTTCACGGCGTAGTGTGTTACCAATTGTTTTCTTGGTGACTATGGTCCCAGCTGCCTTGAGATCATTGACAGGATCCTCCCGTGTAGTTCTGGGCTGTTTCCTCACCGTTCTCATGATCATTGCAACTCCACGAGGTGAGATCTTGCATGGAGTCCCAGGCCGAGGGAGATTGACAGTTCTTTTGTGTTTCTTCCATTTGCGAATAATCACATCAACTGTTGTCACCTTCTCACCAAGCTGCTTGGCGATGGTCTTGTAGCCCATTCCAGCCTTGTGTAGGTCTACAATCTTGTCCCTGACATCCTTGGAGAGCTCTTTGGTCTTGGCCATGGTGGAGAGTTTGGAATCTGATTGATTGCTTCTGTGGACAGGTGTCTTTTATACAGGTAACAAGCTGAGATTAGGAGCACTCCCTTTAAGAGTGTGCTCCTAATCTCAGCTTGTTACCTGTATAAAAGACACATGGGAGCCAGAAATCTTTCTGATTGAGAGGGGGTCAAATACTTATTTCCCTCATTAAAATGCAAATCAATTTATAACATTTTTGACATGCGTTTTTCTGGATTTTTTTGTTGTTATTCTGTCTCTCACTGTTCAAATAAACCTACCATAAAAATTATAGACTGATCATTTCTTTGTCAGTGGGCAAACGTACAAAATCAGCAGGGGATCAAAAAAAAAATCCCTCACTGTATCTCTTTGTTCTCTAAATCGCCACAGAATCAGCCTTTGTGTACAGAGCTCTAACAATCAAAATGTATTTGTCACATCTGCCGAAAACAACAAGTGTAGACCTTCCCGTGAAATGCTTACTTACAAGCCCTTAACCAAGAATGCAGTTTTATGAAGAGTTAAGAATATATTTAATAATTAAACTAAAATGAAAAAATATTTTACAAAAAGGAATGCAATAAAATTGCAATAACAGTGCCTTCGGAAAGTATTCAGACCCGTTGACCTTTTCCACATTTCGTTACGTCACAGCCTTATTCTAAAATATATATATTTTTAAAGAATCTTCAGCAATCTACACACAATACCCCATAATGACAAAGCAAAAACAAGTTGTTAGAATTTTTGCAAATTTATAAAAAATAGAAAAGACAAATACCTTATTTACATAAGTTTTCAGACCCTTTGCTATGAGATTCTAAATTGAGCTCAGGTGCATCCTGTTTCCATTGATCATCCTTGAGATGTTTCTACAACTTGATTGGAGTCCACCTGTGGTAAATTCAGTTTATTGGACATGATTTGGAAAGAAACACACCTGTCTATATAAGGTCCCACAGTTGACAGTGCATGTCAGAGCAAAAACCAAGTGATGAGGTTGAAGGAATTGTCCGTAGAGCTCCCGAGACAGGATTGTGTCGTGACACAGATCTGGGGAAGGGTACCAAAACATTTCTGCAGCATTGAAGGTCCCCAAGAGCACAGTGGCCTCCATCATTCTTAAATGGAAGAAGTTTGGAACCACCAAGACTCTTCCTAGAGCTGGCCTCCGAGCCAAACTGAGCAATTGGGGGAGAAGGGCCTTGGTCAGGGAGGTGATCAAGAACCCGATGGTCACTCTGACAGAGCTCCAGAGTTCCTCTGTGGAGATGGGAGAACCTTCCAGAAGGACAACTATCTCTGCAGCACTCCACCAATCAGGCCTTTATGGTTTAGTGGCCAGACGGAAGCCACTCTTCAGTAAAAGACACATGACAGCCTGCTTAGAGTTTGCCAAAAGGCACCTAAAGGACTGTGTGTGTGCGTGTATGTGTGTAACCCTTACCAGACTGTGTGTATCCCTGTCCTGTAGTAGGTCAGATAGGTAGCTGTGACAGAGAGGGTGTGTTGGAGAGTATGCTGCTGGACTCACCAGGCCATCATTCCCCTGCACAACACACAACATACACATACACGCACACACACACATATATATATATATACACACACACACACACACACACACACACACACACACACACACACACACACACACACACACACACACACACCACACACACACACACACGTAACCTATTCACGTTACTTGGGCATTCATATTAAGTCATTGGCGTCAGGGGTTTGTCCTGAAGTGACGTTATCACAATCTTTTTTATAAAAACCTCTGTGTGGATTCCAAGGCTATAGTAGAGAGTAATGCCTCACCAAGTCCACATCAGTGCAGGGGAGGATGGTGTAGTTCTCCCCCTGCTCCAGAGGCCTTCCAAGGGCTTGGCCGTTAGGGAGGAGGGGAGAGGGATGCTTCCCATCCAGCCTGTGGACCTGCCTGTCCTCCTTGCATCCCCCTCCTCCTTTCACTCCTCCTCCTCCCCCCACGCTCAGCTTGCGGACAGGGTTGGTGAGCCACTTCTTCAGGGCACTGACGGAGTGCCGTGACCCACCAGGGGAGGAGGGAGAGCAGGGGCTGGAGATGCCAGAGGCCTGGGGGGCCACAGAGCCTACGGATGGAGTGATGCTGCCCTCACTGCCGGCCACAGAGTACGACTCTACAGGGGATACAGAGAGAGAGAGGTTTTGGTTATTCAGTTATTGAGGTAATTTAGTCCGACTTGATTTAAGCACAGGTTTTTCTATTGGTTACTTCCTTAGAATACCTTGACTTTATAGATTAATGTATTAACAGTACTCCATTTCCCAGTACCAGCTTTAATACCACAGCAACCAGGCCATTTACTGCTTTCTAACCCACACAGAGCTCTCATGTGGATATTGCCTTTCCACCTCACAAAAATGTGCTTAAATGATCTGTTTTAAGCCGATAAAGTATTAATACCAATGTAGCACAGGGAGTCACATGCCGGGCCGAAATAAACCACATTTAATCAACAAATCCACAGGTGGAAACTCACTTCACAGTACAAAGAAAGAAATAGAAAGAACAAGATACTTTGGCTCGGACACTGTTTATCTACAGAGGTGCTATCTGTGTGTGTGTGAGTGTGTGTGTGTGTGTGTGTGTGTATGAGGGGTGGTGGTGGGTGGGGGGGGGGGGGGGTGGGGGGTGGTAGGAGGCATTCTAAGCTATGGAGAGAGCTGTTGATTAGACGTCCTAAAATAGTTCACACGCGACAGCTGACACAGCCATCGAGTCAGCCTACCGATGTGATATCATCACTGAGAGAGAGACAGGAAGAGGAGGAACAAGAGTGTGGAGTGGGTCTGCAGGGAGAAAGGGGTAAACATATTGGAGGAGGTTTATGTTAACACATACTGTATATGTCCTCAACGAGAGTGTGGATATGAGTTTTAAACTCATGCTGTGCTGGGCTGAGTCCGACCCACCCTGTCTTCTCTCTCAGGGGGTAAGGAGTTGGTGTTTACAGAATGGTATACACTGGCTGACCCCACTGTATATTTGGATTCCAGTGAGACATTGCAATGACAGTGAAAACGAGGAAAGGAAGAGGTACAAAGGGGAAAAGGAGTGAGAAAGAGTGAGAGGAATTGAGAGGCAGGAGATGGAGGGACGAGCACACAGTAAAATAGTTTGAGAGGAGAGAGAGGAAGACAAGAGTGAAGAGTTTTCTTGGGAGACGAATGAGGCCTTGAGAGAGTGCAAGAGCTAGCTGACTGAGACACTGTCTGTCTGTAAGTCTGTCTTGTAGTGATGGAAAAGCAGCTGATGTAAATCATGACAGCCAAAGCCAGCCCTAATCACACATTCTATCCTAACCATTGTTTCCTGTACTCCTAACTTAGCATTAGTGGGCTAATACAAGTGCTGTCACTCACTCACACCACAGAATGAATTCCATTAACTAAGCCTTTAGACTATGGAAAAGAGTATGATCTCGAACACACTGTTCTGATTAGGAAGCCCCAACATTAACGTTTGATTTTGTTCTGCTGATCTTAGCAGTGGCTTAAGCTCTTTGTGGCTCTTTGCTGCCACTTTGGCCACCTCCCAGACTCTAACTATGTACCGTTAGCACATTGATTTAAGCTGTAATCATAAAAATGGGGTATCGGGCCCAGAGAAAAGCTGAGACAGAGATCTTCTGTAGAAGTCTGACACAGCCGTTTTTAGGAGTCACCACATTGGCGGTAACATTGTTAATAACATGGCCATTTCTCTGGTACTGTTCACTTTTAATTTATACCCAGCTAGCACGTTTGGTTTCTTGGAAGTTGTGGAAATGTATGTTTTGGTTTCACATTGGTTGTGGGAATGAAGCCATACGTTTCCTGACCGTTAAAACTGAACGTTTTTTAAAGTGGATATTTCATCTGTTCAGGGAACTTTTATTTTTAGGTTGCAGGAAGGTTCTGAGAACGTTTTACTCTGGTTCCTTGAAAGTTTTCCTGGGAAGTTTTATTAATGCTCTGAGAACGGAAACTGTAGGTTATTTTCAGTTTCTTTTAAACTTCCTTAACTTTTACTGAATATTTCAATAAGAGTTTTAATAACACTGCTAGCTTATTTTCGGTGAACTTTTTTTTACTCCAATCACAGATAGGACACATGGAAATTAATTTCCTTGGGCTTTAATCGTGCAAACACTTTTTTTTTTATTGTGACACGACATCAGTGAGATTGAAACCTATAGTCTTCTGTTCTCTATCCATAAAATTAGTCCACTGCACCACCATGATGGAGCGAGAATACAATGTTTTTTTACACATACATTCATTTTGGTCTTTTCAAACAGTCTCCATTTCAAAGGAAACAAGCACACATTAAGATGTGTGGCCAATTAGAGGGCACGGCCAACACACCTGAACACACTTAACAAGATTGAGGATAGAGAGAGTTTTGTTGATGCTGAGAACGGAATGTATTGTAAATGTTTTTACAGTGCATTCAGAAAGTATTCAGACCCCTTCCCTTTCTCCACATTTTGCTACATTACAGCCTTATTCTAAAATTAATTGTTTTCCTCATCAATCTACGCACAATAGCCCATAATGACACAGCAAAAACAGATTTTATAATTTTTTGGAAATGTATTTAAAATAAAATACATATATACCTTATTTACATAAGTATTCAGACCCTTTGGTATGAGACTCAAAATTGAGCTCAGGTGCATCCTGTTTCCATTGATCATCCTTGAGATGTTTCTACAACTTGATTGGAGCCCAAGGCACACACCTGTCTATATAAGGTCCTACAGTTGACAGTGAATGTCAGAGCAAATCCAAGCCATGAGGTCGAAGGAATTGTACCTAGAACTCCACGACAGGATTGTGATGAGCAACAGATCTGGGGAAGGGTACCAAAACATTTATGCAACATTGAAAGGCCCCCAAGAACACAGTGACCTCCATCATTCTTAAATGAAAGAAGTTTGGAACCACCAAGACTCTTCCTAGAGCTGGCTGCCCGGCCAAACTGAGCATTCGGAAAAGGGCCTTGGTCAGGGAGGTGACCAAGAACCCGATATTCACTCTCACAGAGCTCCAGAGTTCCTCTGTGAAGATGGAGAACCTTCCAGAAGTACAACCACCTCTGCAGGACTCCACCAATCAGGCCTTTATGGTAGAGTGGCCAGACAGATGCCACTCTTCAGTAAAATGCGCATGACAGCCCACTTAGAGTTTGCCAAAAAGCACCTAAAGGACTCTCAGAACATGAGAAACAAGATTCTCGTCTGATGAAAGCAAGATTGAACTCTTTGGCCTGAATTTCAAGTGTCATGTCTGGAGGAAACCTGGCACCATCCCTACGTTGAAGGATGGTGGTGGCAACATCATGTTGTGGGGAGATTTTTTCAGCGGCAGGGACTGGGAGACTAGTCAGAATCGAGGGAAAGATGAACGGAGCAAAGTACAGAGAGATCCTTGATGAAAATCTGCTCCAGAGCGCACAGGACCACAGACTGGGGTGAAGGTCCACCTTCCCACAGGAAAACGACCCTAAGCACAGAGCCAAGACACCGCAGGAGTGGCTTTGGGACAAGTCTCTGAATGTCCTTGAGTGACTCAGCCAGACCCTAGACTTGAACCAAATCAAACAGCTCTGGAGAGACCTGAAAATAGCTGTGCAACAACACTCCCCATCCAACCTAACCAAAGATTGGTTCACATCCATGGATCTGAAGGATGCGCTTTTTCATTTAGTCATCTTCTTCAGGATTGGTGGGTCCCCTGCGGGACAGTTGAGGTAATGTTGGCTAATGTGATTAGCATGAGGTTGCAAGTAACAAAAAAATCCAGAAAAACGCATGTCAAAAATGTTATAAAATGATTTTGTATTTGACCCCTCTGCAAAACATGACTTAGTACTTGGTGGCAATCACAGAGGTCAGACATTTCTTGTGGTTGGCCACCAGGTTTGCACACATCTCAGGAGGGATTTTGTCCCACTCCTCTGTGCAGATCTTCTCCAAGTCATTAAGGTTTCGAGGCTGACGTTTGGCAACTCGAAGCTTCAGCTCCCTCCACAGATTTTCTATGGGATTAAGGTCTGGAGACTGGCTAGGCCACTCCAGGACCTTAATGTACTTCTTCTTGAGCCACTCCTTTGTTGCCTTGGCCATGTGTTTTGGGTCATTGTCATGCTGGAATACCCATCCACGACCCATTTTCAATGCCCTGGCTGATGGAAGGAGGTTCTCACCCAAGATTTGACGGTACATGGCCCCGTCAAATGATGCGGTGAAGTTGTCCTGTCCCCTTAGCAGAAAAACACCCCCAAAGCATAATGTTTCCACCTCCATGTTTGACGGTGGAGATGGTGTTCTTGGGGTCATAGGCAGCATTCCTCCTCCTCCAAACACGGCGAGTTGAGTTGATGCCAAAGAGCTCCATTTTGGTCTTATCTGACCAAAACAATTTCACCAGTTGTCCTCTGAATCATTCAGATGTTCATTGGCAAACTTCAGACGGGCATGTATATGTGCTTTCTTGAGCAGGGAGACCTTGCGGGCGCTGCAGGATTTCAGTCCTTCACGGCGTAGTGTGTTACCAATTGTTTTCTTGGTGACTATGGTCCCAGCTGCCTTGAGATCATTGACAAGATCCTCCCGTGTAGTTCTGGGCTGATTCCTCACCGTTCTCATGATCATTGCAACTCCACGAGGTGAGATCTTGCATGGAGCCCCAGGCCGAGGGATATTGACAGTTCTTTTGTGTTTCTTCCATTTGCGAATAATCGCATCAACTGTTGTCACCTTCTCACCAAGCTGCTTGGCGATGGTCTTGTAGCCCATTCCAGCCTTGTGTAGGTCTACAATCTTGTCCCTGACATCCTTGGAGAGCTCTTTGGTCTTGGCCATGGTGGAGAGTTTGGAATCTGATTGATTGATTGCTTCTGTGGACAGGTGTCTTTTATACAGGTAACAAGCTGCGGTTAGGAGCACTCCCTTTAAGAGTGTGCTCCTGATCTCAGCTCATTACCTGTATAAAAGACACCTGGGAGCCAGAAATCTTTCTGATTGAGAGTGGGTCAAATACTTATTTCCCTCATTAAAATGCAAATCAATTTATAACATTTTTAACATGCGTTTTTCTGGATTTTTTTGTTGTTATTCTGTCTCTCACTGTTCACATAAACCTAACATTAAAATTATAGACTGATCATTTCTTTGTCAGTGGGCAAACATACAAAATCAGCAGGGGATCAAATACTTTTTTCCCCCACTGTAAGTTCAAAGATGAAAAAGCCTGGAAGGAGGAGAGATGACTAGAAACGATTCGGTTGGCCGTTTTATCTGTGGATTAATTGTCGGAGTAGAGGACCTTGTGCATTTCAGGTAAAACAACAACTCAATGTTTATATCCCAGGACAAATTAGCTAGCAACAGCAATTTAGCTAAATAGGATAAATTAGCTAGCAAGTACAAGCTAACTAGCCAAATTGCCATACATGTTTAATGCTTTTTAACCTGTCCCCAAATTAATGTAATTGGTTCAGAGTTTGTTTTGACATTTTAACCTGCGTGTCGTGATCGCGGTTGGTGTAGGGGGACAAAATAAATGTATGCACAATAGCGCACGATGGCGCACGCGCGCAGCCGGTTTGGGTTCTGTGTTACTGTGTGAGGTGAAGAAAAAATGACTGAGAAGCTCAGCTTATTAGTGGTGGTGAGTTAAGTCAATAAGAAATCAGACATCGCGAAATGGGTACTTTCATACATTTGCTTGCAGCAGGCTAGTTAGCCTACTTCTGTGCATGCTCAGGTCCGCACGCTGAATCAAAATTCAGAGGACAGAGAAAACAGACACATCCTAATTGCTCACATGAAGCACTCCAAACAAAATACAATGACAAAATTGGGGGGAAAAAACTTGTAAATTACTGTATGAAATAAACCAAAACTCACAAGTGTAGCAGGTATTGGGACAAATTCACTTATATGTGTATTAAAGAAGTAAAAAGTTAAATATTTGGTCCCATATTCATAGCAGGCAATGACTACATCAAGCTTGTGACTCTACAAATCGGTTGGATGCATTTGCTGTTTGTTTTGGTTGTGTTTCAAATTATTATGTGCCCAATTGAAATTAATGGTAAATAATGTATTGAGTCATTTGGAGTCCCCTGCGAAAAATGCTAACCTCCCCTGTTATTGTACTGGTGAGAGGTTAGCATGTCTTTGGGGTATGATATTTGTGTGTGTCAACTTTCTTACTCATCATTATTCACGATTCATTAAGGATAATCCGTAATCATGGTAGCATCCACAAATTTCTAGAGTCCCAAGCATGATGTAGTCATTGCGTGCTATGAATATGGGACCCAATATTTTACTTTATTCTACTTTAATGCACATAAGTGAATTTGTCGCAATAATATGTTTGCAGGAGTGCAGAGCCAAAACAACAAAACATGTGTCACTGTCCCTATACTTTTGGAGCTCACTGTATCTTTAGGAAGTCCTTTAATTCAAATCGATATCCTTTCCTTCAGACCCCTGCCGGGATGGCAGGTAGCCTAGTGGTTAGAGCGTTGGGCCAGTAAAACGAAAGATTGCTGAATCAAATCCCTGAGCTGACAAGGTAAATATCTGTTGTTCTGCTCCTGAACAAGGCAGTTAACCTGCTGTTGCCTGGTAGGATGTCATTGTAAATAAGAATGTGTTCTTAACTGACTAGCCTAGCCTAGTTAAAGGAAGCACTCAGCACAGTTACAAATCTTTCTCTCACCTACTTTTTTTATTCCTTCATCACCCTGTCTTTTATTTTCCTTTCCTCTCTCTCTCTCTCTCTCTCTCTCTCTCTCTCCTACTGTGTCCACATCCCTCATACTGTGTCCACATAGTGAGTAGTGAGGTGGTCTCATTTGTTTTATCTTGCAGTCAACGAACTTTCATTTTGACCCTGCTGGTCATCTATGAACGTTTGAACATCTTGAAGAACGATCTGGCCTTAATGGCCATGTACTCTTATAATCTCCACCCAGCACAGCCAATAGAGGACTGGCCACCCCTCAGAGCCTGTTTCCTCTCTAGGTTTCTTCCTAGGTTCCTTCCTTTCTAGGGAGTTTTTCCTAGCCACCATGCTTCTACATCTGCATTGCTTGCTGTTTGGAGTTTTAGGCTGGGTTTCTGAATAAGCACCTTGTGACATATGCTGATGTAAAAAGGGCTTTATAAATACATTTAATTGTTTTGATTGATGGATTGGCAGACCTATCAATTTTCAGACGTGTGTGTGTGTGTGTGTGTGTGTGTGTGTGTGTGTGTGTGTGTGCGTGTGCGTGTGCGTGTGTGTGTGGGTATTAAGCTACACTGCACTTTAACCTCATTGTATAATTTCCTCATTGTGTCACTGTCTTAATACTTTTGGAGCTCACCGTATATAATTTTGTCTACTTTAGGCTGCAGTGACTACTGTTACCGAAGAACCCTTGTTGAACCCCTAATTTTTAGGGGTTCAACGTGGGTTCTTCCTATGTGTGGAGGTGCTATCTTAATCAGTATCATAAAAGCTGATAGTATTTCAACAACATAAAATATGCATCTAAGTCGAACTGAAAATGTCATTTGGACATTTTGCATAAAAACCATTCCGTTTTTTTTTGTTATGAGGAGGGAGGGAGGGAGGGAGGGAGGGAGGGAGGGGAGGAAGGAAGGAATCATTTTATTAATTCAGTTTGATCTGTCCTCGCCCCACACTGCACCTTGGAGTCACCAAACAGTGTTCTAGACTAGTGATTTTACAGAGAGTGTCACTGAGTATGAACATTTGTCAAATTGAGGGAAAGTGAGAATGTGGCCCATGTACAGTGCATTCAGAAATTGTACAGACCCCTTGACTTTTTCCACATTTTGTTAAGTTACAGCCTTATTCTGAAATGGATTAAGTTATTTTTGCTCTCATCAATCTACACATAATAGCCCATAATGACAAAGCAAAAACTGGTTTTGGGAAATTGTTGCAACTAATGATAAGTTCATAAACATTCATTATCACCTATAGTCTATAAGCTATTCTCAGAGCTCCACTGTGTGAATAGTTTATATTCAATGTTATCCATATGTCCGCAGACAGTTGATAGAAAAACTATTCCACTTTCCCCTCACTTCTATATATATCGTTTATGTGTGACGTAAAGGTATGCAGAGGTCTTAACATAGATCAAATCCCATATGTTTAGAAATAGTAGGTTTGCAGAGGGATAACTGGGGGATGAAAAAGAATGTTCCATTTACATTAGTCACACGCATGCACACACTTACACACACACACCTTATGGACCTGTAGGCGTATGTCTCTGGCTGTGTGCCGTGATCTTCCTGTACCCAGTCTGCTGAGAATGTCTCTCTCACACCACTGCTCTCCTGTTGTGGTGGGTTGGATTTCCCATCGATTGAGTGACAGCTCAGCTCATGGGGCGGAGCGAGGTCTTGTGGGTTTGTGTGTGTGGTTGTGTCCCAAATGGCAGCCTATTCCCTACATAGTGCACTAAGTTTGACCAGAGCCCTATGGGCCTTAGTCAAAAGTAGTAAACGTTATAGGGAACAGGGTGCCATTTGGGATGTGACCTGTGTTTTTCTAATCCCATAGGCCCAGTGCCTGTATCTGTCATGAGTGACTGTGTGTGACTGCTTACATCACGACCTGCAGCACATCAGCAGCCAGCCGGTTCAATCTCTACAGAATTAAAACTTGACTTTACCATTGTGATAGACAGACAGAGACAAATCAACTGATAAAATACAATAATAACATGTTGGCTACTATGGTACTGTTTTCACGTCCCCCGAATCCTGAATCTTAGTCTTGAGAATTAGAAATGGCAAATTTCACAAATGGCAAAGCTCCATGGAGCAGGCTGCTGTGGACAGGAGTGATCTGGCTCATGACTGCAGAAACAGGGCATATCAACAGGGCTTATCTTGTCCTGCTGGAAACTGGTCAGTCACACACGCACGCACGCACATACACAATACACATACAGTTGTAAAGTTGGAAGTTTACATACACTTAGGTTGGAGTCATTAAAACTCGTTTTTCAACCACTCCACAAACTTCTTGTTAACAAACTATAGTTTTGGCAAGTCGGTTAGGACATCAAATTTGTGCATGATACAAGTAATTTTTCCAACAATTGTTTACAGACAGATTATTTCACTTATAATTCACTGTATCACAATTCCACTGGGTCAGAAGTTTACATACACTAAGTTGACTGTGCTTTTAAACAGCTTGGAAAATTCCAGAAAATGATGTCATGGCTTTAGAAGCTACTGATAGGCTAATTGACATAATTTGAGTCAATTGGAGGTGTACCTGTGGATGTATTTCATGGCCGACCTTCAAACTCAGTGCCTCTTTGCTTGACATCATGGGAAAATCAAAAGAAATCAGCCAAGACCTCAGAAAAAAAGAATTGTAGACCTCCACAAGTCTGGTTCATCCTTGGGAGCGATTTCCAAATGCCTGAAGGTACCACGTTCATCTGTACAGACAATAGTATGCAAGTATAAACACCATGGGACCATGCAGCCGTCATACCGCTCAGGAAGGAGACGCGTTCTGTCTCCTAGAGATGAACGTACTTTGGTGCGAAAAGTGCAAATCAATCCCAGAACCACAGCAAAGGACCTTGTGAAGATGCTGGAGGAAACAGGTACAAAAGTATCTATATCCACAGTAAAACGAGTCCTATGTCGACAACCTGAAAGGCCGCTCAGCAAGGAAGAAGTCACTGCTCGAAAACCGCCATAAAAAAAGCCAGACTATGGATTGCAACTGCATATGGGGACAAAGATCATACTTTTTGGAGAAATGTCCTCTGGTCTGATGAAACAAAAATTGTAATGTATCTGTGTGTAGCTGGTGTAGATGAGTCAGGTGCAGGACAGCAGATATGAGTAATGTAAGCAATTTTACTCAACAATAAATAACAAACACGTCAATAAATCCCAGGCAACAATTACAGACCGCAATACAATAAACAATCACTCACAAACAAACATGGGGGAACAGAGGATTAACCTGTTATGGATAGGGGGCAGTATTTTCACGGCCGGATAAAAAACGTACCCGATTTAATCTGATTATTACTCCTGCTCAGAAACTAGAATATGCATATGATTATTAGCTTTGGATAGAAAACACTCCAAAGTTTCTAAAACTGAATGGTGTCTGTGAGTATAACAGAACTCATTTGGCAGTGCCCTCTCTGACCATTCCTTGGGCTTCTTGACTCTCTTTATTGAAAACTGAGGATCTCTGCTGTAACGTGACACTTCCTACGGCTCCCATAGGCTCTCAGAAGGCGGGAAAAAGCTGAATGATGTCTTTGCAGCCCCTGGCTGAAAAACATTAGCGCATTTTGATAGTGGTCGATCTGAGGACAATGAGACTGAGGCGCGTGCACGAGCCGACCCCATGTTTTTATTCTTTCGTCTTTGAACGAAAACAACGGAATATTATCGCTTTTTTACGAGAAAAATAGCATAAAAATTGATTTTAAACAGCGGTTGACATGCTTCGAAGTACGGTAATGGAATATTTAGACATTTTTTGTCACGAAACGCGTCGGGCGCGTAACCCTTCGTCACCCTTGGATAGTGTCTTGAACGCACGAACAAAACGCCGCTATTTGGATATAACTATGGATTATTTTGAACCAAACTAACATTTGTTATTGAAGTAGAAGTCCTGGGAGTGCATTCTGACGAAGAACAACAAAGGTAATCCAATTTTTCTTATAGTAAATCTGAGTTTGGTGAGGGTCAAAACTTGGTGGGTGTCAAAATAGCTAGCCTGTGATGGCGAGCTATCTACTCAGAATATTGCAAAATGTGCTTTCACCGAAAAGCTATTTTAAAATCGGACACCTCGATTGCATAAAGGAGTTCTGTATCTATAATTCTTAAAATAATTGTTATGTATTTTGTGAACGTTTATCGTGAGTAATTTAGTAAATTCACCGGAAGTGTTCGGTGGGAATGCTAGTTCTGAACGTCACATGCTAATGTAAAAAGCTGGTTTTTGATATAAATATGAACTTGATTGAACAAAACATGCATGTATTGTATAACATAATGTCCTAGGGTTGTCATCTGATGAAGATCATCAAAGGTTAGTGCTGCATTTAGCTGTGGTTTTGTTTTTTGTGACATTATATGCTGGCTTGAAAAATGGGTGTCTGATTATTTCTGGCTGGGTACTCTGCATAATCTAATGTTTTGCTTTCGCTGTAAAGCCTTTTTGAAATCGGACAGTATGGTTAGATAAAGGAGAGTCTTGTCTTTAAAATGGTGTAAAATAGTCATATGTTTGAAAAATGGAAGTTTTTGTATTTTTGAGGAATTTGTAATTCGCGCCACGCCTATCATTGGATATTGGAGCAGGTGTTCCGCTAGCGGAACGTCTAGATGTAAGAGGTTAAATAATGAAGAAGTAATTGGGGGATTGAAACCAGGTGTGTAAGACAAGGACAAAACAAATGGAAAATGAAAAGTGGATCGGCGATGGCTAGAAAGCCGGTGACATCGACCGCCGAACGCCGCCGAACAAGGAGAGGGACTGACTTTGGCGGAAGTTGTGACAGTACCCCCCCCTTGACGCGCGGCTCCAGCAGCGTGCCGACACCGACCTCGGGGACGACCTGGAGGATGAGGCGCAGGGCGATCCGGATGGAGACGGTGGAACTCCCGCAGCAATGAAGGGTCCAAAACGTCCTCCACCGGCACCCAGCATCTCTCCTCCGGACCGTACCCCTCCCACTCCACGAGGTACTGAAGGCCCCTCGCCCGACGCCTCGAGTCCAGGATGGCTCGAACAGCATACGCCGGGGGCCCCTCGATGTCCAGAGGGGGCGGAGGAACCTCCCGCACCTCAGAATCCTGGAGTGGACCAGCCACCACCTGCCTGAGGAGAGACACATGGAACGAAGGGTTAATACGGTAATCAGGGGGAAGCTGTAACCTATAACATACCTCGTTCAGTCTCCTCGGGACTTTAAATGGCCCCACAAACCGCGGACCCAGCTTCTGGCAGGGCAGGCGAAGGGGCAGGTTTACGGTCGAGAGCCAGACCCGGTCCCCCGGTGCATACACCGGGGCCTCACTGCGGTGGCGTTCGGCGCTTGCCTTCTGCCGCCTCACGGCTCCTTGCAGGTGCACATGAGCGGCGTCCCAGGTCTCCTCCGAGTGCTTAAACCATTCGTCCACCGCAGGAGCCTCGATCTAGCTCTGATGCCAAGGTGCCAGAACCGGCTGATACCCCAGTACGCACTGGAAGGGGGAGAGGTTAGTGGAGGAGTGGCGGAGTGAGTTTTGGGCCATCTCTGCCCAGTGGATGAATGCCGCCCACTCCCCCGGCCGGTCCTGGAAATATGACCGCAGAAACATACCCACATCCTGGTTTACTCTCTCCACCTGCCCGTTACTCTAGGGGTGAAAACCTGAAGTGAGGCTGACCGAGACTGATCCACAATGACCAGGATCGTGGTGTTGCCCTGTGAGGGAGGAAGATCCGTCAGGAAGTCCACTGACAGGTGCGACCACGGCCGTTGTGGAACGGGTAGGGGTTGTAACTTCCCTCTGGGCAGGTGGCTGGGAGCCTTGCACTGGGCTCACACCGAGCAGGAGGAAACATAAACCCTCATGTCCTTGGCCAAGGTGGACCACCAGTACTTCCCACTAAGACAGCGCACTGTCCGACCGATGCCAGGATGACCAGAGGAGGGTGATCAACCGGTCGCAGACAGCAGACGGAACGTACAGACGCCCAGCTGGACACTGGAGAGGAGTGGGCTCTGCACGTATCGCCCGCTCGATGTCCGCGTCCAGCTCCCACACTACCGGTGCCACTAGGCAAGAGGCCGGGAGTATGGGAGTGTGATCCATGGATCGCTCCTCTGTGTCATACATCCAGGACAGTGCATCTGCCTTAGCGTTCTGGGAACCTGGTCTGTAGGACAGGGTAAACACAAAACGGGTAAAAAACATGGCCCACCTTGCCTGGCGAGGATTCAGTCTCCTCGCTTCCCGGATGTACTCCAGATTGCCGTGGTCAGTCCAGATGAGAATAGGGTGTCTCGCCCCCTCAAGCCAATGTCTCCACGCCTTCAGAGCTTTGACGACAGCCAACAGCTCCCGGTCCCCCACATCATAGTTTTGCTCCGCCGAGCTAAGCTTCTTCGAAAATAAGGCACAGGGGCGGAGGTTCGGTGGCGTACCCGAGCGCTGAGCGAACACGGCTCCTATCCCAGCCTCGGACGCGTCCACCTCCACTATGAACGCCAAAGAGGGATCTGGATGAGCCAGCACGGGAGCCGAGGTAAATAGAGCCTTCAGGTGACCAAAAGCCCTGTCCGCTTCAGCCGACCACTGCAGTCGGCTGAAGCGGTGAGGTAATGGGAGCCGCTACCTGACCAAAGCCCAGGATAAACCTCCGGTAGTAGTTGGCAAACCCTAGGAACCGCTGCACTTCCTTAACCGTGGTGGGAGTCGGCCAATTGCGCACGGCTGAAATGTGGTCACTCTCCATCTCCACCCCTGACGTGGAAATGCGGTACCCTAGGAAGGAGGGACTGTTGGAAGAACAGACATTTCTCAGCCTTGACGTACAGGTCATGCTCCAACAGTCGACCAAGCACCTTGCGCACCAGGGACACATGCTCAGCGCATGTAGCGGAGTATATCAGAATGTCATCAATATACACCACTACACCCTGCCCGTGCAGGTCCCAGAAAATCTCTTCAACAAAGGCCTGGAAGACTGATGGAGCATTCATCAACCCGTACAGCATGATGAGGTACTCATAGTGCCCTGAGGTGGTACTAAATGCCGTCTTCCACTCGTCCCCCTCCCGGATACGGACCAGGTTGTAAGCGTTCCTGAAATCCAATTTTGTGAAGAAGCGCGCCCCGTGCATTGACTCGATCGCACTGGCAATGAGAGGCAGCGGGTAGCTGTACCTCACCGTGATCTGATTGATACCCCGATACTTCTTCTTACAGAAGGCGAGAGCCAAATCGGCATATTCTGAGGGGATGTGTACAGTGGAGACCTGTTCTGGACTTTCCACCGTAGTCGCACCGATGGAAACCCCCACACACCTCCCTGAGCACTTTCGTGACCACCCCTTGAGAGCCCTCTGTTGCCACGAAATAGTGGGGTCATGACAGGCCAACCAGGGTAGGCCACGGGAAACGCAGGAGAATCAATAAGGAAGAGACTGATTCTCTCCTTGTGACCCTCCTGCGTAACCATGTCTAGTGGAGTGGTGGCCTCCCTAATCAGCCCTGACCCTAATGGTCGACTATCTAGGGCGTGCACAGGGAAGGGCATATCCACAGGAACAAGGGGGATCCCTAAACTATGGGCAAATGAACGGTCAATAAAATTCCCAGGTGCGCCTGAATCTATGAGCGCCTTATGCTGGGAATGCGGGGAAAACTCAGGAAATGTAATAAACACATACATGTGAGCAACAGGGGGCTCTGGGTGAGCCTGGTGCCGACTCACCTGTGGTGACATGATAGTGCCCTGCCTGCTGCCTCGACTCCCTGAGGAACCCCCCCAGCACCGACCAGCAGTGTGCCCTCTGCGGCCACAGATGGTGCAGGGAATGGCTCCTCCTCCGGTCGCCCTAAGCGCAGCACCTCCCAGCTCCATGGGCGTCAGAGCGGAGGTGCTGGGGGATGGAACTGACAGGCCCCAATCCGGACGTCCGCGGGTAGCCAGCAGGTTGTCCAGCCGGATGGACAGGTCCACCAGCTGGTCCAATGTGAGGGTGGTGTGTCAGCAGGCCAACTCCCGACGGACGTCCTCGCACAGACTGCATCGTTAGTGATCGATCAGGGCCCTGTCATTCCATCCCACGCTGGCGGCCAGGGTCCGGAAGTCCAAAGCGAAATCCTGCGTGCTCCTCGTCCCCTGCCTCAGGTGGAACAGACATTCACCCGCCACTCGACCCTCAGGCGGATGGTCGAAAACTGCCCGAAAGCGGCGTAATGGTTTTGCCTGAGAGGCAGGAGATGTTGGCTGACACGCTCTCACATCCCGAAGGAGCCAGGTGGACGGTCGCCAGGTAGAGCTCCAGCTGGAGTAGGAACCCCTGGCATCCGGCAGCCCTCCCATCATACTCCCTCGGGAGCGAGAGCCAAATCTCGCTGGAACCGGGTGAAGGAGGGGTGGACAGTGGGGCCTGCTGTAGTGGGGCTGGTGGAGGCGTTGGAAGGCCTCCTTCTCTCTCCCATCTATCCATTGTCTGCAGCACGCGATCCATGGCAGTGCCCAGATGTTGCAACATGGTTGCGTGCTGCTGGATGCGCTCCTCGACTGCAAAAGGGGGGACGTCTGCTCCTGCTGACTCCATTGGCAGGTGAGTCATTCTGTAATGTGTCTGTGTGTAGCTGGTGTAGATGAGTCAGGCGCAGGACAGCAGATATGAGTAATATAAGCAATTTTACTCAACAATAAATAACAAAACACGTCAATAAATCCCAGGCCACAATTACGGACCGCAATACAGTAAACAATCACTCACAAACAAACATGGGGGAACAGAGGGTTAAATAAAGAACAAGTAATTGGGGGATTGAAACCAGGTGTCTAAGACAAGGACAGAACAAATGGAAAATGAAAAGTGGATCGGCGATGGCTAGAAGACCGGTGATGTCGACCGCCGAACGCCTCCGAACAAGGAGAGGAACTGACTTCGGCGGAAGTCGTGACAAGAATAGAACTGTTTAGCCATAATAACCATTGTTATGTTTGGAGGAAAAAGGGGGAGGCTTGCAAGCCAAAGAACACTATCCCAACCGTGAAGCACGGGGGTGGCAGCATCATGTTGTGGGGGGGCTTTGCTGCAGGAGGGATTGGTGCACTTCACAAAATAGATGGCATCATGAGGCAGGAAAAGTATGTGGATATATTGAAGCAACATCTCAAGACATCAGTCAGGAAGTTAAAGCTTGGTTGCTAATGGGTCTTCCAAATGAACAATGAACCAAAGCATACTTCCAAAGTTGTGGCAAAATGGCATAAGGACAACAAAGTCAAGGTATTGGGGTGGCCATCACAAAGCCCTGACCTCAATCCAATTGAAAATTTGTGGGCAGAACTGAAAAAGCGTGTGCGAGCAAGGAGGCCTACAAACCTGATTCAGTTACATCAGCTCTGTCAGGAGGAATGGACCAAAATTCACCCAAAATACCGTGGAAGGCTACCCGAAAAGATTGACCCAAGTTAAACAATTTGAAGGCAATGCTACCAAATACTAATTGAGTGTATGTAAACTTCTGACACACTGGGAATGTGATGAAAGAAATAAAAGCTTAAATAAATCATTCTCTCTACTATTATTCTGACATTTCACATTCTTAAAATAAAGTGGTGATCCTAACTGACCTAAGACAGGGCATTTTTACTAGGATTAAATGTCAGGAATTGTGAAAAACTGAGTTTAAATGTATTTGGCTAAGGTGTATGTAAACTTCTGACTTCAACTGTACACACACACACAGACAGACACACACACAGAAAGATGGGATCCACTTTTGTGACCTACTTAAGGTAGAGAGCCCTGCTCTCAGACAACCATGGTAAAAGGGGTCTTCCCAGTCTAAAGAGAAAGAGGGCAGGACTACTACTACTCATATAGAGCCCTGTGTTGCTCAGCATACAGCTACACATGGTTATGGTCACTTATAGCCAGGCCATGCAAAAACCCTTATCTACAGTACACTACAGTACACCTACTTACTCGACAGCATGACACTACAAATGGATCCTTACAAGTGGAGAGATGTAGTCCTAAAGTTTACCTACTACAGACAATAGCCATGGAAATATGTGACAAATGTCCCTTTTCACAGGGCTGTTTTGATCAGCCATACTGGTTAGAGTTGAATTGGCTCCAAAGTCAAACCAAATCTCTTTGGAAATATGTGGGGTATGATAACAGGGTCAGAGACCATTGACTTATAACCCGCGGGCGGGCTTAGGGTCATGAAATATTGTGTGGCTGAAGGGCGGTTGGGTGGCGGGTGGCTTGAATAAAGAGAAAACAATACATTAAAAAACAAATGTATAATTATTGTGCAATTCATGTCTCTAGGCTACATTGAGGGTTTTTTCATTATTTTTGTCTGGCATTAGTGGGTAGCATAAGCTTTAGGGTCTAACTGTAGCGCGCCAAATACACACAAATTGCAGGTGCATCATGCAATCTGAGGGGCACTAAGTATGTCAGGATGGCTGTGGGGTCGTCTAAATGTTTTTTTCTGCAATCTAGAGCCATAATCATTATACTTAATTCTATTTAAAAAATATTTTCATTTTTCTGCATGTCTAAGCATACCTCTTGAGCTGTCTGTATCGTCCTGACCTGTGTTTTTTTGCTAAAATCTGGGTAAAGGTTGAACGCAACTTGAGTCAGTACATTTAGTAATTGCTTGCTTTTCTTAAGTCTACTAACCTTGCCAGCAGGCATGCCAGCTAATAAAGTTAGACAAGCTAGCTACTCAAACTTGATTGATAGCCTTAAATGGCTTCTTGGTAGCTAGTTATGAAGTTAAGAGATTGGGAACCTATCCAGGCTGGCTAAAGCCAAATTGCTAGGTGGCTAGTAGTATTACAGAGAAGAACAAAAATCTTAAACAAAAAATAATATATACATTTAAAAAAAAGGACAAATCTGAGGTGGCACATGATTGTATGTAGTTTCTTGCAAAAGCCCTCTGTGACCTTAAAGAATAATTGTAGAAATGAAATGCCTTTTATTGAGTTGACATAAATCCAGTTACTGTAGTTGCATTTTATGAAGAAAAAATATATAATTAGGAGGTTGGTTTGATAGCTAATGCTTTGGTCTATCAAAATATATGTTTCAAATGTTGTTAATATTAACACAAATATTTGGTATTGTCCCATCTTTTAAGAATCCTTGAGCTGTAAAACCGCAACATTGTCTCTCAGCTTCATGGCAAAACGTATAAAATAGCATGAGATTTGCTATAAAACTGCACATTTTTCATGGGCAGTACACAATTTTCTATACAGTGAATTTCAATCATAGATGAAGACAGTAGGTAACTTAAGACAGAAACAATAGGAGGGAGGTTGGTCGAGGAGGATGGGTAGGCTTTCAACATGAATGTCTAGCAACCTGAAGGTTGTGTGTTCGAATCATGAGGAACTTTTCCACTACTTACTACTTGATAGCTACTGTTCAACTACTTAGCATGTTACTTAACCCTTCCCCTTCCCCATAACCCTAACCTTAACCCTTTAACCTAACTCCTAACCCTAAACTTAAACTTAACCCTTTAACTACTTAGCTAGCATGTTACCTAACCATAACCATAACCTTAACCCCTAAACCTAACCCTAACCTTAAACCCTAACCTTAATCTTAACCCCTAGTCTAGCTAACGTTAGCCACCTAGCTAGCCTAACTAATGTTAGCCACCTAGTTAATGTTAGCAACAACAAATTGGAATTTGTGTAATGTACACGAACGAATGCTTTATAAAGAAAGAAAATTGTGTAATACACACAAAATACATTGTTATGAAAATAGTGTAATACACCTGCCTGTTATGAATTTTGAATAAATAATTTGTGTCTATTTCAAAAAAACTGTGCCTTTAGATGAGGTCATCCCCACTGCAGTAAACTGTGGACTGTTGGGCTGTGATGGCTCCTATGGCTAGCTGCTCTAAACTTCCTGTCGGAAAGCTGCCAAGGCAAATACCCCTCAGTGCACACTGCTCTCATCAGCAAACTATGAATCTGTTATAGAACAATTTAACCCTTTCCTATTCTCTCCCATCCGATTAGTAGTCACTCTGCTCATAGGCAAAAAAGGGTACAGAAACTGTCACTGTACATCCCTGGAAAGCGAGGGATTATACTGTGTTTTATACACCGAACATAATCATTCTGGTTTCACATGAGCCTGAGTAATTTAATCTGATAATGATCCTTAATCTGGTACACCCAAATAAAACAGGACTGTTTGTTTTTGTGACCTGGTTCAATCCACATTGTTTCCATGTCATTTCAATTCCAAAATTCTATGTGATGACGTTGAATCATCATGGAAAACTGATTGGATTTGAAAAGAGTAATCAGTTTAAGGGAATTTAATATTTTTTTCACCCAACTTTTAGCCTAACCTTTTTGTTGATTTCACATTGAATTCATGTTAGTTGACAACTCAACCAGATGTTGAAATGACGTCTGTGCCCAGTGGGTTCTCTAAATGTCAGAAATTATAGATACACTGTAGGGCCAGGAGTTTTGCCTGGTCAGGATCACATGTTCAAGAAGAGGAAAAACTCCAGGCCCTGATCATAAACAGTTAGTGTGCATTAGGAAAGTCTGTGGTGAAGAAGTGAATACAACACACTGACTATTGCTTCATCTTGACATTCCATCAAGAGCAGGTGACCCAGAGGAACTCCCTTGGTTCCATCTAACTCACAGCAGAGGCTTTCACACTGACGAGATCAGCGATGGAGCGTCAGCTCAACCACACTTCACCACCATCATTTCCTTTTTAGTTACTTTGTATCAGGTTTATTTTTACACTTACCAGCAGTGGTGACCTCATACACACACACAGAGACTGGGTAATTAGTCAGAGTTTATGTGCTGCAGTAGTTTAGGAGTCAGAGACGCTAAATTCTCTTTGAGGGCTCAGTGTGTTTCCGAGCACGTTTTCCCAAACATTTTCATAACATATTCAGTCTTTCTCACTTTGTGTTTGTATACAGTTCACTGATTATTGAGCCTAATGAAAAGTGGGAAGAGAGGATGAGGAAGAGAGGAGAGAAAGAAAGAAAATAAAAGTTTATGTGTGTGAGTGACAAAATTAGTGACCAAGTTCGATGAAAAGACAGTGGCCTTGATAAGTACAGTATAAAAATATCCCCAGCCTCCGATTTCAGTTGAATTTGCTTGAATTGCTTTCAATTGTGAGCTATTAAAACTATTAATACAGATTTTTCCATCATGAAAGGAGGGGTCTTGATTCTGCCTTATAAGCTGATGACAAAGAGAGAAAACACAGCTAGCACATAACGTTCTGAAAACCGTGTTTCTTAGAGCTTGGTGAGAGCTTGATTGTCCTATGGTTATTTTGCATACAACCTTCCCACAACTTTCTGGGAATGTTGCAGGATATTGCTTGGCTTTGGAACATTCTCAGCACATTTAAGGAAAATGACAAAATAATGCTATTTTCTTGGCATTTCATTACTTTAACAGAACGTTTCCTAAAAGTTCAAACATGGTTACATTTAATTATATTTTTGGTCATGTTCTAGGAATGTTCTCCAACTGGTTTGACATTGGGAATGTTGTCAAACAGTCCAGAGAATGTTATGAAACAACGTTCTTCTGTGGGAATTTCAATACTTCAGCATAACATTTCCTACAGGTATCCTCATGGTTCTATTTAAAGTCATGTTCTCAGAACGTTCAGAGAATCTTAAGAAACAATGTTCTTCTGTCGGAATTTCAGTACTTTAGCATAACATTTTCTGCAGGTTTTCTCATTGTTCTATTTAAAGTGATGTTCTCAGAACATTAAGACAACATTCCATAAAAAACACAAGAAAACATTAGTAACGTTCAAAGATCTTGATGAGTGCTTGTTTTCTTTGAAACTGGGTCCGTTTGAATAGACTAAAATGAACAGCTTTGTATGAGTTTAAAAAAACATGGCATGGTAGCTACATCCTGGTGGCGCCGAACAGAATATAGAGAACAGAAGATCATAGGTTTGAATCTCACTGACGACCATGCCATAATAAAAAATAAATGTGTTTGCATGATTAATGCCAAAGCAAATGAATTTCCATGTGTCCTATCTGTCCTTTGTGTTCAAAACAGTTAACCCAAACTATGCAAGGAGTGTAATTGAAAGTCTTGTTGAAACATTCAGTGAAAGTTTAAAAAAAATACATTACAATTTGGTTCAAAACGTTCACTAGATTTATAAAATGTTCTCAGAATGTTTTTTAATCATGTTCAAATAACTTATCATTTCCATTCTGAGAACGGTAATAAAACCCTTCAGGGAACCATAGAGAACCATAGTAAAACATTATCAGAACCTCCCTGCAACCTAAAAATGTACATTACCAGAACAGGCAAAATTGTCCCTTCCATTCTCAGAAAGTAAAAAAAAAAGATCAGTTTTAATGGCCAGGAAATGTATGGTTATGTTCCCAGAACCTATGGGAAACCTAAAATGTACGTTCCCACAACTTCCAAGGACCAAATGCACTAGCTGGGAATGCACTAACATCACCAGGCATTCCTGCCTATTTATCCCCCAAAAATGATGGCGTCTCTGACCCTGACATCACTGATAGACAACAGCTGCTGAACAATGTTCACATCAACATATAGAAAGTCACATTACATCTTCTTAGATTAACTGGGAGAAGGGGGAGATAAAGAGAGAGAGGATGAGAGAGTAAGAGAGACAGAGAGAAAGTGAGAGAGACAGAGAGAGAAAGTGAGGGATTGAGATGTAAAGAAGAGAGAATATGGTTCTGTTTTGACTCTCTGTCTCAGGTTAATAAACAAGGGAGACGGAGGAGGAAAAGAACAGGTTGGGTCACTGGGGTGTTGGGGGAGAGGTAATGGTTAACACAGAGAAAGGAGAGAGAGGGGAGGTAGAGGGTAGAGAGATGAGATAAGATGGCGCCGGAGAACAAGGCTGACGTTTTACGTATTCCCAACCAATTGTGTTTGTTTGGTTGTTTCTTTGTGTTGTTTGTAACTTATTTTTTTAAACTTATTTTGTACATAATGTTGCTTCTACTGTCTCTTATGAACGAAAATAACTTGCAAAAAAATAACTGCAATTACTCACCACGGACTGGCAGAATCCTTTTTTTCCTTTAATGAGTCCGACGAGCCCAAGGTGAATGATATACTGCTTCCCCGGGAACAGGCCCAGATCCCCGTCATTTGCGTGAATAGAATGCGGAGAAAAAGTGGCCAGAGGGCAGGCTGCCTTCTGAGAATTCATAGGCGATTGAATGAACCCCCACTTCCTTCCATTCTGCTAGCAAACGTGCAATCTTTGGAAAATAAAATCGATGACCTATGCGGATGATTAAACTACCAACAGGACATTCAAAACTGTAATATCTTATGCTTCACGGAGTCGTGGCTGAACGACAACATTATCAACATACAGCTGGCTGGTTGTACGCTGTATCGGCAGGACAGAACAGTAGCATCTGGTAAGACAAGGGGCGGCGGACTATGTATTTTTGTAAATAACAGCTGGTGCATGATATCTAAGGAAGTCTCGAGGTTTTGCTCACCTGAGGTAGAGTATCTCATGATAAGCTGTAGACCACACCATCTACCTAGAGAGTTTTCATCTGTATTTTTCATAGCTGTCTACATACCACCACAGACTGATGCTGGCACTAAGACCACACTGAATGAGCTGTATTTTGCCATAAGCAAACAGGAAAACGTTCACCCAGAGGCGGCGCTCCTAGTAGCCGGAGACTTTAATGCAGGGAAACTTAAATACGTCTTACCAAATTTCTATCAGCATGTTAAACGTACAACCAGAGGGAAAAGAACTCTGAGCCACCTTTACTCAACACACAGAGACGCGTACAAAGCTCTCTCTCGCCCTCCATTTGGCAAATCTGACCATAATTCTATCCTCCTGATTCCTGCTGACAAACAAAAATTAAACTCGATCAATAAAAAAGTGGTCAGATGAAGCAGATGCTAAGCTACAGGACTGTTTTGCTAGCACAGACTGGAATATGTTCTGGGATTCCTCCGATGGCATTGAGGAGTACACCACATCAGGCAATGGCTTCATCAATAACTTCATCGATGATGTCATTCCCACAGTGACCGTACATACCCCAACCAGAAGCCATGGATTACAGGCAACATCCGCACTGAGCTAAAAGCTAGAGCTGCCGCTTTCAAGGAGCGGGACTCTAACCCGAAAGCTTATAAGAAATCCTGCTATGCCCTCCGACGAACCATCAAACAGGCAAAGCGTCAAAACAGGACTAAGATCGAATCATACTACACCGGCTCTGACGCTCGTCGGATGTGGCAAGGCTTGCAAACCATTACAGACTACAAAGGGAAGCACAGCCGAGAGCTGCCCAGTGACACGAGCCTATCAGACGAGCTAAACTACTTCTATGCTCGCTTCGAGGCAAATAACACTGAAACATCCATGAGAGCACCAGCAGTTCCGGAAGACTGTGATCACGCTCTCCGCAGCCAATGTGAGTAAGACCTTTAAACAGGCCAACATTCACAAGGCCGCAGGGCCAGATGGATTACCAGGACGTGTACTGCGAGCATGCGCTGACCAACTGGCAAGTGTCTTCACTGACATTTTCAACCTCTCCCTGTCCGAGTCTGTAATACCAACATGTTTTAAGCAGACCACCCAGGTCCCTGTGCCCAAGAACACTAAGGCAACCTGGCTAAATGACTACCGACCCGTAGCACTCATGTCTGTAGCCATGAAGTGCTTTGAAAGGCTGGTCAGAGACCCTAGACCCACTCCAATCAATAAGCTAAGGACCCTGGGACTAAACACCTCCCTCTGCAACTGGATCCTGGACTTCTTGACGGGCCGCCCCCAGGTAGTAAGGGTAGGTAACAACACATCTTCAACACAGGGGCCCCTCAGGTGTGCGTGCTCAGTCCCCTCCTGTACTCTCCGTTCACTCACGACTGCATGACCAGGGAAGACTCCAACACCATCATTAAGTTTACCGATGACACAACAGTGGTAGGCCTGATCACCGACAATGACGAGACAGCCTATAGGGAGGAGGTCAGAGACCTGGCCGTGTGGTGCCAGGACAACAACCTCTCCCTCAATGTGAGCAAGACAAAGGAGATGATTGTGGACTACAAGAAAAAGAGGACCGAGCACCCATTCTCATCGACGGCGCTGTAGCGGAGCTGGTTGAGATCTTCAAGTTCCTTGGTGTCCACATCACCAACAAACTAACATGGTCCAACACACCAAGACAGTCGTGAAGAGGGCATGACGAAACCTATTCTCCTTTAGGAAACTCAAAAGATTTGGCATGGGTCCTCAGATTCTCAAAATATTCTACAGCTGCACCATCGAGATCATCCTGACTGGTTGCATCACTGCCTGGTATGGAAACTGCTCGGCCTCCGACTGCAAGGCACTACAGAGGGTAATGCGTACGGCCCAGTACATCACTGGGGCCAAGCTTCCCGCCATCCAGGACCTCTATACCAGGCGGTTTCAGAGGAAGGCCCTAAAAATTCTTAAACACTCCAGCCACCCTAGTCATGGACTGTTCTCTCTGCTACCGCATGGCAAGCGGTACCGGAGTGCCAAGACTAGGTCCAAGAGGCTTCTAAACAGCTTCTACCCCCATGCCATAAGACTCCTGAACATCTAATCAAATGGCTACCCAGACTATTTGCATTGCCCCCCCCCCCCCCCCCCTTCACACCGCTGCTACTCTTTGTTGTTATCATCTATGCATAGTCACTTAACTCTACCCACATGTACATACTACCTGAACTAACCGGTGCCCCCGCACATTGACTCTGTACTGGAACCCCCCTGTATATAGTCTCGCTATTTTTATTTCACTGCTGCTCTTTAATTACTTGTTCCTTTTATTTGTTATTCTTACTCATATTTTTTACATTTTTTTTAAACTGCATTGTTGGTTAGGGGCTCGTAAGTAAGCATTTCACTGTAAGATCTACACCTGTTGTATTCGGCGCATGTGACTAATACAATTTGATTAGATTTGATTTTGATAGAGAGAGAGAGAGAGAGAGAGGTTGAGAGAGAGGTTGAGAGGACAAACACGCACTGGGGGGTTGTGAAGGGAATAGAGGTCAAGAAACAACAGAAACACACAGAGAAAGAGACAAGTAGGAGGTGGAAAGAAAGGAAAAGTAGAGGCCTAACTGGCTCTAACCACTTTTCTCCCCTCATGTGTCCTAAGAGTGGAGGATGGAAAGCCAGATGAGAGGGTGGAAAGACAGAGGAGAGAGAGGAAAGACAGAGAGAGAGAGGAAAGACAGAGGAGAGAGAGAGAGGAAAGACAGAGAGAGAGAGAGAGAGGAAAGACAGAGGAGAGAGAGAGAGGAAAGACAGAGGAGAGATAGAGAGTGAAAAGGGGGACAGAAAGCTCCATGAGGAGATAGGCAGACACTTACACCCGGCAGAGTCAATAAAGAACACATACACATACATTCTAAATCAGAACCAGACTTAACAGTGGACTTACCCATCCTCTCTCAATTCAATTTCAATTTAAGGGGCTTTATTGGCATGGGAACATTTTTACATTGCCAACGCAAGTGAAATAAACAACACAAAGTAACAACAGTAAACATTACACTCACAAAAGTTCCAAAATAATAAAGATATTTCAAATGTCATTATGTCTATATACAGTGTTGTAATGATCTCTTTCTCTCTCTCTCTCTCTCTCTCTCTCTCTCTCTCTCTCTCTCTCTCTCTCTCTCTCTCTCTCAGTATAACAGAGCATCAAACCACCATGGTGATGGTGACCTCACTCAGAAAGGGTTTCTTTTAAAACACCAATTATCACTGTCACATTAACAGGAACACTTTCTCACTGTCTGACAGGCTTCATGACAATTACGGTAGAGAAAGATAGATCTTCCAAGAGGAATGATGGTTGAAAATACACTGAGATCATCATCATGGCTTAGTCTATGCTGTGTGCGTGTGCATTTGTGTGTGCGTGTGTCTGTGTGCGTGCGTGCGTGTATATGGTGCAGTGGCCAGGACCAAAGAGACACTTTGTGTAAGAGATATGCTGTCACTTGCTTTGAAAGACAACAGCGTGGAATGAGTGAGAGAGAGGCAGCATAATAAGAGTGCCATCCTAACATGATACTTTCCTAGTTTACCCATTTCACACATCTACTCTGTCTCTGCAGCATGGATAGAACTGCACTTTAATCACTGCCTGAGCAACTGGAACAACAGAGGATTTAAGAGGGGGGGAGAGAGAAACAGGGACAGAGAGAGGGAGAGAGTGGTAATCTGTCCCACACAGTACTGACTCCCCTGCGCACACACACCACTCTGTGCAAACCAAACACTGTCACAGAAAAAGAGGAAAGGCAGACAGACACTTGCACATATACTTACAACCACACTGGGAGATGTGACACACACAGGCACACCCACGAACACACACACACACACACACACACACACACACACACACACACACACACACACACACACACACACACACACACACACACACACACACACACACACAACCAGTGGGCATTAAGCTCTCTGGTTGATCAGTATTATCTTGTTGGTGCAGAAGTGGATGGTCCCAGTCAGAAGTCAGATTATAACAGCATGATATTCTGGAGTCTCTATCTTCTCCTGGTATATCAGCTCTACTGCACTACGGCGCAGAGCAGTTGTTCCTATGGTACATCACTGCGCTTTGATGAATAATACTAGGTCCATGTCCCAAAAGCAACCCTATTCCTATGGGCCCTGGTCAAATATAGTGCACTATATAGTTTGGCTGTTAATAAGGTACGTAGGTCTTATCTACACTGACATGCTAAAAGGTTAACATGCTCCACAAATAGGTTGTTCGATTGACAATCTGCGTGCATGTACGTATGTGTGTTTGTGTGTGTGTTGGCTCATATTTGAGGATGTGTGCAGGATGGATAGAGGATGTAATCCTCAGGCAGCCAGGCAGCAGATCTGTCATTCAAACAGGCCTCAAGCCTCAGTATCTTTATATTTAGCCTTTGGTAAATTAGGAAATGAATCAAAACAGGGTCGGCAGAGAGAGAGAGGAGATTATCTCTACACTGTACAAACACACTTAAACATGTACACACACTTAAACAAACCCCCACACACACACACACAGTCGTGGTTACAAGAGTACAAATATTTTGGCAGGGAGGGAGCTCTCTGACATCCCTAACTCATGGAGAGGAGAGCTCTCTTGTACAGCTCCTGTGCCAGGGCAGGCTCACAGCACCGCTAAATTGTGCCAAGACAGAGCTTTGAGGAACTGAGAGGACCTCTAGTCAAAAAGAGGACAGAGTATCACAATGGTCAAATACCACAATGTTTAGACAATGGTCTATGTTCTACATAAACTGTAGTAATGTCTTCAGCATACTAATAGACCACAGTGGTCAGCAATCTATTATGTTATCTGCACCTATCAACCAACTCTCTGATGTAAAGATATATGTGCCACAGAACTGGACAGTTACCATACTACAGCACCTGTAGCCACAAAGTTAGAGCACAGCAGCACTTTTCTATCCAGCAGTCATCAGCTCTGTGCTTCTGTGAACAGACGATAATGAACATAACATTTCTTCACCACAGCGCTCCATAAATCCCCTTTCAGTTGTTGGAAACAGTTTTTTTTGGGGGGGGGATAGCTGTTCAGAGTTTGTGTGTGTATTGGGGGGGGTCAGGGGGTTGCTTAAGCCTAGCTTTTTGGGGGAAAGGAATGTTCGGCAGAGTGACTCAGTGACTCCAGCGTTTCCATGATCCAATGATCCGAAAGCAGCACATTCCGAGACACTGCAGATTTCCAGATGTGAGCGTATCGCTGACTCTCTCGGGATCTATGTAAACCCTACATCATTGAGCAAAGAGTCACAGTGTCTATGTCAACCCTACATCACTGTACAAAGAGTCACAGTGTCTATGTAAACCCTACATCACTGTACAAAGAGTCACAGTGTCTATGTAAACCCTACATCACTGAGCAAAGAGTCACAGTGTTTGTAGTTTACATCAAATATCATTTCTAAAGTGGAAGTTGGAAAAGTTATATTTGAGTGTTTCAGTGAATGGTTAGCGAGGGAGGCCCTGCTCTCTCGCTTCCCCAGTTGTTTAGTTAATTTTCATTCCAATCTCCTTTGCATTAGCGTAGTCTCTCCTGTAGCCTGTCAACTATGTGTCTGTCTATCCCTGTTCTCTCCTCTCTGCACAGGCCATACAAACGCTTCACACCGCGTGGCCGCTGCCACTCTAACCTGGTGGTCCCAGCGCGCACGACCCACGTGGAGTTCCAGGTCTCCGGCAGCCTCTGGAACTGCCGGTCTGCGGCCAACAAGGCAGAGTTCATCTCAGCCTATGCTACCCTCCAGTCCCTCGACTTCTTGGCGCTGACGGAAACATGGATTACCACAGAAAACACTGCTACTCCTACTGCTCTCTCCTCGTCTGATCACGTGTTCTCGCATACCCCGAGAGCATTTGGTCAGCGGGGTGGTGGCACTGGAATCCTCATCTCTCCCAAGTCGACATTCTCTCTTTCTCCCCTGACCCATCTGTCTATCTCCTCCTTTGAATTCCATGCTGTCACAGTCACTAGCCCATTCAAGCTTAACATCCTTATCATTTATCACCCTCCAGGTTCCCTTGGAGAGTTCATCAATGACCTTGACAAGTTCCTTTCCTGAGGATGGCTCACCCCTCACAGTTCTGGGTGACTTTAACCTCCCTACGTCTACCTTTGAGTCATTTCTCTCTGCCTCCTTCTTTCTACTCCTCTCCTCTTTTGGCCTCACCCTCTCACCGTCCGCCCCTATTCACAAGGCAGGCAATACGTTTGACCTCATCTTTACTAGATGCTGTTCTTCTACTAATCTCACTGCAACTCCCCTCCAAGTCTCCGACCACTACCTTGTATCCTTTTCCCTCCCGCTCTCCTCCAACACTACTCACTCTGCCCCTACTCAGATGGTATTGCGCAGTCGCAACCTTCGCTCTCTCTCTCCTGCTACTTTCTCCTCTTCCATCCTATCATCTCTTCCCTCTGCTCAATCCTTCTCCAACCAATCTCCTGATTCTGCCTCCTCAACCCTCCTCTCCTCCCTTTCTGCATCCTTTGACTCTCTATGTCCCCTATCCTCCCGGCCGGCTCGGTCCTACCCTCCTCTCCTGCTCCGTGGCTTGACGACTCATTGCGAACTCACAGAACAGGGCTCCGGGCGGCCGAGCGGAAATGGAGGAAAACTAGCCTCCCTGCGGACCTGGATTCTTTTCACTCCCTCCTCTCTACATTTTCTTCCTCTGTTTCTGCTGCTAAAGCCACTTTCTACCACTCTAAATTCCAAGCATCTGCCTCTAACCCTAGGAAGCTCTTTGCCACCTTCTCCTCCCTCCTGAATCCTCCTCCCCCTCCCCCCCCTCCTCCCTCTCTGCGGATGACTTCGTCAACCATTTTGAAAAGAAGGTTGACGACATCCGATTCTCGTTTGTTAAGTCAAACGACACCGCTGGTCCTGCTCACATTGCCCTACCCTATGCTTTGACCTCTTTCTCCCCTCTCTCTCCAGATTAAATCTTGCGACTTGTGACGGCCGGCCGCCCAACAACCTGCCCGCTTGACCCTATCCCCTCCTCTCTTCTCCAGACCATTTCCGGAGACCTTCTCCCTTACCTCACCTCGCTCATCAACTCATCCTTGACCGCTGGCTACGTCCCTTCCGTCTTCAAGAGAGCGAGAGTTGCACCCCTTCTCAAAAAACCTACTCTCGATCCCTCCGATGTCAACAACTGCAGACCAGTATCCCTTCTTTCTTTTCTCTCCAAAACTCTTGAGCGTGCCGTCCTTGGCCAGCTCTCTTGCTATCTCTCTCAGAATTATCTTCTTGATCCAAATCAGTCAGGTTTCAAGACTGGTCATTCAACTGAGACTGCTCTTCTCTGTGTCACAGAGGCTCTCCGCACTGCTAAAGCTAACTCTCTCTCCTCTGCTCTCATCCTTCTAGACCTATCTGCTGCCTTTGATCCTGTGAACCATCAGATCCTCCTCTCCACCCTCTCCGAGTTGGGCATCTCCGGCGCGGCTCACTCTTGGATTGCGTCCTACCTGACAGGTCGCTCCTACCAGGTGGCGTGGCGAGAATCCGCACCACGTGCTCTCACCACTGGTGTCCCCCAGGGCTCAGTTCTAGGCCCTCTCCTATTCTCGCTATACACCAAGTCACTTGGCTCTGTCATATCCTCACATGGTCTCTCCTATCATTGCTACGCAGACGACACACAATTAATCTTCTCCTTTCCCCCTTCTGATAACCAGGTGGCGAATCGCATCTCTGCATGTCTGGCAGACATATCAGTGTGGATGACGGATCACCACCTCAAGCTGAACCTCGGCAAGACAGAGCTGCTCTTCCTCCCGGGGAAGGACTGCCCGTTCCATGATCTCGCCATCACGGTTGACAACTCCATTGTGTCCTCCTCCCAGACTGCTAAGAGCCTTGGCGTGACCCTGGACAACACCCTGTTGTTCTCCACTAACATCAAGGCGGTGACCCGATCCTGTAGGTTCATGCTCTACAACATTCGCAGAGTACGACCCTGCCTTACACAGGAAGCGGTGCAGGTCCTAATCCAGGCACTTGTCATCTCCTGTCTGGATTACTGCAACTCGCTGTTGGCGGGGCTCCCTGCCTGTGCCATTAAACCCCTACAACTCATCCAGAACGCCGCAGCCCGTCTGGTGTTCAACCTTCCCAAGTTCTCTCACGTCACCCCGCTCCTCCGCACACTCCACTGGCTTCCAGTTGAAGCTTGCATCTGCTACAAGACCATGGTGCTTGCCTACGGAGCTTTGAGGGGAACGGCACCTCCGTACCTTCAGGCTCTGATCAGTCCCTACACCCAAACATGGGCACTGCGTTCATCCACCTCTGGCCTGCTGGCCCCCCTACCTCTGCGGAAGCACAGTTCCCGCTCAGCCCAGTCAAAACTGTTCGCTGCTCTGGCACCCCAATGGTGGAACAAGCTCCCTCACGACGCCAGGAAAGCGGAGTCAATCACCACCTTCTGGAGACACCTGAAACCCCACCTCTTTAAGGAATACCTGGGATAGGATAAAGTAATCCTTCAATTCTACATCACTGAGCAAAGAGTCACAGTGTCTATGTCAACCCTACTTGTGGCAAAGAAGGGGGTCGAGTGATAAATGGCAGATATGTGAGGGCAGAACTAATAAACGGGCTCTGCCCGATCACTAAAATGGCCACCCCGATCAGAACTACAGATCACAAAATGGCCGACTGCCAAAACTACAATTCCCAGAAGCAAGGGGAACGCTCAGAAGGTGGAGCCGACCCACAGATAAAGAGTCAAGAAAAATCAGGAAGAGAGTGAGAGAGAGAGCGGGAAGGATCTATGAACCATAGAGAAAGAGACAATCTACATTGGCTGGATTTACCGTGTACGAGCTGGACTGTTTTGGACTTACCTGTTGGCGTTTAGACCTGGACCTACCGAGAACCAGATTTGTGTACCGAACCCTGCTATCCTTGACCTTACCTGCGGCCTGGGTGGACCAGGACAGAGAAACAAACATACAGGTACTGTCATGTTCGAAAGAACTTTAATTCTGGGCTGACTTTGGTGACAGTTTCCCACTTAATTTGTGACAAACGCTCCTAGCTTTGAAGAGGTTTGCCACATACTTCTGTCATGTCCTGACCATTGTAAGAAGTCATTTTTCTATAGTAGATGGGTCAGGGCGTGGCAGTGGGTGTTTGGTTGTTTGTCTGGGTTGCTATTTCTATGTTTTGGGTTCTAGGGTTTCTATTTCTATGTCGGGTTTTGTTTGGGGTTGATCTCCAATTGGAGGCAGCTGCTTCTTGTTGCCTCTGATTGGAGATCATATTTATGTAGGGGGTTTTCCATTTGTATGCCGTGGGTTGTTAATTTTGTGAGTAGTGTATGCCTGCTCTGCATCACGGCTTTCTTGTTTTGTATTTCAAGTTTATTGTATATTGCATTAGTTTCACGATTGAATAAAAGATGTTGAACTACGATCACGCTGCGTATTGGTCCGATCCTTCTGAAAGCCCTGACAACTTCACTGAGCAGAGAGTCACAGTGTCTATGTACATTTTGCAACCTTAGTTTAAACCCAATAGTACTATATACAGTGCCTTCAGAAAGTATTCAGACTCCTTGACTTTTTTCACATTTCGTTAGGTTACAGCCTTATTCTAAAATAGATTTTAATTTTTTTAAATCTTGAGCAATTTACACACAATACCCCAAAATGACAGCGAAAACAGCTTTAGAGAAATGTTTTCAAATGTATTAAATGTAATAAACAGAAATACTTTATTTACTTAATTATTCCGACCCTTGCTATGAGACTCAAAATTGATCTCAGGTGCATCCTGTTTCTGTTGATTATCCTTGAGATGTTTCTACAACTTGATTGGAGTCCACCTGTGGTAAATTTCATTGATTGGACATGATTTGGAAAGGCACTGTCACGCGTGTCATAGGGTAAAGACCAAGACGCAGCGGGAAAATATATACTCATCTTCTTTTTATTTGGTGAAGAAGGAAAACACAATAAACGTATACAAAACACAAACGAACTGGACAGTCTTGTCAGGCACACAGCTAAACAAGCACAATCTCCCACAAAATCCCATGACAAACAAACTCCTAATTATAGGCCCTTCAATCAGAGGCAACGACAACCAGCAAAAACCAAGCCATGAGGTCGAGGCACAGATCTGGGGAAGGGTACCAAAACATTTCTGCAGCATTGAAGATCCCAAAGAACATAGTGGCCTCCATCATTCTTAAATGGAAGAAGTTTGGAAACACCAAAACTCTTCCTAGAGCTGGCCGCCTAGCCAAACTGAGCAATCGGCGGAGAAGGGCCGTTGTCAGGGAGGTGACCAAGAACTCGGTCGTCACTCTGACAGAGCTCCAGAGTTCCTCTGTGGAGATGAGAGAAACCTCCAGAAGGACAACAATCTCTGCAGCACTCCACTAATCAGGCCTTTAAGGTAGATTGGCCAGACAGAAGCCCCTCCGCAGTAAAAGGCACATGACAGCCAGCTTGGAGTTTGCCAAAAGACACCTAAAGGCTCTCAGACCATGAGAAACAATATTGTCTGGTCTGAACTCTTTGGCCTGAATGCCAAGCATAACTTCTGAATGCCAAGTGTCACGTCTGGAGGAAACCTGGCACCATGGCAGCATCATGCTGTGGGAGGTTTTTCAGTGGCAGGGACTGGGACAGTAGTCAGGATCGAGGCAAAGATGAACGGAGAAAAGTACAGCGAGATCCTTGGTGAAAACCTGCTCCAGAGAGTTCAGGACCTCAGACTAGGGTGAAGGTTCACCTTCCAACATGACAACGACCCTAAGCACACAGCCAAGACAACGCAGAGTGGCTTCAGGACAAGTCTGTAAATAGCCTTGAGTGGCCCAGCCAGAGCCTGGACTTGAACCCAATCAAACATCTCTGGAGAGATATAAAAATATCTGTGCAGCGACGTTCCCCATCCAACCTGACAGAGCTTGAGAGGATCTGCAGAGAAGAATGGGAGAAACTCCCCAAATACAGGTGTGCCAAGCTTGTAGCGTCATAACCAAGAAGACTCGATGCTGTAATCTCTGCCAGAGGTGCTTCAACAAAGTACTGCGTAAAGGGTCTGAATACTTTTGAAAATGTGATATTTCAGTTTTTCATTTGTAATAAATTAGCAAAAATGTATACAAATCTGTTTGGGGTATTGTGTGTAGATTGATGAGATGTTTGAATAAGGCTGTAACATAAATGTGGAAAAAGTCAAGGGGTCTGAATAGTTTCCGAAGGCACTGTATAGTTTCTGTTTTTGTTTGAACTCTATATTACTGAGAATACAATAATTATGTCACTGTTCTAACTTTATATAACTGATAGTCTCTCTAACTAGATGTGTAGCGTGATACATTTTCACATTCTGCACAGCTTCCCGCGTCAGCATGAGACTAGCATTGTGTCTGCTGCAAACCCCAGAGCAGAGTGAACACAACCAGGGCCCAAAGACATTTCATTTCCTCTGGAGGAGTTGGAGTCTCAGCAAAACATCACCATCAATTACCGTCAGCTGTCTCTCCCCCGAGAGAGAACAAGAGAGAAGTTTGCAAAGGAATGAGGAGTTAGAGAAAGATAGAGACACTGACGTACCACACACCTCCTAGAGGTCGCCCCCATAGAATTAGGACTTAGAATACTAGAATTGGGTGAACCTTCTTATGATGGAACAAAGGTCTGCCATTTTGGTCAGGGAGTTGGTCAACCATGGTTGCCATTTCTGTGGTAAGATATTGTGTAAAATAATGAATTTGAAGAATTTATCTGCACTATATGTTTGTTAGCTAGCTAGCCAGACCGTTTTAGAGGAAGGATTCCATAAATGTTCACAGCCATACACTGGCTGAAAGCAGTAGATGTTAGGACAAGTTGTAAATGCAACAAGTACTGATATTGTATCATATAACAGCACTCTCAGCTTTCCAAGAAAACAAAAATTTAGATTTTTATGGTCAGTTTACATATATTTTAGAAGCTATTTATACGGAACATTTGTATAAAATGCATATAAACTGTATTTATGATCAGATGACAATATTTTAGGTTGACAAAAATATTCTATTACACAATTTCTGAAATATCACATGCCTTTGTTTTATTTTCCTGCATAAGTAAAATCAGGATTATGCCTCTACTGCCATTCATTCCAATAGAGTACCATAGTATGAGTCATAATACCCCAATAAAAAAGGATAAATTCTCTCAGCCTATAGCTGTAGCAGTGTCTCGGTCTCAATATCTGATCACAGAACAACAGATTTGGACAGTGAAGAAGAGTATAGGCTATACTTAATGGTGCCCATTTGCTAGTGTTATCTGACCTAAAAACAGATTGAATATCAACCAACAATCGATGGAGCACTGCTGATTCGCTCTCATCATCTGATCTCAGACCATCTCGGACAAACGTGTAAGTTTACCGAAGCAAAAAACACAGACTTCACAACTGCACAGACCATCTGACCTACAGTATAACTGAGAAAGCAAACTAAACTCCCATCTCATCTGAGATCAGTAAAGCGAAGAGAAGTAGCTGGGTGAAAATGACGGACATAAGGCAGAGATGTACCAACCTCGGACTCGGGCGTAGCAGCAGCCACACTTAGCCAGTACTTTTCGGAACAGGTGTTGACACCCGCACCCCCGCTGATGGTGACCCCCCTTCATGCTGATCCACTGCCGTTAGTCCCAAAACGACCAGGGGTGGGCATGGCACAGGACACACACACTCACACACACTCACGCTCAAACGCACACACACAGGAGGTATTCCTGTGGTAATCCCCAGAAGATAAAAGTTTTAGAACAACAGGAAAAAAAGCTTGCTCTACTCTCAGTTAAATCCCAAAGCAGGAGGAGGATATCCAAGAAGAGATAGTCCAGTCTTTTAGAATCCCATGTGGAAGAGTGAAAGAGAGAGGGAGAGAGAGATGTGGAGAAACAATATGCTTTCCACAATTCACTGAGCTCACTCTGTGGTCAGATAGTGGGCTAGCATTCTGTGTGTGTGAAACAGAGAGAGAGATAGAAATAGAGAGAGAGAGGGAGGCAGGGAGAGGGGGGGTGGAGTCTACAGCTCTGCTCGCTGGCTATTCCAGCATGTAGTTCCCTCCTCTTCATATTTTTTTTCTACCTTTTTTATCCTTCCTATTTTCCCTCACCACACCAGCCTTTCATTATCATTTACTCATGGTGCTTTTCCACTGACACTTACCCCCACACCAGTCTGTCACCAATGTTTATGTTAATGTCTCTAGTGTAGTTGTGTTTCCATCAGGAGTGTGACACTAAGACTTGGGGCGAGCAGAATCAACAACTTCTGCATCATTCAAGACAGTTGCTTTTCAAGAAGGTGTTAAAGTTCAGAGTTAGCCATTGTTAGTAAATGGAGGCTGAAAAGTACCCAGGGCCTGGGCTTGGCCCCTTGTCAGGGCAGGTTCGCAGGAGCCATGACCCAGTGAGACATGGCTGCAGGTCTGAGTAGATGGAAACAGGAAAGTTTGAGTCTTTTGGGTAAAACACCATGGTAAATCCTCAACTGAAATGCACCACCGGTGTCTGCATCTCTCACCCAGACATTATCCTGGCAACCCTGGCTCACTCTTTTTCTTCCTATGGACTTTTTGTGGGAAAGTGTATGTTGTTTATAATACTCACTGTTAATTGACCTTATGGTATACCTGTTTGCTGTATACCTTCTGTTCTCCTTTATTCCTGGTAGTGTCATTAAGGTCTCAATATAAGTGCATATATCTTTGCCTAAATGTTTGATTGGAGTATAAGGAATGAAACTGGTCAATATAAAACTGAGTGTATATCAAATGTTTACTCCAGGGCGATATCTTTGAGGAGGTTCATTTGTTTATGTAAACACATGTGCATATCAACAGCGTTCAGCAACACACATTCAAAATCCACGCACGCACGCACGCACGCACGCACGCACGCACACACACACACACTCCTGTAATTCTCACAGAAACCACTTCATGGCTAAAAAAAATGTCAACACTTTCCCTGGATGCCACTAGTCTTGCTCAACAAAACATGTCATCTGTCTAATCTCAACATTTTCAATCACTCCAACAAAAATATTTTGAGGTACGTTGATCTAATATTTTATCATTTTAAATGTTGGAATTTACCACTAATGAAGCCTAAAGATAAATAATCAGCTTGGTTAAAGAGAAAAAATATATTTCGTTTTTAATAAAGTAGTACAATTTAAAGTGAGAATTTTTTGTTGCAAACATGTATTTACAGAGAACTTATATAATATATTTTATATGTATTTTATTAATCATAACACCTTCTCTACTTCCACAGTCCCTCCCTCCCTCTGTTTCTTGTTAATCAAGAGGACAGCTGCCTTCTAAAGGGGATTTGTAGATGTAAATGGACATAGTGTGTAGTCTGCAATAGTGTAGTCTGTAATAGACCAAGGCTTATAATGTTAGTATAGAAATCTCTCTTTCTCAATTCAATTCAATTGACTTTATTGGCATGGGAAACATATAATAAACAAAAGTTAAATATACAGTCAGAAATGAACAGTAAACATTGTATTTCAAAAGAATGGGTGGCATTTCAAAAGAATGGTGGCATTTCAAATGTTATATTATGGTGAATTAAATAAACATAAATATGGGTTGTATTTACAATGGTGTTAGCCTCTCTCTCTCTCTCTCTCTCTCTCTCTCGCTCTCTCTCTGGAGTAAACAGCAATGTGCAGGTAAAATATCCCACACACATTAAATAACAAAGCATGCCTGAGGCCTGGAGTCTTGTTTTCTCTAATCTCAGATAAAATAATTATGACCAGATGATCTCAGCAGCACAGGTGCGTGTGGCCGTGGTAGCGTTTATTCAATGGAGAGCTACGTGTAAAATAATTTATATAAACCTAGAAATGGAGAAAGACTGCAGCAGGCTTACTGGAGCAGAAATTATAGGAAGGTTGTGAAGAAGCAGCATATGTGTCTCTCACTCTCTCACCCTCTGTCTCACCATCCATCTCGCTCCATCCATCCTCTATCTCACGCCCTCTCTCTATCCACTCTCTCGATCATGGGTGGACCAGCACAACCCAGCAATCTGAATCTACCCAGGAGATTAAGGCTATAAAAATATCTAAATGCGCTTGGTCCCTTGGCCATCTACTTAAGCCTCTTTAAAAACCCTGCTTAAATGACAAACCCAGTGAGCTGAAAAGCGTTGATCTTTCTCCAATGTGTGTGTGTGTGTTGCATACGTGTGTATGTTGAGGGGTTGGATCACTGTGTTGCTGGTAGGACGGAATTGTTGCTCAGAAGGTGAGTGTAGATTAGATATAACTATGCTTCTAGAATCAAAACACCTTCAGATCAGCCTTTCCTTCCCAATCCAAACTGTGTAAACATCTGCACCCTGACCCAGCCTCAGCCCCGGTACCACTTCTTCCTTTCTGCACTCTCCTGAAACCATTTCCAACTCCTGGTCGAGGAAATGTGGCTGATTTCTCTCCCTACCAAATCTAATTTGCCCTCCTCCTTCCTTCCCCTCCCTACCCTCTGCTCTGGTTGGGGCTAAGGAGCCGTCAGATGTTTGTCCCAAATTGCCCCCTGTTTCCTATATAGCGTACTACTTTTGACCAAGGCCTATAGCGCTCTGGTTAAAAGTTGTGCACTATGTCGGGAATAGGGTATCATTTGGGACATAGCTGACAGTTCCTCTGGTGGAGACGGGGAGGAGAGGGAGGGGGACTTGGGACAGACTGCAGAGCTCTGGCCCGGAGCCCTCCAGCTGCAGACAGATAGGCAGGCCTTGCTGTGTTTACCTGCCCTGTCTGCAGCGAGGAGGGACACAGCCCAAGGCACAGAGACTGGGTCTGATACTGTCACCTAGTGGTGAAGCAAAGCACTGCATCATATTATCAATTTGGATACTTGAAATACTTTTGTGTGACCCCCAAGAGTTGATGGTTATTTTGATTCTGATTGACAGGTCAAACTGACCCTACCGGGCTGTATGTCTATGGACATATAGTACCAGTCAATAGTTTGGACACACCTACTAATTCAAGGGTTTTTCTTAATTTTGACAATTTTCTACATTGTAGAATAATAGTGAAGACATCTAAACTATGAAATAACACATAGGGAATCATGTCGTAACCAAAAAAGTGTTAAACAAATCAAAATATATTTTAGATTTTAGATTCTTCAAAGTTGCCACCCTTTGCCTTGATGACAGCTTTGCACACTCTTGGCATTCTCTCAACCAGCTTCATGAGGTAGTCACCTGGAATGCATTTCAATGAACAGGTTTGCCTTGTTAAAAGTTAACTTGTGGAATTTCTTTCCTTCTTAATGCATTTGAGCCAATCAGTTGTGTTGTGACAAGGTAGGGATGGTATACAGAAGATAGCCCTATTTGGTCAAATAAGCAAATAAAAATGACAGTCCATCATTACTTTAGACATGAACGGCAGTCAATGCAGAATATTTCAAGAACTTTGAAAGTTTCTTCAGGTGCAGTTGCAAAAACCATCAAGCGCTATGATGAAACTGGCTCTCATGAGGACCGCCACAGGAAAGGAATACCCAGAGTTACCTCTGCTGCAGAGGATAAGTTCATTAGCGTTACCAGCCTCAGAAATTGCAGCCCAAATAAATGCTTCACAGCGTTCAAGTAACAGACACATCTCAACATCAACTGTTCAGAGGAGGCGAGAATCAGTTCTTCATGGTCGAATTGCTGCAAAGAAACCCCTACTAAAGGACACCAATAATAAGAAGAGACTTGCTTGGGCCAAGAAACACGAGCAATGGACATCAGACCGGTGGAAATCTGTCCATTGGTCTGATGAGTCCAAATATTCGATTTTTGGTTCCAACCATCATGTCTTTGTGAGACGCAAAGTAGGTTAATGGATGATCTACACATGTGTGGTTCCCTCCATGAAGCATGGAGGAGGAGGCGTGATGTGTGGGGGTGCTTTGCTAGTGACACTGTCTGTGATTTATGTAGAATTCAAGGCACACTTATGGTTATGGCAGCGATACACCATCCCATCTGGTTTGAGCTTAGTGAGACTATAATTTGTTTTTCAACAGGACAATGACCCAACAGACCTCCAAGCTGTGTAAAGGCTATTTGTCCAAGAAGGAGAGTGATGGGGTGCTGCATCAGATGACCTGGCCTCCACAATCACCCGACCTCGACCCAATTCAGATGGTTTGGGATGAGTTGGACTGAAGAGGGAAGGAAAAGCAGCCAACAAGTGCTCAGCATATGTGGAAACTCCTTCAAGACTGTTGGAAAATCATTCCAGGTTAAGCTGGTTGAGAGAATGCCAAGAGTCTTCAAAGCTGTCATCAAGGCAAAGGATGGCTACTTTGAAAAATATGAAATATATTTTGATTTGTTTAACACTTTTTTTGGTTACTACATGATTCAATGTGGGTTATTTCAAAGTTTTGAATTCTTCAGTATTATTTTATAATGTAGAAAATAGTAAAAATAAACAAAAACCGTTGAATGAGTTGGTGTGTCCAAACTTTTGACTGGTACTGTATGTGTATACGCTTGTATATATATTATATATATATATATATATATATATATATATATATATACTGCTCAAAAAAATAAAGGGAACACTTAAACAACACAATGTAACTCCAAGTCAATCACACTTCTGTGAAATCAAACTGTCCGCTTAGGAAGCAACACTGATTGACAATAAATTTCACATGCTGTTGTGCAAATGGAATAGACAACAGGTGGAAATTATAGGCAATAAGCAAGACACCCCCAATAAAGGAGTGGTTCTGCAGGTGGGGACCACAGACCACTTCTCAGTTCCTATGCTTCCTGGCTGATGTTTTGGTCACTTTTGAATGCTGGCGGTGCTTTCACTCTAGTGGTAGCATGAGACGGAGTCTACAACCCACACAAGTGGCTCAGGTAGTGCAGCTCATCCAGGATGGCACATCAATGCGAGCTGTGGCAAGAAGGTTTGCTGTGTCTGTCAGCGTAGTTTCCAGAGCATGGAGGCGCTACCAGGAGACAGGCCAGTACATCAGGAGCCGTGGAGGAGGCCGTAGGAGGGCAACAACCCAGCAGCAGGAACGCTACCTCCGCCTTTGTGCAAGGAGGAGCAGGAGGAGCACTGCCAGAGCCCTGCAAAATGACCTCCAGCAGGCCACAAATGTGCATGTGTCTGCTCAAACGGTCAGAAACAGACTCCATGAGGGTGGTATGAGGGCCCGATGTCCACAGGTGGGGGTTGTGCTTACAGCCCAACACCGTGCAGGACGTTTGGCATTTGCCAGAGAACACCAAGATTGGCAAATTCGCCACTGGCGCCCTGTGCTCTTCACAGATGAAAGCAGGTTCACACTGAGCACATGTGACAGACGTGACAGAGTCTGGAGATGCCGTGGAGAACGTTCTGCTGCCTGCAACATCCTCCAGCATGACCGGTTTGGCGGTGGGTCAGTCATGGTGTGGGGTGGCATTTCTTTGGGGGGCCGCACAGCCCTCCATGTGCTCGCCAGAGGTAGCCTGACTGCCATTAGGTACAGAGATGAGATCCTCAGACCCCTTGTGAGACCATATGCTGGTGCGGTTGGCCCTGGGTTCCTCCTAATGCAAGACAATGCTAGACCTCATGTGGCTGGAGTGTGTCAGCAGTTCCTGCAAGAGGAAGGCATTGATGCTATGGACTGGCCCGCCCGTTCCCCAGACCTGAATCCAATTGAGCACATCTGGGACATCATGTCTCGCTCCATCCACCAACGCCACGTTGCACCACAGACTGTCCAGGAGTTGGCGGATGCTTTAGTCCAGGTCTGGGAGGAGATCCCTCAGGAGACCATCCGCCACCTCATCAGGAGCATGCCCAGGCGTTGTAGGGAGGTCATACAGGCACATGGAGGCCACACACACTACAGAGCCTCATTTTGACTTGTTTTAAGGACATTACATCAAAGTTGGATCAGCCTGTAGTGTGGTTTTCCACTTTAATTTTGAGTGTGACTCCAAATCCAGACCTCCATGGGTTGATAAATTGGATTTCCATTGATTATTTTTGTGTGATTTTGTTGTCAGCACATTCAACTATGTAAAGAAAAAAGTATTTCATAAGATTATTTCATTCATTCAGATCTAGGATGTGTTATTTTAGTGTTCCCTTTATTTTTTTTTGTGTGTGTGTGTGTGTGTGTGTGTGTGTGTGTGTGTGTGTGTGTGTGTGAGTGTGTGTGTGTGTGTGTGTGTGTGTGTGTGTGTGTGTGTGTGTGTGTGTGTGTGTGTGTGTGTGTGGGTGTGTGTGTGTGTGTGAGCGTTTACTTTGTAATGCTTGTTTCTGTGAGAGCCACACATTATGTTTCCAAGAATCCTAGTATCATCACTAACAGAGGCATTGTTTGTCCTCTGTCTCCTCTGTATAAAACATGAAGTTAGAACACTCTCAAAACACCCACTCACCATTTGCCCCAGTGGCCTCTATCTCTGAGACAACACAAAAACAGTTTTCAGACAGTTGCAGCATTACATTGTTGTCCTCCTCCACATACCATTTGTACATGTGATGTAGGCTACATGTGTATGTGTTTGATACACTGAAAGTAAGTGAGAAAGGGAATATTTGATTCAGTATGTGTGAGTGTATGTAGGGGAGAGCAGGGTAAGCTGAGCCATTTTTTACATTCAGCATCACTCCGTCAAGGGAAATATAGTAAACTTTACAGTTTCGAAAAAACACTGTAGCTTGCCCCAAAAAAGTGGTCTCTTGGCACAACTTATGCCAGGTATGGGGTAAGTTGAGCAACGGGACAGGGTAAGTTAAGCCGTTTACACATTTCTGTATTGAATGAAATTACCACTACATTTTTAAATCCATGTCTATCTTTTTTTCCCAAAGATAATTCAACACACACACAATTTATTTTTGTATTTGAATAATTTTAAGCATCTTTTAACACAGGCTTAACACCTAACAAAGATGTTGTACTTTTTTAAACACTTACAACATAGGCCAGGCCCTATTGTTACCTTATATCCCAATGATAATGCCTTGCATTGGGCCTGGGAAGAAAACACTTGAGTTTGCTTAACTTGCCATTGGCTCAAACATTTGCTCACCTTACCCCATGGTTATTGGCTCAACTTACCCCAAGGCAAACATTTTTACTATATTAGCCCACACAGCTACAAGGATGCACCTTCATCATGTTAGGTTTAGGAGCTCATATTGAAACTTATAGAGACACCAACTGATGTATAGAACTACCTTAAAATGATCTACTTTGGTTTAGATACAAGCATCATGTAACCTCTAACACAATAAATTAATTTGACTTGGTGAAAGTCTAATTGGACCTAAGTTGCATACCACTTTTTCCATGTGGTTTCTTCATTCATAGACTCCATGAAATTATGACCTCTTCCTAAATATTTGGTGAAATTATTCATTTTGTGTATGGTTTCCTAGAAACAAGGTGGCTCAACTTACCCCTTTGGCTCAACTTACCCTACTCTCCCCAACAGTATGTTTTTAAATGTGTTTATGACTGAGTCACTGAGTGAATGAAAAATAGAACATTATTAGGAATAACCAGCAGGGAATATGTCTATTTAAACCCTGTTTCAAAGCCAAAACCATTGGATATTCATTATTGATCAACTGCCAAGAAGCCAGACCCATGACTTTGGTTAAAACATAGTTTTGGTTTTAGACATAGCCCCAGTTCCTTTCCAGGAAAGATATTGTAGCTTCTTTCCAATGTCCGATATCAGGAGATAGGATGAATGAGTGTGTCCATGAACAAACGTATGAGGTCAAACCCAAGTACTGAATCAGAAACAGCAGCTAAATCTCTACTGTAAAAGGACAGGAGTGCTGTTTTGTTTTTAGCTCAGCAGTAGCGCCACTCTGTGGTATATCTAAGCTGTTCCACTAGTCTGCGAAATCAAACCAACAGATCTGAAGATCTTGGTGGGAATTAAATGACCAGGAGAAAAGTGTTAGGTGCATGTGGATGAGAATTATATAAATGTAAATATTTGACACGTGTGTTATAAAGGCCACCATCCTCTGAAGGTTCTCTGTACGTTAACATGCACACTACCCCCGTAGGTAGATTTGATGAGATTTGATAGATTTGAAGTCCTAGGAAACATTTAGACTCCGCTGGCATAAGCTGCTTTCAATAAAGCACCAGATTCTTGCTCTCTGTCTGGCTCTGGTATGTTGAACAACAAACAACACTCTTTAAAAGATGAGAAGAAGTTGGCTGTTTTTAGTGTGTTATCTAATCATAATCTAAATAGAAAGAGTAAGATCGAGAGAAAGAGGTGATGGGAGTGTACTGGAAGGTTTTTTAAAGTTGTTTTTAAGAGGGTCACCTCTCGTTTTGTATCCATGTCATGTGTCGTTATACGAGTACTTATACTACTTAATTCAAGCCTTATCCCAGTCTAGGCCATCCCATTGGTGGGGCTTGACAAGCAGCAGTGTGTTTGGTAACAAAGCTGTGTCCCACAGGAAACTCTGATCAGGCAGGACTATGTGTATTTGGATGGAATGAGAAGCTGGAGGGAGTCACCCTGCCAGACAGGTGGAACGTCAGAGAAAATAAAGAACAGACAAAATAAGATTATGACAGAGGCATCATGGGAAAGGTTTGTTGGGCAGACTTTGCTGAGTCATCTCTTTGCCTCCTTCTTCCTTGTTTCCCCTACAGTTCTGTCTTTAACACCACTGGACTGTTTACTCTGTTCTGACTGCAACTCTCACATAGACCTTTGTAATGGGTCATAAACACATCTGTGTTATTTTTAAACCACAAATCACATAATTTGTAAAAAAATACGAGACTGGTCTTCATAAACCATGAATGATACATTAGAACAGTGTTCAAACTGGGGAGCTACAATATGGTGAGGTAAGTATGACTGTAAGAGAAATACCTGTCATTGGTCAGGAGGACAACACAAATGGGAAGTTTGTTGGCTTGAGGGGGACTTTGGCACAACAGTCATACCTGACTGATTCAAAAAGATGTCCAATAAGGGAATGGATTAACTGAATGAAATGGGGGGAAAACCTTGTATGACGCTCGTGATTACAGTACATAATTTCCTAACACTGTGTTACAGTGGCTCAGAGAGGACAATAGAAGGGGGAAAGGGATAGGCAGTTCATTTCAGACTTAAGGTGGCATAGGTCACAATGAATTTGTGGTTTGTAGAGAGAGATGGAAATGGACACAGTCAATAATCTCCTCTTGAAATCCTCAGTGATTGGGATGAGGTGAGGGAGCATGCTGGCTGACTTGAGACACATGGTGTCTACGTTAAGACTCCTCCTCTGATCCTCATGTCATCTGGCAGACTGTGGGATGGAGGAGGGAAATGCACCGGCATAGATGGGCCTGTGTGGGAAACCTGCATTCACCTGTCACTCACTGGAAGGACACAGGAGAAGAGGTGGGTTAGGAAGTGACTTCTGTCATTTTACACGGTTGTTTGGTGGTGTACCATATCTACAGAGAATACTTTTTTTTTAGCAGTTTGAACAATATCTTCTCAAGAGGCAGAGTGAGTAGAAACCAGTTAGATTTTTGAGGTAAGTGCATTCTTCAGGGATGGGTTTTAAAAGATGTTCTGCTAGAGACTTTTTATTAGAGACAGTTTTGAAGTTTTAATTACAGATTGTGTTCTTTATAATGATCTTCTGGAAATGTGCATGCTCAGGTGAACGATAATTGAACAGAGCACAACAAGTTGTTGACTGTTTGCTGCCGTTAAGAGGCAATGGTTCAGGACGCTCAACTGCATTTCAGTCTGTGCTCCGGACATCAAAGACGATGTAGAACAAATCCTCAAGCTGATATTATAGATGTTTCCATGTTTTGCAAATAGAGTGCCTTTAATCTTGTATAAGAGGCTTTGTAACCCCAGGGACTCTGTTGATGTGTTTACATCAGCAACTCTGAAACACCTGTCTCCCTGGGTGACACTCTGTCCTCAGTGGTCCTCTGTTTCTCTATCTATTGGTTTCTCAACCCTCCATCTGTTCTTTAACAGTGTGGCACCCTGATGTGGGGTCGCTGGGGTTGTTGAAACACTTGTGAGAAATTGGCACAACTGTACAATTAGTGTGAGGATACATGCATCTGTGATGCGTTATGCATCAGTAATACGTATATCCAACAACTCAACATCTCTGAGGCTTATCCTCATAAGCGAAAAACAACAAGAGACGTTTCAATGGCCAAGATGCGAGGATGGCCTTGTACAGGTGTGGCTGGATTTAAAGCCCAAACACGAGCCGCTGAAATCCCACGTGTGACTCTATTTCTTCTTAGTGTGAATTTAGCGTTGTGTTCAGAAGGGCTTTCAGATGCTAATCCAGTTATTCAACACTGAAGGCACGTTGAATTTGCTCAGCCACAACCATTCTGTTGCCATACACAGAGATTAAACGGGCAATCTAGGACAACATCAAACCGGTCATCCCCCCACTTATTTGGTAAACAGCTAAGGGATAGGGCTGGAGAAGTGTAACCACTCTCAAAGAGATAAACCATCATTATCCCTGATGGAGAATTATGTTGCGTTACCTCCAGTCAAACTGTCAGCCATATCAGAGAAATGTGTTGTTGATCTATAGATCATTCTAATGGCCCATTGAATGGCTCTGTGGTTTTGCCTCAACTTCAATGCCAACACAATCAACAGACTGGTCTGACTACTGGTTTATTTCCCTAGAGATCTCTAGGTGTGTGCCTATGCCAGACTGCGTTTTAGTCTCTGACCTTTGACCCCTCTTGTTCTGTTTCTCAAAGCTCCAGTTGTGATGTAGGCTGAGGGTCCAGTTCCATCTCTTCCAAGATGGCTACTGTGAAGAACTCTGTGTCTGAGGACCCCCTCCTGGGCAAAGGCCCTGACAAGGACGCCTCAGAGGTGTCTTTGTCAGGGAGTGTGTTAGACTCCGGGAGTGTACTCTCAGATGACTCAGTGCTTCCAGACTATGAGCAGGAAGGTGATTCACAGGGTACTGCCAACACGCTGTATGAGGCGTGCACTCGGAATGACCCCCTGGAGCTCCGAAAGGTTCTGGAGAGAGGGATTACAAAAGAGGAGGTCATGGCGGTAGACCACAACGGCTGGGTATGGGTCTCTCTTGCTATTTCACATTTGGGATAGCTTTTGGGGTGTATGATCCAGCGAGTCCTGCGGGTTACTAGTTCAAATACCAGGAACATCATGCCCTGTATGAAGACAGAATGCTTCAATCAAGTCATGTAAAATTGTTGTTGGACTTAATTGCAGCCTTGACTCTGACGCAGTCAGATTTTTTCTTCATCAGTCTAATCCACATTTTTTACCCAACAGACTGGACTGATGGTGGCGTGCTATAATGGTTTTTTGGACATTGTGCAATCTCTTTACCACTGTCCTTACTTGGACATAAATCACCAGGACAACGATGGCAACACAGCACTGATGATCGCTGCACAAGCAGGTGAGCCACTCTCCCCAGACCTATTACTAAATACTACACAGTGAAACCTCATTAGCACTTCTCTAGGTTGCATCCCAAATGGCACCTATTACCTTTATAGAGTACAACCAAAGATTTTTATAACTAATCCATGATATACCAGAGCCTGTCCTTTCCAGTGGGAGAAAATGAATCATAGTGGGCAGAACAAGCACGGTGGTGGGCAGAGCCAAGCACAAGCTAGTGAGATCCTATTGGAGCGTTCTAGTATTTATTTGAATATTTCAGTTGGGGAACGTATACCCTGTGAAGTGTGCGTGTGCAATAACTCATTTTGCCCTTACACTCCTTTTAAACAACTACATTTTTTTTTTACTTTGACAAAGGATAAAGTCTACAAAACACAGTCCACTCTGTTTGTTACAGATTATAGTTTTGGAAGGAGAAAACTGTATAGAGATCAAATGTTTAATTGATGAGAAAATGAGCAGAATGTTGGCCAAAATCCATATCGCTCCATCTTCTCCCACTGCTGGCCACTGGGCTTCCTCTTCTTACCATATTTGGTTGTGAGTGGAAACGCCAACCAGATTTTTCACATTCAAACATCCAGTGAAATTTCTGGCTCATTGTTCTATCTGTGGTACTTACTACTTCAAAAGTAGTGCACTATATAGGAAATAATGGTGACATTTGTGACAGGCCTTTAGTATTTTCGATGGCACTTCATGATCCCCTGAACCCATTCTCACCCTGTTTCCTTCTCCAGGTCACGCCATTACAGTGACCTACATCCTCAACTACTACCCCGGGGCAGACACAGAGATCCGGGACTGCCGTGGCTTCACTGCACTCATCAAAGCTGCCATGCAGGGCCGAGATGATGTGGTGTCTTCCCTCGTCATGGCCGGTGAGTGAGAGGCCTCCTCCACTTCAATGCTACTATACACACCATACTGTAGTCATGAGAAACCATCTTATAAATGTTTAGATAACCTGAGAAATTGATGTTACAAGTATAAAAACATAATTCTGACCCCAATTTACCTGCGTATACTGAGTATAAGCCTTCATGGTATGTTTGTGCAGTTCACAGTGGCACATAGCTCACATGTATTATCAGACACACAACAGTGTGTCCACTGACATTAAATTATTTCAATTACCTTAGAGATTCCAAAGGGTATACTTCTAAACAGAAGTAAGGCCCAGAGAGGGTGAGAGGAGGAATAGATAGTTATACACACAGAATTCTGGGATTAGCCTATGCTTTTCTCCCAGGCAGCAATGTTGCTAATTTTAGAATTGCCAATTCTAAAATCTCTGTTCTATTTGGGGTTGAGCATGAACCCACAAATTGAAGGGCTAAGGGTATAGGAAGTGTGTAGTAATGTGGTTGGGATGGCTGTACCTGTGGTGTCAACTTTCTCTGGTTGAGAGCATGTGTTAGTGACGGCTGCCAGGTTTAAGGGGTCAATTTGGGGGCACACTGGTGTAATCTTTGTCTTGGCTGCCAGGAGATTAGCCAAGTTTATTTACTCCAGATATTTTGTCCTCTTTTCACAAGATCAGTAGTATCCACTGGAGTCACAGTCACTCATTTGTCAATATACTAAAAGAGTTGAGGAAAACATGCTCAGCTAACTGAAGCTTTTCCCCCATCACATTAAAGATAATTAATTCTCCCCTCTATCCATCATAAACCAAGAAGCATCTATGTTTTCTTATTCATGTAGCACATGATTATCATTATGGTGCTATAATATAGATCTATATGCAATGGAATGTGAATGAAAGTGTTTCAATGGAGAAATATTATGACCTGAAAGCTATTTTATTTTTTTCCCTTCACTGATATTTCTCTTTCAGGTGCAGACCTAAATGCAATAGACACCAGGAAGCAGAAGTGTGCGCGGGACTGGGCCCTAAAGACGGGCCGCTACGAGACGCTGAACCGCCTCCGCCGCCTCAACCTGCGGCCTAGAGCCGAGCAGTTTACTGAGAGCTACGTCCCCGAGTGGCCAGAACTGAAAGTGCTGGTTGCCAAAGCCACAGCCAACAAGAGCGCCGGCCAGATGATCACCCAGCGCATCAAGTCCATCTTCAGCTTCAACTTTCCCCAAGACCCCCAGGACAACGGGGTCTTGGACCATATGGTGCGTATCACCACCAGCCTTCACAGCCCTTTGGTGGCCACCGCCTGCCGGCCGCTATGCCCCACCAGCCCCCCTGAGGTGGGGAAGAGGCGCTTGGCCGTGCCTGAGCTGATGAAGAAGCACTCAGAGAAGAAGCTGGAGGAGAGGTCTGTGTGCCACAGCAACGGCTCCGTCTCCTCCATCATTCCACACATCCACTCGGCCGAGACCATCGCCACGTCCTGCTGTGTGGACACAGAGCGCAGGGGCAGTATTATCTTTATAGTCTCCACCGGGGTGCGCACCTTCATGCCCCGGAACATGGCCCACAGGAACAGTGTGTTCCCTTACGGCTGCATCCCCAAGATCCAGATAGTGAAGTCTGGAGAGCCCACGCCTAAGAAGGAAAAAAAGAAGAAGAGGCACAAGGGTCACCTGGAGCTGCCCATATGGAAGTACAAAGCAGAGAAGCAAGAGAAGAAGAAGGAGAAGAAGAAGGCAGAGAAAGAAAAAGAGAAGGCCAAGAAGGAAAAGGAAAATAAAAAAAAAGAAAGAGAAGTAGTGAGATGTCTAAAGCTGCCAATTTATTTCGATGCCACACATTTCCAATAACTTCCAATATATTTTTCCTGGAGTTATACTCCAAACATCTGAATTATGAAGTACTGCTCAAATTACTCAAAGGTCTGGACTCGGTTTTACGGCCAATGCAGTAAAATGGATTCTTTAAAGGTCATCATATTCATAATGCTTTGTAAATATTTTTCTTTTTTAATTTTACAGGACTAGTAAAGGCCTAGTGCACTACATTTGTGAAATTTTTATAACTAAATGTATTCAAGTGTTTACCAGCATTTGCAACTTGAGTCTGATAATTATCTGCATAAAACAGTTAATCTGATAATACTTCTGGAATATACAGGAAAGTATTCAGAATAATACTTCTGGAATATACAGGAAAGCATTCAGACGTCTTGACTTTTTGACATTTTGTTATGTTACAGCCTTATTCTAAAAAAAAAATATTTTTATTTTTATCCACAGCATCTACACACAATACCCCATAATAACAAAGCGAAAACAGGCTTTTAGAAATGTTTGCACATTTATTAAATATAAAAAACAGAAATACCTTATTTACATAAGTATTAACACCCCTTTCCACATTTTGTTAAGTTAAAGCCTTATTGTAAAATTGATTAAATAAACATTTTCGTCATCAATCTACACAAAATACCCCATGACATTTGCAAATGTTTCCATTTTTTTTTTTACTGAAATACCTTATTTACATAAGTATTCAGACCCTTTGCTATGAGAATCCAAATTGAGCTCAGGTGCATCCTGTTTCTATTGATCATCCTTGAGATGTTTCTACAACTTGATTTGAGTCCACTTGTGGTAAATTCAATTGATTGGAAAGGCACACACCTTGTCTATATAAGGTCCCACCAATTGTATATATGTGTGTATGTATATATATATATATATATATATATATATATATATATATATATATATATATATGTATATGTATATGTATATACACTGCTCAAAAAAATAAAGGGAACACTTAAACAACACAATGTAACTCCAAGTCAATCACACTTCTGTGAAATCAAACTGTCCACTTAGGAAGCAACACTGATTGACAATAAATTTCACATGCTGTTGTGCAAATGGAATAGACAACAGGTGGAAATTATAGGCAATAAGCAAGACACCCCCAATAAAGGAGTGGTTCTGCAGGTGGGGACCACAGACCACTTCTCAGTTCCTATGCTTCCTGGCTGATGTTTTGGTCACTTTTGAATGCTGGCGGTGCTTTCACTCTAGTGGTAGCATGAGACGGAGTCTACAACCCACACAAGTGGCTCAGGTAGTGCAGCTCATCCAGGATGGCACATCAATGCGAGCTGTGGCAAGAAGGTTTGCTGTGTCTGTCAGCGTAGTGTCCAGAGCATGGAGGCGCTACCAGGAGACAGGCCAGTACATCAGGAGACGTGGAGGAGGCCGTAGGAGGGCAACATCCCAGCAGCAGGACCGCTACCTCTGCCTTTGTGCAAGGAGGAGCAGGAGAAGCACTGCCAGAGCCCTGCAAAATGACCTCCAGCAGGCCACAAATGTGCATGTGTCTGCTCAAAGGGTCAGAAACAGACTCCATGAGGGTGGTATGAGGGCCCGACGTCCACAGGTGGGGGTTGTGCTTACAGCCCAACACCGCGCAGGACGTTTGGCATTTGCCAGAGAACATCAAGATTGGCAAATTCGCCACTGGCGCCCTGTGCTCTTCACAGATGAAAGCAGGTTCACACTGAGCACGTGACAGACGTGACAGAGTCTGGAGACGCCGTGGAGAACGTTCTGCTGCCTGCAACATCCTCCAGCATGACCGGTTTGGCGTTGGGTCAATCATGGTGTGGGGTGGCATTTCTTTGGGGGGCCGCACAGCCCTCCATGTGCTCGCCAGAGGTAGTCTGACTGCCATTAGGTACCGAGATGAGATCCTCAGACCCCTTGTGAGACCATATGCTGGTGCGGTTGGCCCTGGGTTCCTCCTAATGCAAGACAATGCTAGACCTCATGTGGCTGGAGTGTGTCAGCAGTTCCTGCAAGAGGAAGGCATTGATGCTATGGACTGGCCCGCCCGTTCCCCAGACCTGAATCCAATTGAGCACATCTGGGACATCATGTCTCGCTCCATCCACCAACGCCATGTTGCACCACAGACTGTCCAGGAGTTGGCGGATGCTTTAGTCCAGGTCTGGGAGGAGATCCCTCAGGAGACAATCCGCCACCTCATCAGGAGCATGCCCAGGCGTTGTAGGGAGGTCTTACAGGCACGTGGAGGCCACACACACTACTGAGCCTCATTTTGACTTGTTTTAAGGACATTACATCAAAGTTGGATCAGCCTATAGTGTGGTTTTCCACTTTAATTTTGAGTGTGACTCCAAATCCAGACCTCCATGGGTTGATAAATTGGATTTCCATTGATTATTTTTGTGTGATTTTGTTGTCAGCACATTCAACTATGTAAAGAAAAAAGTATTTAATAAGATTATTTCTTTCATTCAGATCTAGGATGTGTTGTTTAAGTGTTCCCTTTATTTTTTTGAGCAGTATATATATATGTATGTATATGTGTGTGTATGAATATATATATGTATGTATGTATGTATGTATGTATGTATGTATGTGTGTGTGTGACTTTATTGTGTAAATAAACCATTGTGAAAGATGCCTGTTTATGATGTCATTTGATTCTGTGCTGTTTACCGTGGTCCTAAAATGGGGTGCTGAGGCTATTTAAAGATTTAGGAGTCAGTACTGAGTTGTGTAAATCAAGTCTGCAAAGGGATTACCATTTTAAAGGTGGACTCAGAGAAATTACGTTGAGATGAGATAGATGCAAGACTTCGCTCTCACACAGTCACATACAGTATAGCCAGGGGACCAAAACAGATGAGAACTTGAGCCTCACACGTCAACGCTCTTAGTTGATGCGGAAATTGACCCACTATGCTGTTTACTTTCTCAATCTACGTCATATTGCTGAGTCTACCTTTAAAATAGTAATCCTCTGGCATGAAGTCAAAGGTATAATGGGAAGTTAATTATGGCCATGCCATCATTAGGTATATATATATATATATATATATATATATATATATATATATATATATATATATATATATTACATTTTAATGATGTATGAGCCAGATATAAGCATGCAATAGTGCAAAGTCGGCACCTGCTATTTTCAGAAGTAAAAAGAACTTGACAGACTTCACTTGGGCTACACTTTACCTCAAATCTGCCACCTGATGGCGACCTTGTTTCTCTTTTTACATTCCTCACGGCTTTACTAAAGACTGTCGACGCAGTCTGACTGGAAATATTCCAATCAAGGTAAAATGATCAAAGTACAATAAGTGAATGCAACTACAAGACAGCATCGATTTAAAAATTCTACTTTTAAGATCAGAGTGTAATACGCAAAACGAATGAGCTCTAACTAAGCTAATCAAAATGGAAATGTATTTGAAATGACTTATTGGTCACACTTACAAAAATTATACAACAAAAGAATACTAATCCAAAAAAAAATACATTGGTTCTTTGGATTGTACTTCACCTTAATCCACATTTTGACCCCCCAAAAATAATGCATTTGTGTCCCACACTCCTATCCATTACAGTTTGTCAGTATATGGTTGAAGGCAGTGTTTCCTCTCTACACTTCTCTCTGTGTAAGATATGTGTAGGCCTGTCGGGGTATGGTTGTAAATATCTGTATGTGTGGGAGTCAGTGAACTTCTGAGAGATAATACCCCTTCAAAGCCTCCGCCTGTCTGGTCAGTCTGGCAACCTAGGGCGTGGTGGGGGTTGACGGGGGCCAGGGGCAGAGTATTTTTTAGATTTAGGGGGATTAGGCATTGCCATAATGTACAGACCAATCCCCCTATAAAGGTAGAGGACAATAGATTATGGTCTGGAGCTAATTCAAAGGAGTTCAACCTTTATGCAAATACTTACAAATAGAATTAGGCTATAGTACATATAATATTCATGACTTTAATTTATGCAACTAAAGATATTACAAAGTTTATTTGGGGTAAATGTCTGCACTTTTAGTTATTTGAATGCTGGACAAATGGAGAGTTACAGAGGAAAAAGAGAGCTTCTATTTATTTATTTTACAAAACAGAGAGAGATCATGAGTGCTTCACTGGATTCGGTATCTAGATGGTAATCATGAGTAATTAAATCAACTCGTGTTGTATGCACACATCTCGTATTATCGGTTTCAGGAGGAATGTTGGGAGTATACATGTACTGTAGCAAGACAGAGTTGCATTTCTTTGAACACTACACTTCCACTGGTACACACTGGTTGAATCAATGTTGTGTTAATGTAATTTCAATAAAATTACGTTGAACCAACATGGAATAGATGTTGAATTGACGTCTGTGCGAGAGAGAGAGATACAATAAACTGGATCAAACTAGCTCCCTCCATAGGTGACATACATGAGCAGGACCACACCCTCTTCTACTGTGAACACATAAATCAATCCAAGGTGGAGCTGAGTGGAAAGACATTATTAGGTAACTGATGCCTCTACAATGTAACACAACACAATGACAATGGAGGGATTACTGCACTGTGTCCAGCCTAAAGGCACATTTCGCTGTCTAGGAGGGAGGGACACGGCTCTCTCAAAAAGATGGAGTTGATTTCTGTGTCCTCCTTTTTAGATGTATGGTACACATTGTTCATTTTTCAGAAGTTCAGTAGCATTGTCTGATAAAGTGGGGCGGTGGTATGGGTATTCTTATTGGGGCAGCATTATTGGGGTGGCAGGTAGCCTAGTGGTTAGAGCATTGGGCCAGTAACTGAAAGGTTGCTGGATTGAATCCCTGAGCTGACAAGGTCAAAATCTGTCATTCTACCCCTGAACAAGGCAGTTTTGTAAATAAGAATTTGTTCTTAACTGACTTGTCTAGTTAAATTTAAAATAGTATAGAGATCATGTTCTATGTGAGTGGTACATACAATGTTAAAGGCCTATTCAATATTTAAACCACCTGGGTATAAAATCACATTATCATATTACATTTTTTGAATTTAAAGTTTATATTTTAAGCCTTGACCAGACGTTACATTGTGCTTTCTAATCTTATCTAGTTTATTTTATCGCCCTACTTCAAAATAACAGCTAGTTAGCCATTCCTCTCCTTTAAATTCTCCACACCCCTTTAAGGCGTCTGTCTGCTGGCTGGCTGGAGCTGTGTGTCCAATGATGTATATTTAAATCGTTGGTTGTGTCTCGCACTGCTGTCAATACCACACCACCCAACATATTAATGCAATGCAATGGGAATATAACGATCATGGCTAAGAAACAAATGTTGTTAACGCTTCTCGTCTTGGGCTTATTCAGAAGTTATGATGGTGAGTATAATGTTTTATTCCGCCTGTGTGTATTTATTTACTTGGTTTGTGCGACTGGGGCTGACATCGCTTGGCACAACAACATGGCGCACGTAACGTTATTTGGTATCAAGCAAGCCGAGTTAGCAAATTGGACCTGATTTTAAAATATATATATATATATATTATTATTTTTTTACTGGTAGTTAATTGTTTGAATAGAGCAGAAATAAATTAAGAGAAGCAGCTACCTACCCTTCTTGACTGCGTTGTTTCAAGATGCTTCGTAACTAGCTATCTACTTGAGAATATCACAGCCAGCTAGTAACTAATTGTCTGATACGATCACGTTAGTAAGTTAACATCTCAGAAAGCACATATTTTAGGATTTGGTAAGAACAGTCAAGGTTAGCTATCTACCAAGGATCTTCCACCATTCCTTGACACCCATCACAATAATCAAATAGCAGCAGTTTGAGTCATCTGATCAAAGTCAAATTAATTCATTTGCTGTATTCTCAAAAGCTAATATGGAAATATTTGTTTTATTTATAATAAACGACCACATAATATTACATATATTATCAGCTTCCTGCTCAGATTCATACAGGTATGATATCCTTATTCCTAAATGTGAGTTTGTTTTTGTCATAATTTTCAGTGAGAAAATATTTGCTTATCTGCTTTTTAACAGTTTCTGTTAGTGTGTAAACTGTATGCTCTGCACACACGATAACGAGTGGTTTTTAAAGTGAAGCTCTCAATAAGCTTTTGCTGAAACTACAACACAATGAGGGACTGAGGCTGACCTATTTAGCTTTCAAGAGCTGCTGTACATTGAAAAATGAGCCATTGTGTGGTGTTCTACCCATCAGCCTGAATAGGCTTACACTGTAGCTATCATTATTGGATACAATATTTAATTTATAAAGGAGGAAATTGGATGTTAAACAGATGTTGAGGGACGTACCTTACAGTAGCCAGGTGTGTGTGTGTGTGTGTGTGTGTGTGTGTGTGTGTGTGTGTGTGTGTGTGTGTGTGTGTGTGTGTGTGTGTGTGTGTGTGTGTGTGTGTGTGTGTGTGTGTGTGTGTGTGTGTGTGTGTGTGTGTGTGTGTCAGAGATAGAGAGTGATATGTGAATCTGACAGTCAAACCTTAGAGGTTGTCAGGGCCAGTGGCAGAACGTGAGAGAGTGGGCTCATGCACCTCGTTCAGTTGAAGTCTGGGTTGCTTTTGTTTCAGAAATGAGGGCAGGGATGGAGTTAGGCAGAAAGAGGTGACCTCCATCTTATAGGCTACCCAGGGGCAGGTCCACTGCTGCTACACCCCCACCCTCTGCATGAAAATGCAGCCCCAGTGAACATGAACCTCATCTGATGGAGCTGATCAATGGAGGACTGGACTGATACAACTGTAATGCAGCAAGAAGCTGCTTTTTTCACTCACTCAACCGTTCAACAATGAGCAAACAGAACAACCCCCTCAGCCTCAGTTCCTCCTCTCCCTGGCCTTTAGTGCTTTTCAAGGTCTATAAACAGTCTGTCCCTCCCGATAAAGTCCCCAATTGTGCACTCATGTTTGAATAACATGGATGATATGGTTTGGCTCTTCTGTGGTTGGGTGCTTGTCTTCAGCGTTGTCTTATCAAAACAGTTTGAACACAGATTGCATGTATACAGGCCTTTTACATGTAATCTGGGCACGGCAGGGGGCTTTGTTGTATCCATGTTTTGAGATTTTTTTAAAAGACCAAAAAGTTGGATAATGGTGATTTTCCAGCTTGTTATCTAATCTGCCAGACTGAAGGGTGTTAAAAGCCTGAATAAAAAAATCACAGCTTTTCTTTGCAACTGACTCATTGTGAAAGTTTGAGCCTGTTTCAACCTTTAAGTCCTGTTTCTGTAGGCCTATTTGATTGCTGTTCTCCAGTTTTGTGACTTTAGGCAACTTTGAAGGGGGTGGGGGCCACAAAAAATCTGAACTCATCATGAAGGGCCGCAGCTGCTCGAGGGTCTGCAGTACCCACATCCGCCCTCTATCTGTTGAGTTTAGGAACATTTGCGCTGAGGAAAAAGGTGTGTGTTGAATTTGAACTTAACTCATTATGACATTATACTGAAAAAACTTGAACAATAAATAGTTTGCATAACTGTGACATGAGAATCTGGTAATTAACATGATTATGACATATTGAGTCATAAAGTGACCTGAATGGCACAACACTACATTTGGTCGTTTTAATTATGACAGACAATTGAAATACCACAACATCATAACCCAGTGACATCATAAACATCACAGCGTGCCTGTTAGGCTACATCACATAACAATGTATAAAACAATGTTCAGTTTGCCCTTTTTTTTTTTTTTCCTCTCTACCCTTCCTCTTTCCCCCTCTCCCTCCCCCACTCCCTTCACACAGCCCTGTCACCAAACAATACCTGTACTAGAGGTCGACCGATTAATCGGAATGGCCGATTTTCAAGTTTTCATAATCATTTTTTTTGGCCACCGATTTGCCTATTTTTATTTTTTTTATTTTATTTTTTATTAATTTTTTTTGTATAAAAAAATAAAATAATTGTATTTAAAAATGTTTTTAACTAGGCAAGTCAGATTAAGAACACATTCTTATTTTCAATGACGGCCTAGGAATGGGGGTTAACTGCCTTGTTCAGGGGGGATTCGGGGATTTGTTTTTGCAACCTTCAGGTTACTAGTCCAACGCTCTGACCATCTGCCTTACATTGCACTCCACGAGGAGCCTGCATGGCAGGCTGACTACCTGTTACGCGAGGGCAGCAAGAAGCCAAGGTAAGTTGCTAGCTAGCATTAAACTGATCATTTTTTATAAGATAAATCTTAACATAATCACTAGTTAACTACACATGGTTGATGATATTACTAGTTTATCTAACGTGTCCTGCGTTGCATATAGTCGATGCGGTGCCTGTTAACTTCTCATCGAATCACAGCCTACTTCGACAAATGGGTGATGATTTAACAAGCGCATTTGCGAAAAAAGCACTGTCGTTGCACCAATGTACCTAACCATAAACATCAATGCCTTCCTTTAAAATCAATACACAAGTATATATTTTTAAACCTGCATATTTAGTTAATATTGCCTACTAACATGAATTTATGTCACTTCTCTTGCATTCCGTGCAAGCAGTTAGGGTATATACAGCAGTTTGGGCCGCCTGACTCATTGCGGACTGTGTGAAGTCCATTTATTCCTAACAATGACCGTAATTAATTTGCCAGAATTGTACATAATTATGACGTAACATTGAAGGTTGAGCAATGTAACAGGAATATTTAGACTTAGGGATGCCACCCATTAGATAAAATACGGAACGGTTCCGTATTTCACTGAAATAATAAACGTTTTGTTTTCGAAATGATAGTTTCCGGATTCGACCATATTAATGACAAGGCTCATATTTCTGTGTGTTATGTTATAATTAAGTCTATGATTTGATAGAGCAGTCTGACTGAGCGATGGTAGGCAGCAGCACGCTCGTAAGCATTCATTCAAACAGCACCTTCGTGCGTTTTGCCAGCAGCTCTTCGCAATTCTTCAAGCATTGCGCTGTTTATGACTTCAAGCCTATCAACCCCCGAGATTAGGCTGGTGTAACCCATGTGAAATGGCTAGCTAGTTAGTGGGTGCGCGCTAATAGCGTTTCAAACGTCACTCGCTCTGAGACTTGGGAGTGGTTGTTCCCCTTGCTCGACATGGGTAACGCTGCTTCGAGGGTGGCTGTTGTCGATGTGTTCCTGGTTCGAGCCCAGGTAGGAGCGAGGAGAGGGACGGAAGCTATACTGTTACACTGGCAATACTAAAGTGCCTTTAAGAACATCCAATAGTCAAAGGTATATGAAGTACAAATCGTATAGAGAGAAATAATCCTATAATTCCTATAATCACTACAACCCTTAAACTTCTTACCTGGGAATATTGAAGACTCATGCTAAAAGGAACCACCAGCTTTCATATGTTCTCATGTTCTGAGCAAGGAACTTAAACGTTAGCTTTTTTACATGGCACATATTGCACTTTTACTTTCTTCTCCAACACTTTGTTTTTGCATTATTTAAACCAAATTGAACATGTTTCATTATTTATTTGAGGCTAAATTGATAGTATTTATGTATTATATTAAGTTAAAATAAGTGTTCATTCAGTATTGTTGTAATAGTCATTATTATAAATAAAATAATCAGCCGATTTAATCGGTATCGGCTTTTTTGGTCCTCCAATAATCGGTATCGGCGTTAAATCATAATCGGTCGACCTCTAACCTGTACAGTGTTTGACTTCAGTAACACACCAAACACCAGCTTTTAACCTCTCTGGGCTAGGCTGGACGAATTCGTCCCACCTACGTAACAGCCACTTTAAGCCTGTGGCGCGATTTTCAAAACCTTAAAAATCCTATTACTTCAATTTCTCAAACATATGACTATTTTACAGCTATTTAAAGACAAGACTCTCGTTAATCTAACCACACTGTCCGATTTCAAAAAGGCTTTACAACGAAAGCAAAACATTAGATTATGTCAGCAGAGTACCAAGCCAAAAATAATCAGACACCCATTTTTCAAGCCAGCATATAATGTCACCAAAACCCAGAAGACAGCTAAATGCAGCACTCACCTTTGATCTTCATCAGATGACAACCCTAGGACATTATGTTATACAATACATGCATGTTTTGTTCAATCAAGTATATATTTATATCAAAAAACAGCTTTTTACATTAGCATGTGACGTTCAGAACTAGCAAACTTCCGGGGAATTCGCTAACATTTTACTAAATTACTCACGATAAACGTTCACAAAAAGCATAACAATTATTTTAAGAATTATAGATACAGACCTCCTCTATGCACTCGATATGTCCGATTTTAAAATAGCTTTTTGGTGAAAGCACATTTTGCAATATTCTAAGTACATAGCCCAGGCATCACGGGCTCGCTATTTAGACACCCGGCAAGTTTAGCACTCACCATAATCATATTTACTATTATAAAAGTTTGATTACCTTTTGTTGTCTTCGTCAGAATGCACTCCCAGGACTGCTACTTCAATAACAAATGTTGGTTTGGATCAAAATAATCCATCGTTATATCCGAATAGCGGCGTTTTGTTCGTGCGTTCCAGACACTATCCGAAATGGTAAAGGGTCGAGCGCATGGCGCAATTCGTGACAAAAAAATTCTAAATATTCCATTACCGTACTTCGAAGCATGTCAACCGCTGTTTAAAATCAATTTTTACGCCATTTTTCTCGTAGAAAAGCGATAATATTCCGACAGGGAATCTCCTTTTCGGCAAACAGAGGAAAAAAATCACAAAGGCGGGGGCGGTCGGGTCACGCGCCTAAGCCCAGTGTCCCTTGATCGGCCACTTGAGAAAGGCGATAATGTGTTTCAGCCTGGGGCTGGGATGACGACATTCTGTTTTTTCCCGGGCTCTGAGCGCCTATGGACGACGTAGGAAGTGTCACGTTAGAGCAGAGATCCTTAGTAAAAGATAGAGATGGAAAAGAAGTTCAAGAAATGGTCAGACAGGCCACTTCCTGTAAAGGAATCTCTCAGGTTTTGACCTGCCATTTGAGTTCTGTTATACTCACAGACACCATTCAAACAGTTTTAGAAACTTTAGGGTGTTTTCTATCCATATGTAATAAGTATATGCATATTCTAGTTACTGGGTAGGAGTGGTAACCAGATTAAATCGGGTATGTTTTTTATCCAGCCGTGTCAATACTGCCCCCTAGCCCTAACAGAACACCACTATGGCCCAAGGGTTGTTCCACCTCAAAAAGCACAACAAATAGGATTTTGAAACCCACCATCTCAGATTGTTCTGAAATATTTTCTGTAGTTAGAAGCAAGTAAGATTAGTATTCCTGCAGCATTATTTTGTTGAAATATAATTTTATCTCTGAGAAATTAAGCTAATTGATTGCGCCCTCATTGGCCATTTTTTATTTATTTTTATGATTCATATAATATTCAATAAATACAGTACAAAACCTCTGATTTGGACCCCCCCAAAAAAGATAAAAATATATTACTGACAGATTTTCATGCAAATATAAAAAAAAAAAAATCGGAAAGTTATGTTTCCATCAACTTGACTTGTTGTGGATTAAAGGCTGTGTGTGACGACGTAGTGCACATAAATTCCCGCAATAATAAAAAAAATTCAAGTTAGTAAGTCATGAGGATTCCAAAGAAATAGTAAAAAGCCACTCGCGAACCCCCGCACACCCCATTTCAATCCCAAACTAACAGAGTATACAGTATCAAATAAAGTAAAAAAATCTAATCAATCACAAGGTAACACAAGAAATGTACATAACAGGCTATATACAGGGGGTACCGGTGCCTAGTCAATGTGCGGGGGTACAGGTTAATCGAGGTCATTTGTAAAATGACTATGCATAGATAATAAACAGCGAGTAGCAGCATTGTAAAAACAAAATGGGGAGAGTCAATGTAAATAGTCCAGGTGGCCATTAGATTAGTTGTTCAGCAGTCTTGTGGCTTGGGAGTAGAAGCTGTTAAGGAGCCTTTTGGTCCTAGACTTGGTGCTCGGGTACCGCTTGCCGTGCAGTCTATGACTTTGGTGACTGGAGTCGTTGATAATTATTTTGAGTCCTTCCTCTGACACCACCTAGTATATACAGTGGATATAAAAAGTCTACACACCCCTGTTAAAATGCCAAGTTTTTGTGATGTAAAATAATAAGATAAATCATGTCAGAACTTTTTCCACCTATAATGTGAACAATTGAAAAACAAACTGAAATCTTTGAGGGGGGAAAATAAAAAAATAAAAAAACTCACAATCTGGTTGCATAAGTGTGCACACCCTTAAACTAATACTTTGTTGAAGCACCTTTTGATTTTATTACAGCACTCAGTCTTTTTGGGTAGGAGTCTATTAGCATGGCACATCTTGATGTGGCAATATTTGCCCACTCTTCTTTGCAAAATCGCTCCAAATCTGTCAGATTGCGAGGACATCTCCTGTGCACAGCCCTCTTCAGATCACCCCAGAGATGTTCAATTGGATTCAGGTCTGGGCTCTGGCTGGGCCATTCCAAAACGTTAATCTTCTTCTGGTGAAGCCATGCTTTCGTGGATTTGGATGTGTGCTTTGGGTCGTTGTCGTGCGGAAAGGTGAACTTCATCTTCAGCTTTCTAATGGACACCTGAAGGTTTTGTGCCAAAATTGCCTGGTATTTGGAACTGTTCATAATTCCCTCCACCCTGACTAAGGCCCCGGTTCCAGCTGAAGAAAAACAGCCCAAAAGCATGATGCTGCCACCACCATGCTTCACTGTGGGTATGGTGTTCTTTGGGTGATGTGCAGTGTTTTTGCGCCAAACATACCTTTTGGAATTATGGCCAAAAAGTTCAACCTTGGTTTCATCAGACCATAACACATTTTCCCACGTGCTTTTGGGGGACTTGATGTTTGCAAAAACAAACTTCAGCCGGGCTTGGATGTTTTTCATTGTAAGAAAAGGCTTCCGTCTTGCAACCCTACCCCATAGCCTATTCATATGAAGAATACGGGAGATTGTTGTCACATGTAGCACACAGCCAGTACTTGCCAGAAATTCCTGCAGTTCCTTTAATGTTGCTGTAGGCCTCTTGGAAGCCTCCCTGACCAGTTTTCTTCTTGTCTCTTCATACATTTTGGAGGGACGTCCAGTTCTTGGTAATGTCTCTGGTGCCATATTTTCTCCACTTGATGATGACTGTGTTCCATGGTATATGTAATGCTTTGGAATTTTTTTTGTACCCTTCTCCTGACTGATATCTTTCAACAATGAGATCCCTCTGATGCTTTGGAAGCTCTCTGCGGACCATGGCTTTTGCTCTGAGATGCAACTAAGAAAATGTCAGGAAAATCCTACTAGAACAGCTGAACTTTATTTGTGATTAATCAGAGTCACTTTAAATGATGGCAGGTGTGTAATGACTTCTATTTAACATGAGTTTGAATGTGATTGGTTAATTCTGAGCACAGCCACATCCCCAGTTATAAGAGGGTGTGCACACTTATGCAACCAGGTTATTGTAAGGTTTTTATTTTTCATTTTTCCCCCTCAAAGATTTCAGTTTGTTTTTCCAATCGAATTGTTCACGTTGTAGGTCACATTAAAGGTGGAAAAAGTTCTGACATGATTTATCTTTGTCTCATTATTTTGCATCACAAAAACCTGGCATTTTAACAGGGGTGTGTAGACTTTTTAAATCCACTGTAGGTCCTGGATGTCAGGAAGCTTGGCCCCAGTGATGTACTGGCCGTACGCACTACCCTCTTTGAGGATCTGAGGACCCATGCCAAATCTTTTCGGTTTCCTGAGGGGGAAAATGTGTTGTCGTGCCCTCTTCACGATTTTGTTGATGTAGACACCAAGGAACTTAACTCTCGACCCGCTCCACTACAGCCCTGTCGATGTTAATGGGGGCCTGTTCAGCCCTCCTTTTCCTATAGTCCACAATCAGCTCCTTTGTCTTGTCACGTTGAGATGGAGGTTGTTGTCCTGGCACCACACTGCCAGGTCTCTGACGAACACCCTATAGGCTGTCTCATCGTTGTCGGTGATCAGGCCTACCACTGTTGTTGTCTGCAAACTTAATGATGGTGTTGGAGTCGTGCTTGGCCACTAATCATGCACCCCTGAGGGGCCTCAGTGTTGAGGATCAGCGTGGCAGACGTGTTGTTGCCTACTCTTACCACCATGCCAAATCGTTTCAGTCACCTGAGGGGGAAAAGGTTTTGTCATGCCCTCTTCACAACTCTCTTGGTATGTTTGGACCATGATAGTTTGGTGATGTGGACACCAAAGAACTTAACCTCTTGGGGCTATGTGGGACGCTAGCGTGCCACCCGTGGTGCACCCTATCAACAGCAGGTGCATTTCAAGAGCGGCAAATTTGAAACCAAATAAATGTCAAAATTCAAATTTTTCAAACGTACAACTATCTTACACCCTTTGAAAGATAAACATCTCCTTAATCTAACCACGTTGTCCGATTTCAAAAAGGTTTTACGGCGAAAGCATAAAGTTAGATTATGTTAGGAGAGTACATTGACAATAGCTGTGTGTAATGTTTTGTCAATTCAAAGACAGGCGTCACCAAAACCATAAAACCAGCTAAAATGATGCACTAACCTTTGACAATCTCCATCAGATGACACTCCTAGGACATTATGTTAGACAATACATGCATTTTTTGTTCTATCAAGTTCATATTTATATCCAAAAACAGCGGTTTACTATGGTGTTGATGTTCAGGAAATCGTTTCCCTCCAATAACCGGCAGTCAAGTCAGCACCACAAATTAAATAATTAAAATTAGAAAACATTGGTAAAATATTATATTGTCATTTAAAGAATTATAGATTTACATCTCTTGAAGGCAATCAACTTGCCAGATTTAAAAATAACCTTACTGGGAAATCACACTTTGCAATAATCTGAGCACTGCGCCCAGAAAAATACGCTTTGCGATACAGACAAACGGCCATGTTGGAGAGATCTAAAATCGAAAATACTATGTAAATAATCCATTACCTTTGATTCTCTTCATCAGATGTCACTTCCAGGAATCCCAGGTCCATAACGAATGTAGTTTTGTTCAAAAAAGCTCATCATTTATGTCCAAAAAGCTCCGTGTTGTTAGCACATGATCTAAGCCAGCCGGACTTCTCGTCATGAACGAGGGGAAAAAATATATTTATGTTCGTTCAAACATGTCAAACGTTGTATAGCATAAATCATTAGTGCCTTTTTTAACCAGAACATGAATAATATTCAAGGTGGACGAATGCATTCTCTTTTAAAACGAATTGGAACGAGGGTACCCTACATGAACTCGCGCGCCAGAGTCTAATCGGCCATCACCGTTCCAAGGCTCTTGTTCGGTCAGATCTCACAGTAAAAGACTCAAAACACTTTGTAAAGGCTGGTGACATCTAGTGGAAGCAATAGGAAGTGCCAAAACATTAATCAGCCCCTGTGTGTTTCAATGGCATAGGCTTAAAGGTAATTCAACACATCAGGTATCCACTTCCTGTCAGAAAATGTCTCAGGGTTTTGCCTGCCAAATGAGTTCTGTTATACTCACAGACACCATTCAAACAGTTTTAGAAACTTTAGGGTGTTTTCTATCCATATATAATAAGTATATGCATATTCTAGTTACTGGGTAGGATTAGTAACCAGATTAAATCGGGTACGTTTTTTTTAATCCAGCCGTGAAAATACTGCCCCCTAGCCCCAACAGGTTAACTCTCGACCCACTACAGCCATGTCAATGTTAATGGGGGCCTGTTCAGCCTGCGTTTTCCTGTAGTCCACGATCGTCTCCTTTCTCTGACTCACATTGAGGGAGAGGTTGTTGTCCTGGCACCACACTGCCAGTTCTCTGACCTCCTCCCTATAGGCCATCTCATCGTTGTCGGTGATCAGGCCTACCACTGTCGTCAGAAAACTTAATGATGGTGTTGGAATCGTGTTTGGCAACGCAGTCGTGGGAGAACAGGGAATACAGGAGGGGACTAAGTACACACCCCTGAGGGACCTCAGTGTTAAGGATCAGCATGGCAGACGTGTTGTTGCCTACTCTTACCCCCTGGGGGCGGCCCATCAGGAAGTCCAGGATCCAGTTGCAGAGGGAGGTGTTTAGTCCCAGTCCTTAGCTTAGTGATGAGCTTCGTGGGCACTATGGTGTTGAACGCTGAGCTGTAGTCAATGAACAGCATTCTCACATAGGTGTTCCTTTTGTCCAGGTGAGAAAGGGCAGTGTGGAGTGCGATTGAGATTGCGTCATCTGTGGATCTGTTGGGGCGGTATGCGAATTGGAGTGGGTCTAGGGTGTCCGGGAGGATGCTGTTGATGTGAGCCATGACCAGCCAAAGCACTTCATGCTACCGACGTGAGTGCCACGGGGCGGTAATCATTTAGGCAGGTTACCTTCACTTCCTTGGGCACAGGGACTATTGTGGTCTGTTTGAGACATGTAGGTATTACAGACTCGGTCAGGGAGAGGTTGAAAATGTCAAGTGAAGACACTTGCCAGTTGGTCCGTGCATGCTTTGGGTACACGTCCTGGTAATCCATCTGGCCCAGCGGCTTTGTGAATGTTGACCTGTTTAAAGCTTTTGTTCACATCGGCTACCGAGAGTGTTATCACACAGTCATCCAGAATAGCTGGTGCTCTCGTGCATGCTTCAGTGTTGCTTACCTGGAAGCGAGCATAAAAGTATTTTAGCTTGTCTGGTAGGCTCGTGTCAATGGGCAGCTCGCGTCTGGATTTCCCTTTGTAATCCGTGGTAGTTTTCAGGCCCTGCCACATCCGGCTCTGACGCTCGTCTGTGTAGTAGGATTCAGTCTTAATCCTGTTTTGACGCTTTGCTTGTTTGATGGTTCGTCTGAGGGCATAGCGGGATTTCTTATAAGCATCCGGATTAGTGTCCAGCTCCTTGAAAGCGGCAGCTCTAGCCTTTAGCTTGATGCGGATGTTGCCTGTCATCCATGGCTTCTGGTTGGGATATGTACGTACAGTCACTGTGGGGATGACGTCGTCGATGCACTTACTGATGAAGCCGATGACTGAGGTGGTGTACTCCTCAATGCCATTGGATGAAACCTGGAACATATTCCAGTCTGTGCTAGCAAAACAGTCCTGTAGTGTAGCATCTGACCACTTCCGTATTGAGTGAGTCACTGGTACTTCCTGCTTTAGTTTTTGCTTGTAAGCAGGAATCAGGAGGATAGAATTATGGTCAGATTTGCCAAATGGAGGATGGGGGAGAGCTCTGTGTGGAGTAAATCCACTGTGTGGATATTTATTTTCTCTGGTTACACATGTGACATGGTGGTAAAACTGATTTTAAGTTTGCCTGCATTAAAGTCCCCGGCCACTAGGAGCACCGCTTCTGGGCAAGCATTTTCTTGTTTGCTTATGGCCTTAAAGAGTTGGTTGAGTGTGGTCTTACTGCCAGCTTAGTTCTGTGGTGGTAAATAGACAGCTACGAATAATAGAGATGAGAACTCTCTTGGTAGATGGTCTACAGCTTATCATAAGGTACTCTACCTCAGGTGAGAAATACCTTGAGACTTCTTTAATATTAGACATTACGCACCAGCTGTTATTGACAAATAGACACACACCCCCACCCCTCTTCTTACCAGAGTTAGTGTCTCGGTTCTGCCGGTGCATGGAAAATCCCGCCTGTTCTATATTGTCCTTATTGTCGTTCAGCCACGTCTCGGTGAAACATAATATGTTAGTTTTTGATGTCCCGTTGGTAGGATAAGCTTAATCGTAGGTCATCAATTTTATTTTCCAATGATTGCACGTTAGCAAGAAGAACTAATGGCAATGGGAGTTTACTCGCTCACCTACGGATTCTCAGAAGGCTGCCCGATCTGCGGCCCCTTTTCCTGCGTCTTTTCTTCACGCAAAAGGTGTGGATCTGGGCCTGTTAGAGTGAAAGCAGGATATCCTTCTCGTCTGACTCGTTAAAGGAAAAGGTTTCTTCCAGTCCGCAGTGAGTAATCGCTGTTCTCATGTCTGTAAGTTATTTTCGGTCATAAGAGACGGTAACAATAACATTATGTACATAATAAGTTACACAACAAAACTAACAAAATAGCACAATTGGTTGGGAGAAAGTAAAACGTCAGCCATGTTCTTCGGCACCATCAACTGTTCTCTGTCGTGGATGATGTTGGCTTTCCCCGACTGTTTGAGCACCGGTACACACTACCAAGTCGGTGCTATTTTTCAGATGTTGCCCTACTGGAGTTACACAGTATTGTTGAATCACATCCATGAGCTACTTGCTATGGGCGTCGCTGCTATTAGCTTCACGACTGACATTTGGGCCAGCAACGTCAGCCCCATAAGCATGCTGAGTCTGACAGCACAGTGGGTCAACAAGGATTTTGTACTGAGGAAAGCTGTATTGCATGCTCAAGAATGTGCTGGTTCTCATACCACTGCTGCCATTTTCAATTGCATTTGAGAACATGTTTGAGACTTGGAAACATGAACACACTCCTAGCGCCATTTGAACAACTGACTCGAGAAATAAGATCAACTGCGTCTGCAGCAGACGTGATACCCTCTGCCATGGCATTGAAACGTGTGCTCAACAAAACTGCTGACACAGACTGTGGGGTTAACTTACAAATGTACTCGAGGCTGTGAACAAGTGATTTGGTGGCATACTCTCTGACCCTCTACTGTGTCGCCACCATGCTCAATGCTAGGTACTTCGATGCAGACAAGAAACAGGGTTTACGTGAAATGTTACATACGCAGCTGGACAAGATAGAAATGGACAAAGTGACAGTGCGCACCGAGGAAGAGGGGCCACGGACAGACGGAGCTGAAACTTCACTGCTTGACATGTATGATGAAATCCTTGTTGAGAATGAAACGACTGAACAAATGAACAATGAAACAGCAAGTGAAAGAAATGGGTTTTGATTATGTTTTACTGGTAATGGGGACATGCATAAATGCCAACATAACTTTTTTGTGTGTGTAACCTTTATTTACCCAAGAAAGTCAGTTAACTTCATCGGGGTAGAGGGCAGTATTTTGACGTCCGGATGAAAAGCGTGCCCAGAGTAAACTGCCTGCTACTCAGGCCCAAAAGCTAGAATATGCATATAATTAGTAGATTTGGATAGAAAACACTCTGAAGTTTCTAAAACTGTTTGAATGATGTCTGTGAGTATAACAGAACTCATATGGCAGGCAAAAACCTGAGAAAAATCCAACCAGAAAGTGTGGAAATCTGAGGTTTGTAGTTTTTCAACTGATTGCCTATCCAATATACAGTATCTATGGGGTCATATTGCACTTCCTAAGGCTTCCACTAGATATCAACAGTCTTTAGAATGTTGTTTCAGGCTTATACTGTGAATGGGAAGAGAGTAAGAGCTGATTGAGTCAGGTCTCTGCCAGTCGGCCATTATTTTAGTTACGCGCGCGGCCATGAGCACGAGCTCAGTTCTCTTTCCTTTATGAAGACAAAGGAATTGTCCGGTTGGAATATTTTTGAAGATTTATGATAAAACCATCCTAAAGATTGATTCTACACATCGTTTGACATGTTTCTACACACTGTAATATAACATTTTTGACTTTGTCTGGACTTTAGTGCGCGCGCCTTCTGCATTTGGAATAGTGAACCTAACGCGCGAACAAAATTGAGGTATTTGGACATAAAGATGAACTTTATCGAACAAAACAAACATTTATTGTGGAACTGGGATTCCTGGGAGTGCATTCCGATGAAGATCAAAGGTAAGTGAATATTTATAATGCTATTTCTGACTTCTGTTGACTCCACAACATGGCGGGTATCTGTATGGCTTATTGTGGTTTCTGAGCGCTGTACTCAGATTATTGCAAAGTGTGCTTTCGCCGAAAATCTTTTTTGAAATCTGACACAGCGGTTGCATTAAGGAGGAGTTTATCTATAATTCTGTGCATAACACTTGTATCTTTTATCAAAGTTTATGATGAGTATTTCTGTAAATTGATGTGCTCGTTCACCGGGGGTTTTGGAGGCAAAACATTTCTTAACATTACACGCCAATGTAAAATGGGGTTTTTGGATATAAATATTAACTTTATTGAGCAAAACATGCATGTATTGTGTAACATGAAGTCCTATGAGTGCCATCTGATGAAGATCAAAGGTTAGTGATTCATTTTAGCTGTATTTCTGGTTTTTGTGACGCCTCTCCTTGCTTGGAAAATGGCTGTGGTTTTTCTTGTCTAGGTGTTGTCCTAAGATAAATTAATGCTATGCTTTCGCCGTAAAGCCTTTTTGAAATCGGACACTATCTTTAAAATGGTGTATAATACTTGTATGTGTGAGAAATTTGAATTATGAGATTTTTGTTGTTTTGAATTTGGCGCTCTACTATTTCACTGGCTGTTGGCGAGTGGGATGCTACCGTCCCACATACCCCAGAGAGATTTTAACCTCTCTTGGGTAGGGGGCAGTATTTTCACGGCCGGATAAAAAATGTACCCAAATTAAACGGCCTACTACTCAGGCCCAGGAACTAGAATATGCATATTATTAGTAGATTTCGATAGAAAACACTCTGAAGTTTCTAAAACTGTTTGAATGATGTCTGTGAGTATAACAGAACTCATATGGCAGGCAAAAACCTGAGAAAAATCCAACCAGGAAGTGGGAAATCTGGTTCTTGTTGTCTTTTCAAGTCATTGCCTATCTAACACACAGTGACTTAGGGTTCATTTTGCACTTCCTAAGGCTTCCACTAGATGTCAACAGTCTTTAGAAAGTTGTTTGAGGTGTCTATGGTGAACAGAGAGCCAACAAAGGAAGTTGGAAGTTGTTGACTCAGGAAAGCACATGAGTTCATTGGCGCGCATTCACGTGAGGGGTAGCTGTGTTCCAAAACGTTTTTCAAGACATTGGAATCGTCCGGTTGGAATATTATTGAAGTTCTAAGTTAAAAAGGCCCTAAAGATTGATGCTATACAACGTTTGACATGTTTGAGCGAACGTAAATATAACATTTTTTTTTTACTTTTCGTCATGACATTTTGGCCGCGCTTCCTACACTTGGAGTAGCTTACTGAACGCGCAAACAACAAGGAGGTATTTGGACATAAATTATGGACTTTATCGAAGAAAAAAAAACTATTGTGGACCTGGGATTCCTGGAAGTGCCTTCTGATGAAGATCATCAAAGGTAAGTGAATATTTCTAATGCTACTTATGATTTTAGATGACTCTAAAGTGGCGGGTATTTGTATTGCTTGATGTCTTTTTCTGAGCGCAGTACTCAGATTATTGCAAAGTGTGCTTTCCCCGTGAACCTTTTTTGAAATCTGTCACAGCGCTTGCATAAAGGAGATGTTCATCTATAATTCTTTGAATAACAGTTTAATATTTTATCAATGTTTATGATGAGTATTTTTGTAAATTGTAGTGCTGATTCACCGGCAGGATTGGAGACAAAATATTTTCTGAACATCACGCGCCAATGTAAAATACTGTTTTTGGATATAAATATCAACTTGATCGAACAAAAAATGCATGTATTGTGTAACATGATGTCCTAGGAGTGTCATCTGATGAAGATTGTCAAAGGTTAGTGATTCATTTTAGCTGTATTTCTGGTTTTTGTGACGCCTCTCCTTGCTTGGAAAATGGCTGTGTGGTTTTTCTTGTTCAGGTGCTGTCCTAACATAATCTAATGTTATGCTTTCGCCGTAAAGCCTTTTTGAAATCGGACAATGTGGTTGGATTAACGAGAAGTGTATCTTTAAAATGGGATATAATAGTTGTATGTTTGAGAAATTTGAATTATGAGATTTTTGTTGTTTTGAATTTGCCGCCATGCTATTTCACTGGCTGTTGAATAGTGTGTCCCGCGGGTGGGACCGCGGGACGCTAGCCCAGAGAGGTTAAAGAAAAACTCTTAAACCAGTTCGAGGTGAGTAATCGCTGTTCTGATGTCCAGAAGCACTTTTCGGTCATAAGAGACGGTAATAGCAACATTGTGTACAAATGATTTACAACTTTTATTTTTATTTTTTTTAACTAACAAAATAGAAAAGTTGGTTAGGAGACAGTAAAATGGCAGCCATCCCCTCCGGTGCTAGTTCTCTATGTTTAACAATTAGTATGGAGTGGTGTCTCAGAGTATTGTTTCTTCATCCTATGTAATGCATTCTCAGTGAATTGTGTGTGGCTTTTTTTTTTTTGCATCAGAGAAATTAGTGATTGAAGTTGTTAGGTTTATGTCCCATTCTACATCTTGATATTACCAGGTTCTGACTGTAAATTGGTTCACCCAAATTACAAAATGATATATATTGGTTTCCTTACCCTGTAAGAAGTCTATGGACAAGGTATGACCGCTACCTATGCTTTGGTTTTGTTTACCTGGCCAGTGTTTCAAACGCTAACTTATATTTGGCACAAATACAATATGGTACCGACAGTTGAAGTCGAAAGTTTACATACACTTAGGTTGGAGTCATTAAAGGCTAATTGACATAATTTGAGTCAATTGGAGGTGTATCTGTGGATGTATTTCAAGGCCTACCTTCAAACTCAGTGCCTCTTTGCTTGACATCATGGGAAAATCAAAAGAAATCAGCCATGACCCCAGAAAACTAATTATAGACCTCAACAAGTCTGGTTCTTCCTTGGGAGCAATTTCCAACTGCCTGGAGGTACCACGTTCACCTGTACAAACAATAGTATGCAAGTATAAACACCATGGGGCCACGCAGGCGTCATACCGCTCAGGAAGGAAACGCGTTCTGTCTCCTAGAGATGAACGTTCTTTGGTGCGAAAAGTACAAATCAATCCCAGAAAAACAGCAAAGGACCTTGTGAAGATGCTGGAGGAAACAGGTACAAAAGTATTTATATCCACAGTAAAACAAGTCCTATATTGACATAACCTGAAAGGCCGCTCAGCAAGGAAGAAGCCACTGCTCCAAAACCGCCATTAAAAAAAAACAGACTACGGTTTGCATCTGCACATGGGGACAAAGATCGTACTTTTTGGAGAAATATCCTCTGGTCTGATGAAACAAAAATAGAACTGTTTGGCCATCGTTATAATAGCCATCGTTATGTTTGGAGGAAAAAGGGGGAGGCCTGCAAGCCGAAGAATACCATCCCAACCGTGAAGCACGGGGGTGGCAGCATCATGTTGTGAGGGTGCTTTGCTGCAGGAGGGACTGGTGCACTTCACAAAATAGATGGCATCATGAGGCAGGAAAATAATGTGGATATATTGAAACCGCATCTCAAGACATCAGTCAGGAAGTTAAAGCTTGGTCGCAAATGGGTCTTCCAAATGGACAATGACCCCAAACATACTTCCAAAGTTGTGGCAAAATGGCTTAAGGACAACAAAGTCAAGGTATTGGAGTGGCCATCGCCAAGCCCTGACCTCAATCCCATAGAAAATTTGTGGGCAGAACTGAAAAGGCATGTGTGAGCAAGGAGGACTACAAACCTGACTCAGTTACATCAGCTCTGTCAGGAGGAATGGGCCATATTCACCCAATTTATTGTGGGAAGCTTGTGGAAGGCTACCCAAAACGTTTGAACCAAGTTAAACAATTTAAAGGCAATGCTACCAAATACTAATTGAGTGTATGTAAACTTCTGACCCATTTGGGGATCTGATGAAATAAATTAAAGCTGAAATAAATAATTCTCTTTACTATTATTCTGACATTTCACATTCTTAAAATAAAGTTGTGATCCTAGCTGACCTAAGACAGGGAATATTTACTAGGATTAAATGTCAGGAATTGTGAAAAACTGAGTTTAAATGTATTTGGCTAAGGTGTATGTGAACTTCTGACTTCAACTGTATATTAGCATTTTCACGCTTCATTTTCAAATCATCCTGAAGTATTAAAAACATTTTGTGAAACTCAATTATGTTACTCAAGATGATTTGGATCGCCCCACCCCCGACGTAGATGAGAATAGTCCCTATACTCTCACAGCCTAGTGGCTGTAACTGACAGACCCCCTCAGACCCAAACAGACATATTTGTGTGTTAATATCTATACCACACCAAATAACAGCCCCCAAATTACTTTGCTTAACCACTCAAGCCCAGGGGAAATTAAACCACAGCTGTACCTTGTATCAAGGTTGGGGGATGAGAAGGTTCCTTCACTTCAGGCCTCTTTTGAAAATATGAAAAATCCCTGGCCTTTACAACTCGGCATGTACATCCTTGTTGATAAAGAGCATCAGAGTAAACAAGCTTAAAGACAAACAGGGAATTGTTTGTGAAACGGTATGATTGAGATGTTTAAAGAAGAGGTTACAGTGAGAGTGACCAACTCGCGTTCCCTGGGTTTGTGATACGTGGAAAGGAGAAGTATTTTAGACTGAGGATGAGCTGGACTGTGTAGTAAGATTAAGTACAGTTCATGGGATCTACAAAACAGGCATGTAATTACATTGAGAGAGAGGCTAATGCTGAAAGCATTTTACAAATGCATATCTTTTACCAAATGTGTCATTCAGTAAGTTAAAGAGGTCTGTTTTCCCCTCTTATCTAATTTCTATCAACTGCATTATCTACTCTTCTTCTGTAGTCGCTCATTGATTTTCAATGTTTTTTTTCTCCCTCTCAAATTGACACGCTGCATCCTGTCTCCAAGGAATCCTGTGTCAAGACTGAGTATCTGAGGCCAGTCTCCCATGGGCACTATAGCCAGGGGGGGAAAACAAATCAAGTACTCACAAGTTTGGGCTGCTTGCCTATTATGTATCTGGTTTTACTGTCAGTTTTAAAAAAAATGGTTACTCTTTTGAACAGACCTCGCTCTGGCCTTGATTGATCAAAGTATGTTGACATGGAAACATATTTTGTTCCAGCATAACCTACATGTTCTTCTCACCGATCAAATTAGCATGTTTTCTGGTGCTGGAGTTTCTCAGGCTTGCAGTTTTCCCTCTTGCTTCCCAATCATTCTCCAGCCAAACACTGACCCAACATGGCAAATGGCCATTCCAACACATGAATGTTAACATGCCTCCCCACATCCTCACGGACTAAGTACCATGCGAGGAACACACTGCCTGCTTATCTGAGATCACTGAACCTATGTTTAGAAAGCCAGCTAGAATCAGAATACTGAGAGCACAGATACAATAACAGGAGCATGTGCACAAGCGTGCGTGTACGCACACATCCTCTGTATCGATCCGAGTGGGGTAGTCGGGGAGGATAGGGTGAGTAGAGTGTTTTTTGCGTGGTGGCGTCTGGGTGTCTTAATCAGTTGTTCCCTGTCTGGGTGCTGCCTGCCTCGCGTGGTGCTCTTTCCTCCCTCCTCGTCTAGAGTATCAGCACTTAACTACACTACCTACAGCAAGTAACAATCCCCTTTCATTTCTCACTACTTTAGCTATTCATGTTTTTGAAGCCTTATATTCAGGGTTCTGGTTACACTTTCAATTAGGCTTCTATCAACATTCAGCTTATTCAGCTTTTTGGGGTCTCAACTTATTGTTGCAAGTTAGTATAGTAGAATACACAAGGTGGAATTTTTTTAATGGGGTCGTGGATCAGCAGTTTTTCTCAATTAGCCCATGTCAAAAATGTTGGGAGTTAGTTTAGCAGCCAGCTATCTAAACTTGTTATCATTACTGGCCGGGGGGGCTAACTTTTCTCTCCACCCTATGGCAAAATGTGTAGAATTGCAGGAAATTAGCTGTAAAACAGCTTATTGTCCTCTCCGCCCCATGGCAAAATGTGTAGAATTGCAGTAAACTTTCTTTTAAACTGCGACATTTTCTCTACATTGCAGAATGTGTAGAATTACACAAAATTAACTCTAAAACATTGGGGGGGGGGGCACAAACGTTTTGCTCACTGTGTGGATGTGGGTCCGCAGACCTGTGAGCAGCTGCGGCCCCTCTATGCACAAGGACTACCTTTTTAACTATTTTGTTGTGTGACAAAACTGCACATAGAGTGGCCTTTTATTGTCCCCCGCACAAGGTGCACCTGTGTAATGATCATGCTGTTTAATCAGCTTCTTGATATGCCACACCTGTCAGGTCGATGGATTATCTTGGCAAAGGAGAAATGCTCACTAACAGGTATGTAAACAAAATTTGAGAGAGATAATAAGATATTTTATTTCAGTTCATAAAACATGGAACCAACACTTGCATTTTATATTTTTGTTCAGTGTAGTGGGCAGGGGTCTTTAGTTCTACATTATTGTGTTTTGATGTATTTCTAATACCTTTTTAAGACTTTTTTTTCTGGTAGATATATTTTTAAACTTTTCCATCTGTTTGACCAGAAATGAAAGCCTTTGCTTATGCCCCCAAAAATATATACAGTACCTTCGGAAAGTAATCAGACCCCTTGACCTTTTCCACATTTTGTTACGTTACTGCCTTATTCTGAAATGGATTAAATAAAACAATTTCCTCAGCAATCTACACACAATACCCCATAATGACAAAGCGAAAACAGGTTTTTAGAATTTTTTTCAAATGTATAAAAAATAAATAAAAAAATGCCTTATTTACATAAGTATTCAGATCCTTTGCTATGAGAAATTGAGCTCAGGTGCATCCTGTTTCCATTGATCATCCTTGATGTTTCTAAAACTTGATTGGAGTCCACCTGTGGTAAATTCACTTGATTGGACATGATGTCAAAATAAGGTCCCTTAGTTGACAGTGCATGTCAGAGCAAAAACCAAGCAATGAGGTCGAAGGAATTGTCCATAGAGCTCAGAGACAGGATTGTGTTGTGGCACAGATCTGGGGAAGGGCACAAAAACATTTCTGCAGTATTGAAGGTCCCCAAGAACACAGTGGCCTCCATCATTCTTAAATGGAAGATGTTTGGAACCACCAAAACTCTTCCTAGAGCTGGCGGCCCAGCCAAACTGAGCAATTGGGGGGGGCGGGAAAGGGTCTTGGTCAGAGAGGTGACCAAGAACCCCATGGTCACTGACGGAGTTCTCGAGTTCCTCTGTGGAGATGAGAGAACCTTCCAGAAAGACAACCATCTCTACTGCGCTCCACCAATCAGGCCTTTATGGTAGAGTGGCCAGACAGAAGCCACTCCTCAGTAAAAGGCACATGACCGCCCGCTTGGAGTTTGCCAAAAGGCACCTAAAGGACTCTCAGACCATGAGAAACAAGATTCTCTGGTCTGATAAAACCAAGATTTAACTCTTTGGCCTGAATGCCAAGCGTCACGTCTGGAGCAAACCTGGCACCATCCTTATGGTGAAGCATGGGGTGGCGGCATCATGTTGTGGGGATGTTTTTCAGTGGCAGGGACTGAACGGCGCAAAGCACAGGGAGATCCTTGATGAAAACCTGCTCAGAGCGCTCAGGACCTCAGACTGGGGCGAAAGTTCACCTTCCAACAGGACAGCGACCCTAAGCACACAGCCAAGACAACGCAGGATTTGCTTCGGGACAAGTCCCGGACTTGAACCCGATCTAACATCTCTGGAGAGACCTAAAAATAGCTGTGCAGCAACACTCCCCATCCAACCTGACAGAGAAGAATGGGAGAAACTCTCCAAATATAGGTGTGCCAAGCTTGTAGTGTCATACCCAAAAAGACTCAAAGGCTGTAATCGCTTCCAAGGGTGCTTCCAGAAAGTATTGAGTATAGAGTCTGAATACTTGAGATTTAGGGGGGGGAAAAAACAATTTAATATATTTTCGAATAGGGCTGTAACATAACAAAAAGTCATGGGGTCTGAATACTTTCCGAAATATGCCTTTTTAATTTAGAGAGAAATTACAGGATCTTAGCTTTCGATTGACATCCAATTTGACATGCTCCTATGAACTTCACTTGTTCACGCTCATGGATCATTTCACACCGTGTTAGCCTCGGTGCCCCAATAAATTTCACTTATTCAGAATTTGACTTAGGCAGTCACCGTCTAGACTGAGTTTAATGACTGCCACAGCTGCTCACGAGTCAACTCCGTCTTCTGTACAAACCACTACTTCAACCCCATCCCCTTCTTCCCAAAAACACACCAAAGCCTACCCCCCCAAAAACAGTAATTGCTGCTGGGGATTAAAAAACCTTGAACGCTACTGTGCCACCCCTCAAACCCCTCCTCCCTTCTCTGCCCTTAATTCCCCTACCATCTCCTCTGCTGTTGGTTGGGATTAGCCCCAACCTAATCTCCCCAAAATGTAGGAGCTCCCCCTTTTAGTACTTCCCCACCACTACATCCTGGGTTCACTCCCCTACCCCCAATGATCTCAGTCTGGGTTGGTCAAATTCCCTGTAATTGGCAGACAAAGGACCAGTATTATGTCACAAGATGAAGGATTATAAAATTGTATGGGCAAAGTCCACTTTTGACTACAGTAACACTGTCAGTAGAGCAGCACTATTTAAAAGCAAGCTGTCAGCATTAAACAGATAGCCCTTTTGTCTTTTGAACTTCACTTCCCCCATGTGTTTTACCATTTTTATAGAGCCTGTAGGTTCAGAGTATCAAATGACCAAGGTGTCTTTGAGCTTTCTGTTGATGTTTGCATGTGCAAGAATTTGTAAAATTGCTTGTCATTCAAAATAGAGCCCGACCATAACTAATGAAATTACAGTTAACGAAAATGTATGCTAAATCCAGTATAAACTCATTTATATAATTTATTACTCGAGTCTAATTCTACAGCACAATTGGCCTGGACCCTTTGCTGCCGACACGGAGTCCCGCCGATCCATCACGACTGGTATGCCGACCTAACCGTCCGAGGGGGTTTCAGACTCTCCCGTTGCGACGTCCCCCTGAGGCCCATCTGCTAGCCTGCTGCTAGCCCCGGCCTGCTAGCTGTCTGAATCACAATGCCTCCAGCTCGCCTAGCTACTCACTGGACCCTATGATCACTCGGCTACATATTCCTCTCCCTAATGTCAATATGCTTTGTCTATTGCTGTTTTGGTTAGTAATTTTGGTCTTATTTCACTGCTCAATATGCCCTTATGTTCCACCCCCCACACATGCGGTGACCGCACCTGGCTTGAATGGTGCCTCTAGAGACAAAACCTCTCTCATCGTCACTCATTGCCTAGGCCTACCTCCACTGTACTCACATCTTACCATACCCTTGTCTGTACATTATGCCTTGATTCTATTCTTCCTCACCCAGAAACCTGCTCCATTTACTCTCCGTTCCGAACGCACTAGACGACCAGTTCTTTTAGCCTTTAGTTGTACTCTTATCCTACTCCTCCTTTGTTCCTCTGGTGATGTAGAGGTTAACCCGGATGTCCTAGCCGTGTCTGAATCCTGGCTTAGGAAGGCCACCAAAAATCCTGAAATTTCCATCCCAAACTATAACATTTTCCGACAAGATAGAACTGCCAAAGGGGGCGGAGTTAGCCTGCAGAGTTCTGTCATACTATCCAGGTCTGTGCCCAAACAATTCGAGCTTCTACTTTTAAAAATCCACCTTTCCAGAGCAAGTTGCTCACTTTTGCCACTTGTTATAGACCCCCCCTCTTATATTGATTGCCCCCCCCCCCATCTATCTTCAGAGTTCGTACGGTTAGGTGACCTAAACTGGGACATGCTTAACACCCAAGCCGTTCTACAATCTAAGCTAGAATGCCCTCAATCTCACACAATCATTAAGGAACCTACCAGGTACAATCCTAAATCCGTAACCATGGGCACCCTCTTAGACACCAACCTGCCCTCTAAATACACCTCTGCTGTCTTCAACCAGGATCTCAGTGATCATTGCCTGCGTGCGTACTGGGTTCGCAGTCAAACGACCACCCCTCATCACTGTCAAACGCTCCCTAAAACACTTCAGCGAACAGGCCTTTCTAATCAGCCTGGCCCGGGTATCCTGGAAGGATATTGACCTGATTTGACTGCCCTTGACCAGCACAAAAACATTCTCCTTCACCCAAATCCAGACAGCTGATGTTCTGAAAGAACTGCAAAATCTGGATCCCTACAAATCAGCTGGGCTAGACAATCTGGACCCTCTCTTCCTAAAATTATCTGCCGCAATTGTTGCAACCCCTATTACTAGCCTATTCAACCTCTTTTGTATCGTCTGAGATCCCCAAAGATTGGAAAGCTGCCGTGGTCATCCCCCTCTTCAAAGGGGGAGACACTCTAGACCCGAACTGTTATAGACCTACAGTGGGGCAAAAAAAGTATTTAGTCAGCCACCAATTGTGCAAGTTCTCCCACGTAAAAAGATGAGAGGCCTGTAATTTTTATCATAGGTACACGTCAACTTTGACAGACAAAATGAGAAGAAAAAAATCCAGACAATCACATTGTAGGATTTTTTTAATGAATTTATTTGCAAATTATGGTGGAAAATAAGTATTTGGTCAATAACAAAAGTTTATCTCAATACTTTGTTATATACCCTTTGTTGGCAATGACACAGGTCAAACGTTTTCTGTAAGTCTTCACAAGGTTTTCACACACTTGCTGGTATTTTGGCCCATTCCTCCATGCAGATCTCCTCTAGAGCAGTGATGTTTTGGGGCTGTCGCTGGGCAACACGGACTTTCAACTCCCTCCAAAGATTTTCTATGGGGTTGAGATCTGGAGACTGGCTAGGCCACTCCAGGACCTTGAAATGCTTCTTACGAAGCCACTCCTTTGTTGCCCGGGCGGTGTGTTTGGGATCATTGTCATGCTGAAAGACCCAGTCACGTTTCATCTTCAATGCCCTTGCTGATGGAAGGAGGTTTTCACTCAAAATCTCAAGTTACATGGCCCCATTCATTCTTTCCTTTACACGGATCAGTCGTCCTGGTCCCTTTGCAGAAAAACAGCCCCAAAGCATGATGTTTCCAGTCCCATGCTTCACGGTATGGTGTTCTTTGGATGCAACTCAGCATTCTTTGTCCTCCAAACACGACGAGTTGCGTTTTTACCAAAAAGTTATATTTTGGTTTCATCTGACCATATGACATTCTCCCAATCCTCTTCTGGATCATCCAAATGCTCTCTAGCAAACTTCAGACGGGCCTGGACATGTACTGGCTTAAGCAAGGGGACACGTCTGGCACTGCAGGATTTGAGTCCCTGGCGGCGTAGTGTGTTACTGATGGTAGGCTTTGTTACTTTGATCCCAGCTCTCTGCAGGTCATTCACTAGGTCCCCCCCGTGTGGTTCTGGGATTTTTGCGGGGTGAGATCTTGCGTGGAGCCCCAGATCGAGGGAGCTTATCAGTGGTCTTGTATGTCTTCCATTTCCTAATAATTGCTCCCACAGTTGATTTCTTCAAACCAAGCTGCTTACCTATTGCAGATTCAGTCTTCCCAGCCTGGTGCAGGTCTACAATTTAGTTTCTGGTGTCCTTTGACAGCTCTTTGGTCTTGGCCATAGTGGAGTTTGGAGTGTGACTGTTTGAGGTTGTGGACAGGTGTCTTTTATACTGATAACAAGTTCAAACAGGTGCCGTTAATACAGGTAACGAGTGGAGGACAGAGGAGCCTCTTAAAGAAGAAGTTACAGGTCTGTGAGAGCCAGAACTCTTGCTTGTTTGTAGGTGACCAAATACTTATTTTCCACCCTAATTTGCAAATAAATTCATTAAAAATCCTACAATGTGATTTTTCTGGATTTTTTTTTCTCATTTTGTCTGTCATAGTTGACGTGTACCTATGATGAAAATTACAGGCCTCTCTCATCTTTTTAAGTGGGAGAACTTGCACAATTGGTGGCTGACTAAATACTTTTTTGCCCCACTGTATATCCATCCTGTCCTGCCTTTTCTAAAATCTTCGAAAGCCAACTTAATAAACAAATCACCGACCGTTTCGAATCCCACCGTACCTTCTCCACTATGCAATCTGGTTTCCGAGCTGGTCAAGGATGCACCTCAGCCACGCTCAAGGTCCTAAACGATATCATAACCGCCATCGATTAAAGACAGTACTGTGCAGCCATCTTCATCGACCTGGCCAAGGCTTTCGACTCTGTCAATCACTGCATTCTTATTGGCAGACTCAATAGCCTTGGCTTCTCAAATGACTGCCTCGCCTGGTTCACCAACTACTTCTCAGAGTTCAGTGTGTCAAAACGGATGGCCTGTTGTCCGGACCTCTGGCAGTCTCTTTGTGGGTGCCACAGGGTTCAATTCTCGGGCCGACTCTTTTCTCTGTATACGTCAATGGTGTCGCTCTTGCTGCTGGTGATTCTCTGATCCACCTCTTCACAGACAACACCATTCTGTATACTTCTGGCCCTTCTTTGGACACTGTGCTAACAAACCTCCAAACGAGCTTCAACGCCATGCAACACTCTTTCCATGACCTCAACTGCTTTTAAATGCTAGTAAAACTAAGTGCATGCTCTTCAACCGATTGCTGCCCGCACCCTCCCGCCCGACTGGCATCACTACTCTGGATGGTTCTGACCTAGAATATGTGGACAACTACAAATTCCTAGGTGTCTGGTTAGACTGTAAACTCTCCTTCGACTCACATTAAGCATCTTCAATCCAAAATTAAATCTACAATCGGCTTCCTATTTCGCAACAAAGCCTCCTTCACTCATGCCGCCAAACATACCCTCGTAAAACTGACTATCCTACCAATCCTTGACTTCGGCGACGTAATTTACAAAATAGCCCCCAACAGACTGCATCCAGTTTGCTGAGTAAAGTATCACAGTGCCATCCGTTTTATCGTGTGTGTGTGTGTGTGTCTCAAAAAAATAAAGGGAACACTTAAACAACACATCCTAGATCTGAATGAAATAAATAATCTTATTAAATACTTTTTTCTTTACATAGTTGAATGTGCTGACAACAAAATCACACAAAAATAATCAATGGAAATCCAATTTATCAACCCATGGAGGTCTGGATTTGGAGTCACACTCAAAATTAAAGTGGAAAACCACACTACAGGCTGATCCAACTTTGATTTAATGTCCTTAAGACAAGTCAAAATGAGGCTCAGTAGTGTGTGTGGCCTCCACGTGCCTGTATGACCTCCCTACAACGCCTAGGCATGCTCCTGATGAGGTGGCGGATGGTCTCCTGAGGGATCTCCTCCCAGACCTGGACTAAAGCATCCGCCAACTCCTGGACAGTCTGTGGTGCAACGTGGCGTTGGTGGATGGAGCGAGACATGATGTCCCAGATGTGCTCAATTGGATTCAGGTCTGGGGAACGGGCGGGCCAGTCCAAAGCATCAATGCCTTCCTCTTGCAGGAACTGCTGACACAGTCCAGCCACATAAGGTCTAGCTTTGTCTTGCATTAGGGGGAACCCAGGGCCAACCGCACCAGCATATGGTCTCACAAGGGGTCTGAGGATCTCATCTCGGTACCTAATGGCAGTCAGGCTATCTCTGGCGAGCACATGGAGGGCTGTGCGGCCCCCCAAAGAAATTCCACCCCACACCATGACTGACCCACCGCCAAACCGGTCATGCTGGAGGATGTTGCAGGCAGCAGAACGTTCTCCACGGCGTCTCCAGACTCTGTCACGTCTGTCACGTGCTCAGTGTGAACCTGCTTTCATCTGTGAAGAGCACAGGGCGCCAGTGGCGAATTTGCCAATCTTGGTGTTCTCTGGCAAATGCCAAACGTCCTGCACGGTGTTGGGCTGTAAGCACAACCCCCACCTGTGGACATCGGGCCCTCATACCACCCTCATGGAGTCTGTTTCTGACCGTTTGAGCAGACACATGCACATTTGTGGCCTGCTGGAGGTCATTTTGCAGGGCTCTGGCAGTGCTCCTCCTGCTCCTCCTTGCACAAAGGCGGAGGTAGCGTTCCTGCTGCTGGGTTGTTGCCCTCCTACGGCCTCCTCCACGTCTCCTGATGTACTGGCCTGTCTCCTGGTAGCGCCTCCATGCTCTGGACACTACGCTGACAGACACAGCAAACCTTCTTGCCACAGCTCGCATTGATGTGCCATCCTGGATGAGCTACACTACCTGAGCCACTTGTGTGGGTTGTAGACTCCATCTCATGCTACCACTAGAGTGAAAGCACCGCCAGCATTCAAAAGTGACCAAAACATCAGCCAGGAAGCATAGGAACTGAGAAGTGGTCTGTGGTCCCTACCTGCAGAACCACTCCTTTATTGGGGTTGTCTTGCTAATTGCCTATAATTTCCACCTGTTGTCTATTCCATTTGCACAACAGCATGTGAAATTTATTGTCAATCAGTGTTGCTTCCTAAGTGGACAGTTTGATTTCACAGAAGTGTGATTGACTTGGAGTTACATTGTGTTGTTTAAGTGTTCCCTTTATTTTTTTGAGCAGTGTATTTTGATTTGTTTAACACTTTGGTTACAACATGATTCCATGTGTTTCATAGTTTTGATGTCTTCTCTATTATTCTACAATGTAGAAAATAGTAAGAAATTAAGAAAAACCCTTGAATGAGTGTCAACTTGACTGGTACTGTATGCATGTACTGTACGTACATACATCCATACATACATACATACAGTACCAGTCAAGTTGACACACCTCTTGACTTTTTCCACATTTTGTTGTTACACCCTGAAATTTAAATTGGATTGAGATTTTGTGACTGATCTACACACTATCCCTTAATGTCAAAGGGGAATTTAGTTTTTAGAATTTTTTTACAAAACTGGAATGTCTTGAGTCAAGTATTCAACCCCTTTGTAATGGCAAGCCTAAATAAGTATGGGAGTAAAAATGTGTCTGTGGCCAATAATGGTTGTTTAACAACAAAGACCAGGGAGATTGCCCAATGGCTCACAAAGAAGGGCACCTATTGATAGAGGGTAAAAAATAAATAAGCTGGCACTGAATATCCCTTTGAGCATGGTGAAGTTATTCCAAAACATGCATCCTGTTTGCAATAAGGCACTAAAGTAATACTGCAACAAAAAAAATGTGGCAAAGGAATTAACTTTTTGTCCTGAACACAAAGAGTTATGTTTGGGGAAAACACAACACGTCACTTAGTACCACTCTTCATACAGTATTTTCAAGCGTGGTGGCTTCATGTTATGGGTATGCTCGTCATCGGCAAGGACTGGGGAGTTATTTAGGATTAAAAGACAAGTAGCCTGATAGAGCTAAGCACAGGCAAAGTCCTAGAGGAAAACCTGGTTCTGTCTGCTTTCTAATAGACAATGGGAGACAAATTCACCTTTCAGCAGAACAATAACCTAAAACACAAGGCCAAATATACACTGGAGTTGCTTACCAAGACCACATTGAATGTTCCTAAGTCCTAGTTATAGATTTGACTTAAATCAGCATGAAAATCTATGGCAAGACTTGAAAATGGCTGTTTAGCAATGATCAACAACCAACTTGACAGAGCTTGAAGAATTAACACAAATAATAATGTGAAATCATGTACTATCCAGGTATGCAAACCTCTTAGACTTATCCAAAACACATATTGACTCAGTGGGTTGAATACATATCTAATCAAGATGCACTGAGTGTTCAAAACATTCCGAACACCTACCCTATCCATAACTTAAACTGACCAAGTGAAAGCTATCACCTCTTATTGATGTCACTTCCACTTTAAATCAGAATAGATGAAGGGGAGGAGACAGGTTATAGAATGATTTTAAAGCCTTGAGACATGGATTGTGTATGTGTGTCATTGAGGGTTAAAGGGCAAGACAAAGGATTTGAGTGCCTTTTGAACAGGGTATGGTAGTAGCTTTCAGTGTGTCAAGAACTGCACTGCTGTTGGGTTTTTTGCACGCAACAGTTTCCTGTGTGTATCAAGAATGGTCCACCACCCAAAGGACATCTAGCAAACTTGACACAACTGTGGGAAGCATTAGAGTCAACATGGGCCAGCATCCCTGTGGAACGCTTTCAACACCTTGTAGTCCATGTCCCGATGAATTGAGGTTGTTCTGAGGGCAAAAGGGGCTGCAGCTCAATTTTAGGTGTGTGTGTGTGTGTGTGTGTGTGTGAACTTTTTTTTTTTTTACGCTGTTAGAGGACCCGGGAAAAAAAGAAAATAACTCTTACGCAGCCTGTCCAAATGGGCTCGGGAGAGGCGCAGGTTGAGTCATGCGTCCTCCGAAACATGACCCGCCAAGCCACGCTCCTTAATGCCCGCCCGCCAGCTGCACCAATGTGTCGGAGGAAAACACCGTTCAACTGATGACCGAAGTCAGCCTGCAGGCACCCGGTCTGCCGCAAGAGCGCGATGAGCCAGGTAAAGCTCCCTCCCGGCCAAACCCTCCCTTAACCCGAATGACGCTGGGCCAACTGTGCACTGCCCTATGGGACACCCGGTCACGGCCAGTTGTGACAGAACCTGGGATCGAACACGGGTCTGTAGTGACGCCTTAAGCACTGAAATGCAGTGCCTTAGACCGCTACGCCACTCGGGAGGCCCCTCCATCCAAGAATTTAAATGGCAGAGACATTTAAAATGGCCACAATTGTTTTGTGGCCCGCCACTGAGTGTGTCTTTTGAAGATGTCGTGCAGTTTGATTTACAGTTGATACACTGTTTCTGGGATGAACCACCTCTGTAGGGTAGGGGTGTTTTTTCATTTGGAGGAACAATGTAATAAACACACCGTTAATCTGTTTGTCTGTAGTCCTATGCTTGGTGGCACTGCTACTGTCTGAGAGCCCTCTGCTGGATATGTACTTGCATCTCATACAGTGGAGGAGTGAAAAATGTCACTTGTGTCAACGCCGGACACAACTTCATAAGCAATTACAAAATATTGAAATTCTGTCTCTTTCTGTTTACAGCTTTGTGGTGTAACTGCACCACGGCCCAGTGTCAGAAGACTGGCTCCCAGTGTGAGACAGACGGGGCCTGCATGGCCTCCACGTCCTTCATCGATGGCCAAGAGCAGCACATTCGTATCTGCATCACCCGGGACAAGCTGGTACCCCCGGGCCAGCCCTTCTACTGCCTGAGCGCTGAGGGCCTCCTCAACACACACTGCTGCTACACTAACTACTGCAACAGCCTCGACCTCAAAGTGCCCTCTGGTGAGCTCCACACATTCCACAGGGATAGGCTATCTGCTGCCACAGAAGACATGGGTCTCAAACATAGTTCACAGAGTTGTGTTTGGGTTGTTATGTTTACTCATTAAATATATACTCAACAAAAATATAAATGCAACATGTAAAGTGTTGGTCCCATGTTTCATGAGCTGAAATAAAAGATCCCAGAAATGTTCCATACGCACAAAAAGCTTATTTCTCTCAAATGTTGTGCACAAATTTGTTTACATCCCTGTTAGTGAGCATTTCTCCTTTGCCAGTATAATCCATCCACCTGACAGGTGTGGCATATCAAGAAGCTGATTAGACAGCATGATCATTACACAGGTGCAACTTGTGCTGGGGACAATAACATTTCCCCAGCACAATGTGCAGTTTTGTTACACAGCACAATGCCACAGATGTCCCAAGTTTTGAGGGAGCGTGCAATTGGCTTGCTGCCTGCAGGAATGTCCACCAGAGCTGTTGCCAGAGAATAAGCCGCCTACAATGTAGTTTTAGAGAATTTGGCAGTACATCCAACCGGCCTCACAACCTCAGACCACGTGTAACCACACCAGCCCAGGACCTCCACATCCGGCTTCTTCACCTGCGGGATCGTCTGAGACCAGCCACAGACAGTTGGTGAAACTGAGTTTGCACAACCAAAGAATTTCTGCACAGACTGTCAGAAACCGTCTCAGTGAAGCTCATCTGCGTGCTCGTTGTCCTCAACACGGTCTTGTATGGCGTCGTGTGGGCGAGCACTTTGCCGATGTCAACGTTGTGAAAAGAGTGGTGGAGGGGTTACGGTATGGGCAGGCACAAGCTGCTGACAATTAACACAATTGCATTTTATTGATGACAATTTGAATGCACAGAGACACCGTGACGAGATCATGAGGGCCATTGTCCTGCCATTCATCCGCCGCCATCACCTCATGTTTCAGCAACATAATGCACAGTCATCATCCATTTGTGCAGAACCTTTGTGACAATTCCTGGAAGCTGAAAATGTCCCAGTTCTTCCATGGCCTGCATAATCACCAGACATGTCATCCAGTGTTTGGGATGCTCTGGATCGATGTGTACGACGGCATGTTCCAGCAACTTCGCACTGCCTTTGAAGAGGAGTGTGACAACATTTCACAGGCCACAATCAACAGCCTGATCATCTCTATATGAAGGAGATGTGTCGCGCTGCATGAAGTAAATGGTGGTCACAACAAATACTGACTGGTTTTCTGATCCACACTGCTAGCTTTTTTTATGCATCTGTTTGTCACAGATACTTATCTGTATTCCCAGTCATGTGAAATCCATAGATTAGGGCCTAATGAATTGATTTAAATTGACTGATTTCCTTATATGAACTGTAACTCAGTAAAATCTTTGAATTTGTAATGTGTTGTGTTTTTATATTTTTGTTCAGTGTAAATGAAATGTGTATTTATTCTCATTGTCTCTCTTCCCTCTTTCTCAGTGACGTTGCGGCCGGGCCTGGGGGGCGGCTTTGGCCCTGACGGTACATGGGGTCCAGTGGAGCTGGTGGCAGTGGTTGCAGGGCCTGTCTGCCTGCTGTGTGTGCTGCTAATCATGGCTGTGTTCCTGTTCCAGTACCACCAGAGGGCCTACAGCCACAGGCAGAGGCTGGAGGTGGAGGACCCCTCCTGTGACCACCTCTACATGGCCAAGGACAAGACCCTGCAGGACCTCATTTACGACATGTCCACCTCTGGATCAGGATCCGGTCAGTACAGCACAGCTGGGGCTCTCTAGGGGTCTGATCGATCTCAATAAATGTGTGACTGTAGCTTTAATGATGTCTTCCATAGATAAAGAAGATCCATAGGGGGAAATGTGGTTGATATTAGGCAATGTGTTTCATTGTCTGACCGCATATTCCTCTCTCTTTTTGCCTTGTCTCTGTGTCCCGTATGCCTCGGTCCTGTCCCTCTTCTGTCTCTGTGCAGGCCTCCCTCTGTTTGTCCAGCGGACGGTAGCCAGGACCATCGTGCTGCAGGAGATCATAGGGAAGGGGCGTTTTGGAGAGGTATGGCGGGGCCGCTGGAGAGGAGGAGACGTGGCGGTGAAGATCTTCTCGTCCAGAGAGGAGCGCTCCTGGTTCCGGGAGGCTGAGATCTACCAGACCGTCATGCTGCGCCACGAGAACATCCTGGGATTCATCGCCGCGGACAACAAAGGTAAACACTGGCCGTCGTCATGTGACATCACATAAAATATATTCCCTTTCGAAAGGCACTTCTTGTAGCTTTCTGGTGTTCAGGTCAGTTTTTCGTATTAGGTGGTGTAGGGTCTAACAATTGGTCTCTAAACTTAGTCTCTCTTTCTCTCATAGATAATGGCACATGGACCCAGCTGTGGCTGGTGTCAGACTACCACGAGTACGGCTCTCTGTTTGACTACCTGAACCGCTACTCCGTCACCATCGAGGGCATGATCAAACTGGCACTGTCTGCTGCCAGCGGCCTGGCACACCTGCACATGGAGATCCTGGGCACACAGGGTGAGTGTGTGTGTGTGGGAGTGTGTTGTACTTGTGCCCATGTGCAAACTGGATTGCATGTTGCTGTATGTGTCAAATCTTCTGGGCTCTTCGATTTGTTCCCTACTCCACCTTTTCCTGGCCTGTGCAAACAGTGAATGTAGGCCATGCTTCCTAGCTGATAGAAACTCCAATTCAGGGTTATTGATTTGCCTAGTTTGATTTGCATAGCAGCCCCTCTAAAGCATCTATTGATAGTTGAGTTATTAACATCATTCAACATGTTTTGAAATGTTGTTGACTGTCATTGGAAGCCAGTGGTTTACTGCAGATAACCATGATCAATGTTTGATTTAAATGAATTGGAAATCATAAACACCTGTTTCACACGAACATGTTACATCATTCCTGACAATCAATGGAACTTCAGTAATTTTCAGGTAGTCTAACTCTCTTTGCCTTCCTCTAGGTAAGCCTGGTATTGCCCACCGGGACCTCAAGTCTAAGAACATCCTGGTGAAGAAAAACAGTACCTGTGCCATCGCTGACCTTGGGCTGGCAGTGCGCCACGAGTCCACCACCGACACCATAGACATCGCTCCCAACCAGAGAGTGGGCACCAAGAGGTACAAACACACATACCATCAACCTTAAGAAGTACTTGATTTCTCAACTTCACCTACTGACACCCCCCCCCCCACACCCCACATCCCACAACACATACCGCCACCTATCAGGGATATAGACCAGCTTACAAATACTTATTTTCTCTGTGTCAGGTACATGGCCCCTGAGGTTCTGGATGAGAGCATCAACATGAGGCACTTTGATTCGTTTAAGTGTGCAGACATCTACGCTCTGGGCCTGGTGTACTGGGAGATCACACGTCGCTGCAATGCTGGAGGTCAGACAGGCTCCCCCTCAGCACACTCTGGCTGGGTTCCAACTGGCACCCTAATTGGCCATATCAGGGATCATCAACTAGATTTAGCCTCGGGACAATTTTTTTTTCTTGAGCGGATGGTCAGGGGGCCGGAACATAATTTGTAGACTGCATATTGACCCAAGAAGCCCAAAGAGATATAATATTTGATTAAAACATCATCTTTGCAAACCTTTCTTATATTTGTATACAATCACATACACTGAATGTACAAAACATGACATAGACTGACCAGGTGAATCCAGGTGAAAGTTATTATCCCTTATTGATTTAACTTGATAAATCCACTTCAATCAGTGTAGATGGAGGAGACAGGTAAAATAATGTTTTTTTTTAACCTTAAGACAATTGAGACATGGATTGTGTATGTGTGCCATTCAGAGGGTGAATGGGCGAGACAAAAGATTTAAGTGCCTTTGAACGAGGAATGGTAGTAGGTGCCAGGCGCATTGGTTTGTGTCAAGAACTGCAACACTGCTGGGTTTTTCATGCTCAACAGTTTCCTGTGTGTATCAAGAATGATCCACCACCCATAGGACATCCAGACAACTTGACACAAGTGTGGGGTCAACATGGGGGGCTGTTCTTAATGTTTTGTACACTCGGTGTATATCTCTCTATTATGCGTGGGAGTACTTTGGAACCGATTTCCAAAATTAAAAAAACTTGAAGCTGATTTGCTGGTGTTTTCAGTCTTTTATGTCCAACAATAAAAAATACAAAAACTTGGGACCAAATAAAATCACCTGTGCGCCGAATTCGGCACGCCAGTTGGGAACCTATTTATTGCCCGTTGGACTCCCTATAGTAGTGCACGATATAGGGAAAAGGATGTCATTTGCGATGCATACAGTATCTCAATGTAGTTAAAAGTTTAATTCATCATCAATTAGAAACTGGGCCTTACCTGACCTTTGACCTCTGCCCCTAGGTATCCATGAGGAGTACCAGCTGCCCTACTATGATCTGGTGCCCTCTGACCCCTCCATAGAGGAGATGAGGAAGGTGGTGTGTGACCAGAAACTACGGCCCAACGTGCCCAACTGGTGGCAGAGCTACGAGGTAGGGACAGACACATGTAGATAGATATGCAAGCTCTTTTAAGGTCAATCAAACAATCCTATTATGATAGCTCAGCAGTTGCTCACTAATATGAAAGTGTCACTGGTTTCTTATAAGTATTACATTGTATACTTGTGTATTTTAAATGAAGTATGTTCATTTGTCGGGCTTGTTCTCTGGGGATGCTTTGGTGGTTTTGATAAGCTTGTTTAGCCCTGTGCATATCTGCATGTATGACTTTATCTAATCTAATTTTCTTCATGTTCGCTCAAGCCTTCATGTTCGCTCAACCCTACTTTATCCCAGAGCTCTAGATAACACACTACATTATCCCAGAGCTCTAGATAACACACTACATTATCCCAGAGCTCTAGATGACACACTACATTATCCCAGAGCTCTAGATAACACACTACATTATCCCAGAGCTTTAGATAACACTCTACATTATCCCAGAGCTCTAGATAACACACTACATTATCCCAGAGATTTAGATAATGCTCTACATTATCCCAGAGATTTAGATAACGCTCTACATTATCCCAGAGATTTAGATAACACTCTACATTATCCCAGAGCTTTAGATAGTGCACTACATTATCCCAGAGATTTAGATAACGCTCTACATTATCCCAGAGCTTTAAGATAACTCTACTTTATCTCTCCTTCTTTTCCTCCCCCCAGGCCCTGCGTGTAATGGGGAAGATCATGAGGGAGTGTTGGTACGCCAACGGAGCCGCCCGCCTCACCGCCCTGCGCATCAAGAAGACCCTGTCCCAGCTGAGTGTCCAGGAGGACATCAAAGTCTGAGAGGGTTCCGTCCCAAAGACCTGAGAAGAGCGCTAGGGACCCTGTCCCGCACTAAAGTATACTAAGAGAGAAAGAGCGGGGGACAGTGTCTTTTCCAATGAATGCACAAGCTAACAAAAGAAAAGAATGCAATGACAAAAGCAAAATGTAAAAAGAACACTATATTAAAACTTTCCTGCCAGTCTTTTTAAAGCCACCACTGTTTGAGTTGTGACAAGCCCTACCTCGCCTATTCAGCCAAAACTACTGTCCTTCCCTGTCCCCAACCTACCCCACCCTTCTGTCCCTGCAGCCCCCCTTCCCCGTTCTGTTCCTACTAAAATGGCTGCCAACGCAATTACTACTACTACTACTACTACTACTACTACTACTACTACTACTACTACTACTACTGCCCCTGACAATGCCCATGTTAATCTCAATGGCAGGATATATACTGTATACAACTGTGTATTTATTAACAGAATGTGTAATTTCATTCTAAACCTTTTTTCTTTCTTTTTTTTTTGTTCTTTTTTTTAGTAACTTTCCCCAAAGACTTATCAAAGGACACTAATGGATACCCTATACATTAATTTATTTTTGTTCTGTTTGTCTTTATACTGTATTCATGTTGACTCGATGTTGGGAGAGGTCTGACTGTTTTCAGTGTTTTCTTTGTCAGGGAGTATATAAGGGGAAAGTAAAGTCTTTCTATGAATGCTGTGTAGGGGTCATTCCACCAATTCAGTGCCTTTTGAGATATCTAACTTGGTGGGGGAAAAAAATGTTGGATTTCTCCACATTTTTACATTCTGTCATAAAGAGCACATGTTCAACTTAATAAAAAAAACATGTTTTCCCATCTCAAGGTTAAATCAAAAAAATAAAAATAAATAAATAAAAAAAGACTAGTATGTGCCTAATAAAGTATATAGGTTGACTAACAGTGTTGACGATTTCCTCTTAAATCAGCCATGAATCCTCTTGTGACAGGGGAAATGGAAGCTTATTGTGTGCAACAGGGAGGGGCAATTGAATGCAAGCTCTTCACAAAAATATTTTAAAGATTCTAGCATGTCTATCTATGAGTAACATGGTTGATGTGTTATACTTGACCCACTCAGTTTCCCACCACAAAACACCAGAAAATGGCCAGAAAGAGTAGAACCTGCTCACTTGCTTTTACACTATTAGATGTTCAGAGTTCCACCATATTAAAAAGAGAGTTCAGCTCATGTAACAGGGTATTTTTATTCTCCTTAAAATTAATCATCACATTTTAAAATATATAATAATCTTCAGAAATGACTTTGTCAAAGCAAAAAAATAAATAAGGGAGCAATGTTGAGGTTAAAACCTCTACGGGATCGGTGTCCCTATCCCGGGACAGTTGAGATAACGTGCGCTAATGTGATTAGCATGACGTAAGTAACAGTAAACTTTCCAGGACATAGACATGTCTTATATGGGCAGAAGTTTAAATTCTTGTTAATCTAACTGCACTGTCCAATTTACAGTAGCTATTAGAGTAAAAAAATACCATGCTATTGTTTGAGGAGAGTGCACAACACACAACTTTTATCACAGCAACTGTTTTGATACATTCACCTCTGAAGGTAAATAATGTACTTACATTCAGTAATCTTGCTCTGATTTGTCATCCTGAGTGTCTCAGAGATAAAATGTAGGAACTGGGTTCTACAGTTTGAACCCCTACTGTCTCTGCTCCACACCCACCCCACCCGGCCATCTAGATGTGTGAAAGTTAGATGATGGCTCATTAGCTTATACACTATGACATTCCTGGGAGTGTGTACACTTAAATGTTGTATTACCATATCATTTTCTGTATGTTCTCTATAGTTATCTACTTGAAAATGTATCAATTGACCAGTTCGGGCACATTTGGGCAAACTTGATACAAAATATTGTCCAGTATTGCTATGCTTCACTGGATCAATCTGAAACTTTGCACACACACTGCTAAATTGCACCTAAACTGCAATATTATATTATGGCCTTTCTCTTGCATTTCAAAGATGGAGAGAGAAAAAATAGAAATCGCATGTTTTTTTTGTTCGTATTATCTTTTACCAGATCTAATGTGTTGTTCTCCTACACTAATTTCACATTTCCACAAACTGTTTCCTTTCAAATGGTATCAAGTATGTGCACATCATTGCTTCAGGCCCTGAGCTATAGGCAGTTAGATTTGGGTATGTCATTTTAGATGAAAACTGGAAGGAAAAAAGGGTCCGATCCTTAAGAGGTTTTAAGTGGGTAAAAATCTTTCTGGAAGTCAGAGGGTGCATGGAGGGACAATTCAAAATGCTGGCACTTTAACAGAAACTCTGATTGAATTCTCCCTGTGGTCTATATTAAAGGGTACATCATTGAATATAACAGTCTTTTAAAATTCAATATTGGTGCACAATTTCTATTTAAAATATTAAAGGGAAGCAAAAGGCACTCATTTGTGGAAATGATCAAGTTGTAGACGGAGCTCTCTGTTGTACACATAAACTAAGAAATTGTTTTTAAAATCAATGAGGACCAAGTCTTCCTCATTTATCGGGTCATGTTATCTATCATTTATGGTAGCAGTGGACTATGAGTCATTGAGAGATCAGCTTACATAGATTTAAAGAAACTATGTTTCCCATTACTACATCCATTGTTGTAATGGAACTCCTATTGCCCACTCAGAGGCAGGAGTGGTCCATACAAACACCTGGCTCTATGGTATTTCATGACGATGGACTGTATTGTAGCCATTTTGTAAACACATAAATTGTTGTTATGATTATTTTATTTTTTCTCACAATACCTCCATGTATGTTTCCCCTCATGTTATATTCTCCCTGACCGAGTATTATCACTGTACATACGATAACTTTTTTAGGTGTGACTATATATGACCCTTTTTTGAGTTTCCATTGATATTTTAATAATGTTTTGGAATGTTTGCCAACAGTTACACTGATTACTGGTCTTGGATGGGAGACAATTGGAGAGGCTTATGTGCTGTCAATCATCCACTGATAAACCAATGGAATATCTACAAAGCAACACTACTGTACACTGAGTCATTGAAAGCACATACTGAGTCCCTCCTATTTGATGTCTCCCATTACTATAGAACAGTATTTGATTTTTAATCTATTCCACTCCATATTCATAAATTATACCCCACCTACATTACCTCTTTGATATGCAAATTGTAAATAGTTTGTATGATGGATGATGATTTATCTGTCAAAAATCTTGTTTTCACCATGTATTTTGTTTTCAGGAAAATAATATGTACTGTTAAATTTGTCGCTTTATTTTATTTTTTGTTGAGCACAAACTCAAAAGGTACTGCTGACGTGAAGTCTCCATCCTTGTGTTCTTAATCCTGCCAGTTTATTGTTAGTTCCTAGAAAAGGCTCTACAGGGCCAATATGTGCACTACTCACTCCACCTCAACCAAACTGTTCTCAACACTGTTTTACTGCAGATCACAGCAGTGACAACAGAGGGTGTTTATAATATATTAATTAAGCATTTTAATCACAGTTCTTCAGATTTGGTGATTGGTAAATAACTGTCACAGATTTCTTCACATTTTCATAAAGCTTAGTAACAGTGAGGAGTCACCAGACCCTCTGTAAAGAGTGCTTATTCAGTGTGGCTGTAGCACAAAAAGATTGTTGTTAAACTTTTTTGTGGTAAAATTAATACTACTGATACTTATCAATGCTGTTCCCCAGGAAATATGTATGGCCTGTATGCATTTATTTGATTTAATTTGTGTTAGTTTATGACCATGTCACACTCGCCTGTACTGTATATTATTTGTTTATAGTTCTTGGGAGATGTCCAAGAGGACTTGGCGTGTGTACATGTGCATATTTTTCCTGAAAATGTGGTTGCTTATGTTTTTGGCTGTGAGTGGTAGACGGAGCCTGGGTGTTGTCTGCGTACTGTTAGGTGAGTTGAGATTTTCTGTCCTTGGTCGGGGAGTGATCCTATGTAAACGTCATAGGCCATGGATGGGATGTGTCTCTATGGCCTTGTTTTGAGCACATACTGTTAAGGGGAATTATGACAAGATGAAATGTTGTATGCTGTTGTATTGCACTATGGAGTGTTTAAGCAGTAAGGCACGAGGTGGTGTGGTATATGGCCAATATACTACAGCTAAGGGCTGTTCTTATGCGCAACGCAGAGTTCCTGGACACAGCCCTTAGCCGTGGTATATTGGCAATATACCTCCGAGGTGCCTTATTGCTATTATAAACTGGTTACCAACATAATTAGAGCAGTAAAAAGAAATGTTTTGTCATACGGTCTGATATACCACGGCTGTCAGCCAATCGGCATTCAGTGCTCGAACCACCCAGTTAATGAAGCGACGAATGATAACGCCCAGGTCTCTTTGTCCAGACATCTGGACAAAGAAATCAAAATACGATTTTAAAACCAAGTGAAAATCTTTTCAGGACTAGTATCCAATCATGTATATAGGTAATATTATATAGCCTATAGTAATAAATACAACTGTTTTCCTACATAGTTTTTGTCTTTATTTGCTCACACCAGTATGTACACCTAATGCAAAAACAGTTTATAATACTGCATTTGTGTATGCATCTTCCAATGTTTTTCAGATGCAACCTTAATTGTGTCTTCCTTCTTAATTCCCTGTAAAAATGCTTTGTCCACAGTTGCTGATTCGTGTGGTCAGCAGTCTCATTACCCTGATTTAGGACTAGATTGTATCAGATCTGCACTAGCCTACACCCGCGTAGCAGTAGTTTGAGGTCAGCAGTGCTTTAGAGCCGTCAAATCCACAAGCGACTCCCGGCATTGTACCTAAAGCAGACATTGCCATTGGCTGTATGGTGTTTGTATTTAAAGATCTCCATTAGCTGCTGCCAAGACAGCAGCTACTCTTCCTGGGGTCCAGCAACAAAGGCATTTCCATTAAGATAAATCCCATGCAGACTTGATAAAAATCCTCATTTTGTTTAATGAGTGTCATTTCTATATAGCCTACACTTTCTCGTTTGGAAATGAACGAGTGAGACGGGTGTGGCTTTTTGACAATGACCAGCTGCTCACCGATTTGAACATTTGAAAGCGCCAACGCAGGTACACCGCCGACATCTGCTATCGCCGGTTAATTCTTCATCTGATTAAATCTAGGCCATAGTGTTACATCACATCCTGCTCGTCCCCACAACCGCCGACTGACCTACACCCACTCAGTTACACATCAACCCTACTGCTTCACCAAGACAAAACATTCAGAAGTGCATACATGTCAAAAACAACCCCATGTAAGAGAAATAATATTTATTGCTCATGCATCAAACTAGAACTTCACATGAGTAGTAGAAAAAAAGACAGCATTTACATACTTGTACTCATCTTATTCATACCAAAAGTCAATTTTGAAAAGTAAAAATGTTAAAATGTACTGACTCAATGGCCCAAGGAAGTCCTTTTCATAAGTCGAGATTGGTTTGCCCTCAGAATGTAAAAAGAAGAAAGAAAATGGTGGCGGTAATGAAAAGGCTAAAATTGAATCCTATAACAAGGATGAAAGAAAATGGAATAGACACAGCAAAAAGATAATGTCTAATGCTTCACTGATATACCCCCAATAACAATCATGATGATAGCGCAGAAGCACTTAACATCCAATCAGAAGGACTAGAAAAGGCTCACAAGCAAAAGTGAACGAATCCATCGTAATCAATCCACACACTCACGCTACATGTTGTTGAAAACTGTCTAAAGAAATATTGTTGGGATTGGGAAATGAGTAAAACTTAAAAAGGCAAAATAATTTCTCATGTAGCTCTAGAATGACTTTGAGGAACAAGGCCCTAACAGCAGCCTTATGTTATGGTTCACGGTGTAGCACTTTCTTCAGTCTTCGGAGTCCAACTGAATGCATGTCAAGACAAACAAGGACACACTGACTAAACCCCCCCCCCAAAAAAACTAAATAAGAGCACTTTAGCAACAGAAATAAACATAAAACATTGTTATATTTACAAATATTAATTGGTTGTGCATCAATATATAAAGGAGTACAACTCTAAAATGACATCTACAGCAGTTCCATCTCCGACAATCCAGACTTTCCAGCGGAGTTGCCGTTGTAGATTTGTATATCTTCAAGTTCCACTGTGACATTCTTTAACCTGCGATCCATGATTGGCTGGCTAGTTGTGCTTTAGAGATACCAGACCTATAAGGATGATGGGTGAAGGAATGCTGCTCAGTTTCGGGCCAGGGAGGGAAGTTATGGACTCCTCTCTCCAGTGTATCTACAGACCAAATGGGAGAGAATAGGTGGGGAATGGATTTGTCTGAGAAGTGGCAAATTGATCCCCATCATTCCTGTACTGTATAGGTCCGCCACTTGTATTTACAGAGGAGAGACACTAGGTTGTGTTGGGCTGCCCAGAATGGACATACAGCGCCACTCCATTGGCTACTTCTGGTCCTGCTTCTTGTTTGGGTCTTTTTGGTTGCTTGGGTTTTGGCTTGGTTTACAGTGTTCCTGTATGTCCCTTGTTACTGTACGCGTCTATATTGCTGGATTGAGAAAGTCAATGAGACTTCACATTTGTAATCCGAGAGAAAGATGTCCTCCTGTGTTGTAGATGTACATTTCTACATGAGGGGATGTAGAAGATTCTTATCTTTTCCTCTCTCGCGTCACTCCTCTTTCTCCCTCTTCCCAGATCGTCATTTTCTCTATCCTTCCTCATCTTTTTGGAGGAATATTTCCTTTATCACTCCCTCAAGCAGTACCTGAAATACAAAACACCAGATGAATCTTTAGTTCAACTTGACAATTATTTAAATCCTTTAAAAAAAAATATATATATATATATATAAAATAAAAAATCACAAAACAATTTACAGGTAAGACATTACCTCTCAGAACTGAGTTGAAGCTAAATTACATTCACATTGTTTTCATTTGATTTATCAAGGTCAGTGAATAGAGAAGGTTTGTTTACCTTAGTCTGCTTCTTCATTAGTGAGAACCAGTGCCTGGAGGATGTCTGAGAGAGAGACGATGCCCTTCACCACCTCCTGCTCATCGACCACCACCAGCCTGTGCACCTGAGAGAGAAGATAGAGACAGAAAAACAAAACCATAAGTTAAACTAAAAGCCAAGAATAGATCTCAGCACCTGTGTGTATTACATTGTGTGTACTACTTCTATTGACCTAAACAAACGCCCAGGAAACGATTTAAATTGTCGACCCAAACAATAATAAAGTGTATACACAGGTGTCTCCAGCTCTCTCACCTCTGCCTCCACCAATCTGTTGATGATGGACTCCAGTGTGTCGTGTGTGTTGCAGGTGAGCACTCCCTCAAAATACTGAGAGCGGTGCTGTAAAGCTTTGGTCACAGTCACATCCAGGTTGTTGTACATCTTCTCTGCTGCTAGGTTCTGTGTGGGGGACATTATTACTTCTCAATGCTGCTTGTGTTCAGTACTGTATTTGGATAGCAGAGATGAAAACACACAGACAGACACATACTGTCATCTAGGGGTTAGTGGAGTCCAGTGCAGAGTGAGCCCACTTGCTCTTGTTTCCTCAGGCTAAAGGCTAATAAACCCCAGCCAGTCCGCTGGTCGATAACAGCCCACAGGCTCTATATACTGCCTGCCCACTGGGTAAGAGACCCATTGATCTAGAACAGGAGAGACTTACTTTGGTCTGCACTGAATTCTTTGCCTTTATAAAATACTCTTACAGCACAAGGATACAGACAATTTTGGTTACGGTCTTTCTGTTTCGTCTCATTGTCGGTCTCTCACAAACAATATTTTCTGCTAACCAGTGACTATTCTGTTTAAATACCACCCATTGGTAGCACAGCTGTTCAGTACTTACAATGACATCAAATTTGGAGTAAATGTCCACCACTCGTCCTGTGTGTGAGAGAGAGAAACATGGGTACATGAGAACTACCTACCATTTACAACAGGAGAGTGTCTGGGTCAGACATGTTTAACCAACTGTCCCGTCTCCCTAACTTACCGTTGTCATCAACGACAGGCAAGGCAGACACTCTCTGGTCCACGAAGATGCCCAGTGCTGTGTAGAGGGGTGTGTCAGAACGCACCACTGCAATCTTATGGAATGTTCCGATGCCAAGCTCCTCTAGAGTCTGGCCTAAGAAGGCAGGTTTCGCCATCTCCGATATCTGGGAGGAAAATAACACACAATGTTCCACTAATGCAAGTGGCTTGAAAAATACATAGAAATGAAACACGGTATATTACCTCAAAAGAATGAATAAACACTTGTGTGGACTTCATTAACAAGGCCTACAGTTGTAACAGTGCTCTTGTCCTACCTTACCTACTGCCGAGAATGAGACATTGAGATGTCAAGGAACAGCAGATGATAAAATGTGGTAAAAGAGATGAACGGGCAGAGTGTAAGAAAGAGAGGATCACAAGAAAGACTCACAAAGAGCTTGAGGAACTTGAGGATCCTTTTGTGAGTGAGGATGTATAGGGTGTTCCCTGTCAGAGGGTCGACCACAGGCAGCCTGTGGATCTTATTCTTCAGCAGAGACGATACAGCATCATACAGACTGAAACAGGGAGGAAGCGGAAATTGTATACACGCGTGTCAGTATCAAACAGTGCCAGTAAGTAACCGAATTGATCTCAAGCTGATTGAACTAACTGTCCAGTGACAACCCTCAACATCTCGCCATGGCAGTAGACCCACCTTGCGTTAGGGGATATGCTGACGAGGGGCTTGAAGGAGTCTTGAAGGTAGACTTCTATGGTGAAGGAGAACAGAATAGGTACTAGTTAATTCACTGGCTCCAGAAGGCTATCAGTCACTTATTATTACACAGTTAATGAATGCCCTTACCTCTCCACGTCTCTATCTTGTGCTCCTCCAGCTCATATATCTGCACCTGAAACATTAGAACAGGAGAAAGTGCTGACTAAAATAACAAGGAGGGTGAGAGGCATGAAGGTCAACTGTTCAATAGACAGAAGGATGTGCGCTGCAAATCACGTGTTGTGCCTTTTCACCCTCTACCACCACTATGATTCAAAATGTGAAATTGAGATAGGGTATCCTATAAACAAGCAAACACAGAAACAGTGGACGTCGAGGGCAGGCTGAAAGCTAGGACAGGCCTTACCAAAGGAGACTTGTAGTAGCGATGGAGGATGTTGATGAAGTCTGTGATGGTCAGCATACCTGCAGTGAGAGATCAGCAGGAGAACACTGTCACCAGAGTCCAAAGGGACTCTACTCATTGTGCATTCGAAATCTGCCAAAAGCCCAGCCAGCAAAAGTGATGGACTCTATTCTTACCTACAAAACACTGCTTCTTACTGTCCCAGAGTGGCGCTGCTCTCACCCCATTGGACACCAGAGCGAAAAACGCCTTCTTTACCTATGGAGATATGAACACAGTTATACACACACAAACACAAAGCAGCATCTTTGGTACAGATTTATTTGACAGGATGGAGTTAAAAGCAGGATGTGGTCTTGCCTGCAGTGAAGTATCGAACACCACCAACTTGGAGCTGGTAGGGACCAAGTCATAGCACCGATGAGACTTCATAAACCTGGTGTAGACATTATAATCTGGGTCTGAGGAGAATGAGGAGGAAAGGGAAAGGGTTCAACTTACTGTCCATTCCTTATACGCATTTACAATTGTAATAGTTTTGTATTTAAAAAGAGCTGCCTCAATAGATTCCAGAATTTATCACAATGTCACACTTTCAGGATTCCTTCCAACATAGGCAAAAGAATGCTTTTTAAAAACTCATGTAAAAGAAAAGCACATTAACAATTTCTCACCATGCATAGGATTAAGATTACCTCATCATGCATCGCTATTTATCCTTTCATTGCTGTCTATTACACTATGCATTAACAGTAAAAGGTGGCTCTTTACCTCCTAGAAGTGGCTCCTTTTTACAATCCACATCATCAACAGCAAGTGGAATCTGAAAGAGAGTATAAGTTCATTGACTCATTTCCCCCAGGCAAGGCAAAATTCTAAGGAAATGAAATATCTTATGTTCTCTACAAGAACCCAAGGCTTTTTATATTAATTACCACCAATGTGTTAGTCATGGATAATCATTGCATAGTTATATCAGGAATATAAAGTACATTTACATTTTACATTTACGTCATTTAGCAGACGCTCTTATCCAGAGCGACTTACAAATTGGTGCAGTCACCTTATGATATCCAGTGGAACAACCACTTTACAATAGTACATCTATATCTTTTTTTTTTGGGGGGGGGGGGGGGGGGGGGTGTTAGAAGGATTACTTTATCCTATCCCAGTAGCCAACATACTGCTGTTTGAAAGTGGTTAAATGTTTGATCACTCCTCCTAATCAGCAACAAACACTCTCTGCACCAACACAAATGGCTTTATTTAGCCACTACTGAGGAATGGGAGTAATTATGTGACTGTCCTTGTCACATTTAGATATAAGAACCTTTGGACAGAAAAGGTAGCCAACAAAGCTTAGCTGGATCATAGCTCAGATATTAGACAGTTCATGCAGTCAATGTAACATTAAAGGAAAAATCTGCACAAAAAAAACAACAACTAGTATTTAGGTCATTTGTCCACTGCTGATACAGTCCCACAATGTTTTGTGTGACAGCAGTCAACTTTTCAAGATATTGGACATTCAAAGAGCAATGCCACTTGCCACATCATCATATGATGCATTTTCGATCATCATGATATAGCAAGTGTCACTTGCTTCCTGAAAGTCTAATACCTTGAAAACTTGACAACTGGCATGCAAAACATTGTGGGACTGTATCAACAGTGGACTAATTAAAAAATATAGTTCGAGTGGATTTTCCCTTTAACACGACAGGTAATGTTATCTCACCTAGTTCGCCATGTAGAAGACAAAGCATCTTAACCTCTCTGAAATGATAACTAGGGCTTAACAATGTCAACAGCTAATGATGGCCTACAATTTGGTATTTTAAGAGGTCATGATGTAAACTAGTACTGTAACGTTAACTAACTAAGGTTACTGGCTGGAATGTGAACACAACAGATGCAGCAAACTAACGACGTTAGCTAACTAGTTACGCAGGCTTCCAGTAGTTATGACACACAACCACAGATAACCAAGCTAATCTTGCTGGCTTAGCCTGGCTAGCTAATCATGTATCATCTTGAATGTAGCTAGCAAACATCAAGTACTGTGATTGGCTAGCTAGGGTAGGCTAACGTTATTAGATAGCTAGTTTAGCCTTGCTGGCGGTGTAGCTAAGCTACTTACACACTCCATATTCCATGCACTGGCTCGCCCTTGCTTGATCCTGTAAGGTAGCGTCGTAACCACTGTTTCTCACGACGGACTTCTTCCCGAGGTATATACGTTATTTGTTAAACTGGAGCTAGACGACGAGAGACAAGCATTGAAACTCCCCGGAAGCGCGAGAGATTGCCCTCTCTACTTGACTTCCGATTACGCATGACCGCGAAAAAAGTGTGAGTCGGGGTGCTCGGGAGATCCCACCCTCAAAGTCAAAATTGGCTATTATCGTAAAAAATCATGAAAAAAAAGTGCTTTTTGGTCTTCATTTAAGGTTAGGGGTAGGCATAAGGTTAGCAGTGTGGTTAAGGTTAGGTTTAAAATCTGACTTTAATAAGATACATTGTAGAAATATGTTTCTCTTTTTATGTCCGTCACTGACAATAACCACATTTCCATCCACAGTTTTTATGGTAGTAAAGTCATACAGTATATATATATATATATATATATATATATATATATATATATATATATATATATATATATATATATATATATACAGTATATATACATACAGTATAGTAAAGTCATACAGTATATATATATATATATATATATATATATATATATATATATATATATATATATATATATATATATATATATACATACAGTATATATACATACAGTATAGTAAAGTCATACAGTATATATATATATATACTGTATGACTTTACTACCATAAAAACTGTGGATGGAAATGTGGTTATTGTCAGTGACGGACATAAAAAGAGAAACATATTTCTACAATGTATCTTATTAAAGTCAGATTTTAAACCTAACCTTAACCACACTGCTAACCTTATGCCTACCCCTAACCTTAAATGAAGACCAAAAAGCACTTTTTTTCATGATTTTTTTACGATAATAGCCAATTTTGACTTTGAGGGTGGGATCTCCCGAGCACCCCGACTCACACTTGTTTCCATCACGACAAATGTGATGGAAACAGTACTTTCGGTAGAATTTTTTAAATACCAAGAGATAATTTGTTCGTTGGACATGGTGGGATCTTTTTGTGTAAATGTGGAGTGGCAATGACATGGTGTGTAGTCCTCCCACTATGACTAGAGAAATCATGCAGTTAATAGAGCCCCACAGTGGAGGTGTCATAACAGCCATAGAAACTAGCGGTCAAACATGGAAATGGTTCCAATCATTTTTTTACAATTCATTTTTCCCATAGGGAGTTTTAGAAACACTTAAAATAACGGCTGTGTTTTGTGTAGGCTTACCCTGGCGTAACTTTTTGATAACCATGTAAATGTCTCTCAGACAAGGTGACTTTTATCAATAATTCAGCTCTATTTACTCTCAGATTCAAAAACGCTAATAAGTATCAAAGTAGACATCATGCAAGACTACAAATCCCTGCAAGCTCCTGCACATCATCTCTAGCTGACACCTTTTCTAACAGGTACTGTGTCAATTTAAAACTTGCACAACACAGTTCCCAGAATTGTTCATTTAAAGAAATGTAGCCAATTTATTCATTTATTTCTACATTCAGCTAACATTAGATAGTTAATCCAGAGAGTTTTGCCTTTACCTCGATTCGGCAGTCTCCTCCAGATCATCATGACATTTGAAGTTCTTTATGATATCCTAATTAGCAGTTCATTTTGGAGGTATATATTGATAAAAATCACCTCCTAGAGAGATTTGCATAGTTATCAAAACAACAGGCTAGGATAAGCCTACACAAAATACAGCCTTTATTTTAAGTGTTTCTAAAATCCCCTATGAAAAGTGAATAGTAAGAAAATGAGTGGAACCATTTCTTTGTTTGACTGCTAGGTTTAATGGGCATTATGGGCATACTGTTGTACTCTATTAGGCTACAGTTTAAACAAGTAATGATGAACTTCACAGGGTGGTGAAAGTGCCCAGTGATCTTGATGCTCCTTTCCAATAAATAATCAAGGGTCTTATTCTGGTGACATGATGATCGATGCTTGACTGCCATTTGACAAATAAAAATATTCTCTATAAAAATTCTTATCCATAATAATCTCATCGTGTAGACTAGCCTACCCACACAGCCTACCCGCACTGTATCTGGGAGCTGTTGGCTAGAGCTTGTGCCAAGGCCAGTGTAGGAACATTTACTATTTAACGCAACAGTTTATGTGACAAAACAATCAGTAGAGTTGAAAATGCGATGGAAAAACATTGAACTTCAGATTTTTATTTGGTACATGGAAATTTTATTGAAAAAGTACATTTTGTGTGTGCTACGTCATCACACACTGATTTTTATCTTCAACAAATAGTTTGTTGGAAACACCACTGGTGGGGAAATGCGCATATTTTCTTAATGCATATTTTTGAATATTCGCATGAAAATCTGTCGCCAATTGGATGGAAGCCTAGCTACTCACTCAATTAGCCATGTCAGCTAATCATTTTTTGATTGGTATGTTAGTCTAGCCAGCTATCTAAACTTGTACTAATCATTGCCGAATACTGACCGGGCACGCAAGGCACGTGCCCAGGGGCCATGACCTCCGGGGGGCCCCATTGATTTTGTTAGTCACTCTCAGATACCATATTAAAATGGCATAAGTCATGGCACAATTTGTAGAAATGCTGGAAATTCATTTTAAAACTCAGTGGCATGTATTCATGGATGTCAAGGGAAGCCAGCCCCTCCTCCCAAACAAGAAAATAACATAAAATATCTTTCATCTCTGTGTTTCATCATTTTCCTTCAATTCACAAGAGACTGAATGTATCTCACCGGAAAAAGCATCCGAGCGAGCGAAACAGCGCCCCTCTGTATGTGTAGTCCATCTATCTGATGCTGTCTGGTAAAAAATAGTAAGACATCGTTGCCGCCCGTAGCATTAGATGAAAGGGAAGCCATCGAGCATTTGGCCTCCCTTGATAAAAAAAGTATAAAATAATAGCCAATCAGCATTGGGCTAAACCTAAACTGAGTGAGCCCAACTATGAATGGTCCTGGTGCACCCAATAAAAAAGTGTTAAGGGAAGCCAGTTTGGATTTGGCTTCACAGCAATCACATCACATCAAAAACTAAACGTCATTTACAGAAAAAACTTGAATTGTTGCATCTCATTGTGTTGTTGTCCTCCGGTGGCTAGCTAGCTAGCTAAAATTGTCCCTTTCCTAAATTAGCCATGGATGGAGATAGGGATTTGGACTTGTGGTTTGACTTAATACTCCGTACTGGTCAATGATTATAACGGCGCTTCTGATCTAACCATTCACATACATTGTGCGCCCTTTGCCTGAGAGGATGGATGTTTAATATGTAGCTAGATGTAGTAGGCTAATGTTAACTAGTGGTCTCATCATTGCCCATGAAAGGAAGTTTGGCTAGCATGCAAGCATTTTAGCCAGGTAGCCTAGCACAACAAAAACTAAAAGCATGTACTGTGTAACAATCATACACATTGGCGTTTCTCTACAAGTAGGGTGAATCAACATGTTTTTTCTACACACACAAATCAGTACCATGGACAGCCACTTAACAGCCACATAATGTTTAGCTTACATTGATTGGACTAAATCGTTTTGGATATATTTTAGTGGTTCTGTATTCTGCAGAGGTGATTTGATGATGTTGAAATGTTAAAGTTGAAATGGTGCTGGAATAGTGGAGGCAGCATCTGTTTTCTTTGACTTGCGGTAGCCTAACTCTCCGTGGTTCTAAATTAATTGTTATTTAGTAATCCGAAAATGTTGGAAACATTAACTTGCTTGACCATTCTGTAGGTCATGTAACTGTTTATTACACACAATATGCTTTGTGGACTTCACCAGACAGATGTTGCTCTCCGGTTGTGTGATGAAACACAGGTGTGGTTGAATTTATTCTGCCACTGTGTCTTCTTATTGTCTCGGCTTTAGGCTTATATACACTATATATGCAAAAGTATGTGGACACCCCTTCAAATTAGTGGATACGGCTATTTCAGCCACACCCGTTGCTGACAGGTGTATCATTTATTCATTTAATCATTTACATTTTAGCAGAAGCTCTTATCCAGAGCGACTTACAGTAGTGAATGCATACATTTCATACTTTTTTTTTCTTTTTTTCCATACTGGTCCCCCGTGGGAATCGAACCCACAACCCTGGCGTTGCAAACACCATGCTCTACCAACTGAGCCACACGTGTATAAAATCGAGGACACAGCCATGCAATCTCCACAGACAAACATTGACAGTAGAACGGCCTTGCTGGCCTCCCGAGTGGTGCAGTGGTCTAAGGCAGTGGTGCAGCAGTCTGAGGCAGTGGTGCAGTGGTCTAATGCTTAAGGCGTCACTACAGACCGATCCTAGGCTGTTTCACAGCTGGCCGTGACTGGGAGACCCATGAGGCGTCGTCCGGGCTAGGAGAGGATTTGGCCGTTCGGGATTTCCTTGTCCCATCGCGCTCTAGCGATTCCTTGTGGCGGGCTGGGCGCCTGCAAGCTGATTTCGGTCGCCAGCTGGACGGTGTTTCCTCGGACACATTGGTGGGGTTGGCTTCCGGGTTCAGCGAGCAGTGTGTCAAGAAGCATGGCTCTCAACCTTCACCTTTCCCGAGTCCATAGGGGAGACAAGACTGGATATCACGAAATTGGGGAGAAAAAGGGTTAAAAAATATTTATTTTTTTATCAAGAATGGCCTTACTGAAGCGCTCAGTGACTTTCAACAGGGCTGCATCATAGGATGCCACGTTTCCAACAAGTCAGTTTGTAACATTTCTGCTCTACTAGAGCTGCCCCGGGCCAACTGTAGGTGCTGTTATTGTGAAGTGGAAACGTCTAGGAGCAACAACGGCTCTGCCGTGAAGTGGTAGGCCCCACAAGCGCACAGAACAGGACCACCGAGTGCTGTAGCACATTGCGCGTAAAAATCGTCTGTCCTCGGTTTCAACACTCACTACCGAGTTCACAAGCCTAAGATCACCATGCGAAATGCCAAGTGGTGTAAAGCTCACCGCCATTCGACTCTGGAGCAGTGGAAACGCGCTTTCCGGAGTGATGAATCACGCTTCATCGTCTGGCAGTCCGACAGGACGAATCTGGGTATGGCAGATGCCAGGAGAATGCTACCTGCCCGAATGCATAGTACCAACTGTAAAGATTGGTGGAGGAGGAGTAATGTTCTGGGGCTATTTTTTCATGGTTTGGGCTAGGCCCCTTAGTTCCAGTGAAGGGAAATATTAATGCTTCAGCATACAATGACATTCTAGACGATTCTGTGCTTCCAACTTTGTGGCAACAGTTTGGGGAAGGCCCTTTCCTGTTTCAACATGACAATGCCCCCGTGCACAAAGTGAGGTCCATACAGAAATGGTTTGTCGAGATCGGTGTGGAAGGCTTGCACAGAGCCCTGACCTCAACCCCATCAAACACCTTCGGGATGAAATGGAACGCCGACTGCGAGCCAGGCCTACTCGCCCAACATCAGTGCCGACCTCACTAATGCTCTTGTGGCTGAATGGAAGAAAGTCCCTGCAGCAATGTTCCAGCATCTAGTGGAAAGCCTTCCTAGAAGAGTGGAGGCTGTTATAGCAGCAAAGGGGGACCAACTATTTTTTTTTTTTATTCTATATATATATTTAACCTTTATTTAATTAGGCAAGTCAGTTAAGAACAAATTATTATTTACAATGACGGCCTACCAAACTACCAAACCCTAACCCGGACGACGCTGGGCCAATTGTGCGCTGCCCTATGGGACTCCTAATCACGGCCGGTTGTGATATAGCCTGGAATCGAACTAGGGTCTCTAGTGATGCCTTAGACCGCTGCGCCACTCGGGAGCCCAACAACTAACAGGTTATAGAGCAAAAACCGCAATTATCATAACACATAATGGACTTCACCGGACAGATGTAACATGGCATTTTTTTTCCTGGCTTCCCCACTGATTTTACCCACACACCGCGAGTGTTAAATCTGCAAAAGTGTCTCTCCACCCCATGGCAAAACTGATAGAATTGCAGAAAATGTCCTGTTAAACTGTACATTGTTTTTCTCTGCCCCATAACAAAATGTTTAGAATTGCAGGAAATGTACTTTAAAACCTACATTTTTCTCTCCGCTGTCAAGACAGGGGCCAGTAAAATGCTTTGCCCGCGAGGTGGGGGGAACCCCAACCAAATCTCGCTAAGGACCCCCAAAAGGTTAGGGCCATCCCTGGCTACTGGTAATGCAATTAAGAGTTAGCTTAACTGCACAAATGGATTGATTCCATAAATCAGTTGACTGCATGTGTGGGTATGGATGTGGGTACGCAGACCCTCATGATCAGTTCATATTTGTTTGTGTAAAGTCAGTAAAGACCATTAATGACGGCTTAGGCTTAGTACAGGGATAATTTAAAAATACATCTGCATAATTGTAAGCATCATAATTCGGTTTTGTCAAATAAATAATTACTCATTTACTAACAGATTTGTCTCCAAGTGGTGTGGTATTATAGTGGCTGCATGTTTCTGTTTCAGAGATGGAATTCAAATTCTTAGCTGCAGACAGTTATTGAGCAGCCATAACACAACTAATCAATAAAAAAAAAATTAAAAAAAAAATACTTTTAAAGGAGTAAAAGATTTATATATACAAAACAGTTTACAGCAATATTTCTGAGCTAACACTAACCAATGTGGGGGTATTGGTGTTCAGGTGTGTGTTGTGCACCTTGTTTTCCCCATCGGGTCAAGTCAACAGAGAAGGGGAAAAAAACCTAGAGGACCTTGAGTCAGGTAGGGAAACATGTGGGGGGGGGGGGGGGGGCGGGTAAAGCGGGGGATTGAAGGGTAAGGCACAAGACACAGCAACACCAGCTCCTCTTAGGCTGAGTTTACACAGGCAGACCAATTCTGATATTTTGACCAATCACATCAGATCTTTTTCAGCACAAATCTGATTGGTCAGAGGACCAAGTAGTGAAAAAAAGTTTAGAATTGGGCTGCCTGTGTAAACTCAGCCTTAGACTGCATCATCAATCATCAATCAATCTACTACTTATTCAAAGAGAAGCACTCTATAAAAAAAATCTAAACAACAAATAATAGACACTAGGGGGTGGACCATCTGGATAAATGTAAGTAATGTCAGTAAAAACCATTGGGCATCAAATTGCTCTTTTGTGGACACGCAAATCAGGTTATGGTGAGCACTGTGTCCGCTGGGAGTCCCCGACACAACATAAATTCATAAGTGATAATGTGTCATAAGGCGTCCTTGCTTGGCTTGATCGAGCCCTACATCACTTCTGGAATGAAAACCCCAAAACGGAAACTAAACCAGCAGATCCTGTGGTCCCCATGAACTGGTTAACAGTCCACAGTGGTAAGGAATTATCAGTGAATACCAAAACTGCAACTCCATCTTCTTAATTATAGTATAATTATATGCAGACATTTCGTTCAATATGCTGCTGAATGAACACACTTGTATTATCTCAGAATATAACTAACAACACTATCAAACCTGTGTCTAGGATCCTAGTTCTCTGGGATCAAAAGGCCACAACGTTTTTATATAACAGATCCATTCCATTCTTTTTGAAACACCATTCAAGGGTGCCTCATCCACTGGATAATTGCAGCTTAATTATTAAAGTCAGATGGTAGATCATAGCGGAAAAGAGCGAGGACCAAACTGCCAACCAGAAGAACATAAAACTGTATTCTAGAAAATACAAATTGGCATGTTTCCTAAAAGACATGATTTACAGTTCAAGAGTGAAGTGTAACCTGAAGTTGACTTGCTGAAAGCTTTACAGTGAAAAAATGTTAGCCAAGACCAATGCTAGATGAAATGTATTTCTGCAATACACATCTTGTGTGAAAGAGAACTCATTCCTAGATACTGTAACCAATACATTAATCAGTTGTGAATTATAGTGCTTTCCAAACAATGACCTGAGAAAAAAAAGTCAGGCATGTTTTTTAGGCATCAAGGTCAGCCCTTATTATGTACAAGGTGAAGCTAGCCAGTGAGAGTTGGGGACACTAACCAGTCACCGCTCCATCTGTTGATACATGGCTAGCTATTTGATTGCAATTATCAGGGAGCTGTTTTTTGTTGTGAAGTTTGGGCTTGTGGCTCTTACATTACATTTGGTATTTTCATGAGGTTTGGTTTATGCCAACCAAACTTATGTACAAGGTTTTTTCAGTAAAACTGACAATGAAACCCTTGTGTGACACCTGTCAGAGTTCTTTTTAGTCAGCCTTGAGTGTGATTGGGTGCCTTTGTGTAAAACACTGTTGAATTATAAAGTGGCCACATTTCGACTGCGGCTCCTTGGTGCTAGGGAAGTCATGATTGGCAGGCTGGTGACGTTGTCTCCCCTGGCTTCATCCAATGAGCTTACTGCTGTCCTGGTGAGACCCTCTTACATCACGGCACACTTTTTATCCTCTGAAGGAACGTTCCCATCCGCCCTCTCCATCTCCAGAATGATCCGCTTGAATACCTCTACAGCGGTCTGCAATGCATAGAGTTGAATGTAGAAAAACAATCAATAAATAAGTTCATACCTTTGAATAGACCATTTTTTTATGAGTAGCTCTGTCTACAGAGAAGATATCTTTGTCTACCTCGTTTTCCTTGGCAGAAGACTCCATGAATGCTGCTCCCCATGAGTGGGCCAGCTTCTTCCCTTCCTCTGGCTTGATCACCCTGAGGGGAGGAGGGACACACTGAGAATGATGTAATGGTAGCATGAATGTACCTATATGACCACAAGGTCCAAGACCTCAGCTGGAAAACCAAGGTGAAACCATATACCAGTTTTTAAAATGAGATGGTAGTGGCATGGTTCTATACATAATGTACCAGCTATGCATGTGAGTGGGAGCACCAATGCTCTCCTCTTTCATTCAGCTCAAGTAGGTTTACCTTTCCATGTGGAGATCTTTTTTATTTCCAACAAGAACAGTTGGCACCCTAAAAGAACACACATCAATTTTAAAAAAATGTACTGGGAAAGCCGATTTCTTAAGACAAACAGATCATCAAAAGCAGCATCACCAACCTTTTATAACTTCGGTTAACTTACTGTATTTTCCCAACCATATCTAGCAGCTTGTCATGAAGAACCTGAACAACTTCAAAACTGCAAAAAGTTAAAGACAAAAAGAGACAGGTTACCAGTGTGTATTGATGGACAGACAACTATCTATACACACAGTAGAGTCACAAGATCAGAGGGCCAGCACAAAGGATGAACTGCGAATTAAATGTACCTGTGACTACTCACCTTTTCATGGAGGTTACTGCGTAGACCAAGACATAACCATGGATGTCCATTGAATGAGACTGAGGGAAAATAGAGTACTCGTCCTGTAGAGATAAGGCGAGAAATCGGTTAAAGAGAAAACACACAAGGACAGACAAGTGCTTCTGAAAAGAATATTGTCTGTTGTTTTCCTGAGAAACAGAGGTAAAGAAAGAAGATGAGTAATGTAAAGCATACATACCTGACCAGCAGTATCGACCAACTGAAGATTGAAATCTTGACCGTTGACAGACACCATTTTGTTGAAGGCTGGAAAGAGTTGAAGAGGATGTTGTCAAGCCCAGGCTATGCCACATAAGGTGAGCACGTGGTAATTGCTGGACATAGCATGATCATAAAAAGGAGCATATGTTCTGCTTTTCACCCATGCATATTATTTGACCCTCAATGACACCTTAATAGTGGCTGCAATAACTTAGAATAACAAAACTGATCCAACGAAAAAAACGAAATAAAAATACTTACTGTTTTCAATGGTAGGGTCATATGAATCTACAAACTGTCCTTCCACGAACTGTATTGTGAGAGAAGACTTTCCTGTAGAGACAGAGATAAATTGCATTGTTATGGCCGATGAGCAGCAATTTCCAAAATCATAGGAAAACAAAATGACCATTTGTTACCTGACTCTGAACAACAGTTATACAATGTGATTGGCCGTGTTAGCTATGACTGCAGCGGTTTCACAATGAAAGTATCTAGCTAGCTAGGTCTATGAGCTAACGTTAGTAACGTTTGTTGGCCGCGTTAACACATCGTGGAACTTGGCTTAAGTTGTTAGCACACAACTTTGGCATGGTGACTAGAGTGAGTAGAAGCTTATCAACTACAACGTTTATACATTAACACACTACATAATTCACAATTACAGAGCTATGACATTTTCTTATGTGCTTGATTCTGTTTTGGTACTAGAAGCTAGCTAGCTTTTTTGTTTATCATAGCTACGCTATTGCTAACTAACCATCTAGCAGCAACGTTAGCTATGAAAACAAAAACAAAGGCTAGCTAAGTAACTTAGCTTCTTATTTCACTCACCAACAGATCTGTACCCAATCACAGCAATCTTCCTGTATTTTGGTTGAGGCATTGTTTTAAAATAGTAACGTAATATGTAATGTTGTTTTTGTATCTATGGTCGTTTTAATAAACAAACAAAAACTTTATCACTACATTCGTGTCACGTGACAACAACAAACTTTTCAAAGCCGCCGGGCTTCGCGTTGCAACTTCAGAACTGAACTGAAGCTGATAGAACACGTATTTCGACTGATACTTTCACTATATCGGTTATCGATATAGTTATGTATGGCGGTAATTAGTTTGAAATTATCTAAATATTAGTTTTCAGAACTTAAAACAGGAAACCAAAACGGTTTATTCACAAGAGTTGCGCTTCCCGAGTAACACTGTCGGAAACTGGTAAAGCACACCGTCGTAAAACTACATACGTCAGAGCTTCTTCTTCTTCTTCTTCTTCTTCTTCTTCTTCTTCTTCTTCGATTAGGTTCAACGGCGGTTGGCATCCAGTAAATGTTGCATTACCGCCACCTACTAGACTGGAGTACAACTCCCTAATACTTTGTTTGAAGAAATAAATAAACAAATACCCTACCATCTAACACAACACTCACAAAAAAATACAAATAACACTACCCTACTCCACTATTTACATCTATTTAGTCCTACCTCAGGCCAACAACTTGAAAGGAAGGGACACCACCACTTAAGACACCCTGTAACTCTTCTGATGTATAGTCTCGTACACCCAAATTCGCACAACCTCAATTTTCTGCAACATACGTTCCATCCCTGCAGTACAGTTGATAACCATTGCTATAAATGCAAAAAAATCCAATCTTACTGAAACATATCACGTGTTGGCATTTCCCTCTTTACTGGTACAGATCTACTACTCACACCACTCCTCCCAGGACCCCTCTCCCTTGACTCATCTTCAAATCAAATCAAATCAAATCCAACTTTATTTGTCACATGCGCTGAATACAACAAGTGTAGACCTTACCGTGAAATGCTTACAACAGTGCAGTTCAATAAGAGTTAAGAAAATATTTACCAAATCATCTAAAGTAAAAAAATTATAAAAATCAAATCAAATCAAATCAAATTTATTTTTATATAGCCCTTCGTACATCAGCTGATATCTCAAAGTGCTGTACAGAAACCCAGCCTAAAACCCCAAACAGCAAGCAAAGCATGTGAAAGAAGCACGGTGGCTAGGAAAAACTCCCTAGGAAAAACTCCCTAGAAAGGCCAAAAACCTAGGAAGAAACCTAGAGAGGAACCAGGCTATGAGGGGTGGCCAGTCCTCTTCTGGCTGTGCAGGGTGGATATTATAACAGAACATGGTCAAGATGTTAAAATGTTAAAATGTTCATAAATGACCAGCATGGTCAAATAATAATAATCATAGTAGTTGTCGAGGGTGCAACAGGTCAGGGTCCGGTGAACAGGTCAGGGTTCCATAGCCGCAGGCAGAACAGTTGAAACTGGAGCAGCAGCACGGCCAGGTGGACTGGGGACAGCAAGGAGTCATCATACCAGGTAGTCCTGAGGCATGGTCCTAGGGCTCAGGTCCTCCGAGAGAAAGACAGAAAGAGAGAAAGAGAGAATTAGAGAGAGCATATTTAAATTCACACAGGACACCGGATAAGACAAGAGAAATACTCCAGATGTAACAGACTGACCCTAGCCCCCCGACACATAAACTACTGCAGCATAAATACTGGAGGCTGAGACAGGAGGGATCAGAAGACACTGTGGCCCCATCCGATGATACCCCCGGACAGGGCCAAACAGGCAGGATATAACCCCACCCACTTTGCCAAAGCACAGCCCCCACACCACTAGAGGGATGTCTCCAACCACCAACTTACCGTCCTAAGACAAGGCCGAGTATAGCCCACAACGATCTCCGCCACGGCACAACCCAAGGGGGGGGCGCCATCCCAGACAGGAAGACCACGTCAGTGACTCAACCCACTCAAGTGACGCACCCCTCCCATGGACGGCATGGAAGAACACCAGTAAGCCAGTGACTCAGCCCCTGTAAAAGGGTTAGAGGCAGAGAATCCCAGTGGAAAGAGGGGAACCGGCAAGGCAGAGACAGCAAGGGCGGTTCGTTGCTCCAGCCTTTCCGTTCACCTTCACACTCCTGGGCCAGACTATACTTAATCATAGGACCTACTGAAGAGATAAGTCTTCAGTAAAGACTTAAAGGTTGAGACTGAGTCTGCGTCTCTCACATTGGTAGGCAGACAATTCCATAAATATGGAGCTCTATAGGAGAAAACCCTACCTCCAGCCGTTTGCTTAGAAATTCTAGGGACAATTAGGAGGCCTGCGTCTTGTGACCGTAGCGTACGTGTAGGTATGTACGGCAGGCCCAAATCGGAAAGATAGGTAGGAGCAAGCCCATGTAATGCTTTGTAGGTTAGCAGTAAAACCTTGAAATCAGCCCTTGCCTTAACAGGAAGCCAGTGTAGGGAGGCTAGCACTGGAGTAATATGATCAAATTTTTTGGTTCTAGTCAGGATTCTAGTAACACAATAAAATAACAATAAAGAGGCTATATACAGGGGGTACCGGTACTGAGTCAGTGTGTGGGGGTACAGGTTAGTTGAGGTAATTTGTACATGTAGGTAGGGGTGAAGTGACTATGAATAGATAATAAACAGCGAGTAGCAGCAGTGTACAAAACAAATGGGGGGGGGGGGGTTCAGTGTAATTAGTCCAGTGGCCATTTGATTAATTGTTCAGCAGTCTTATGGCTTGGGGGTAGAAGCTGTTAAGTACAACTCCGGTACACCTTGCAGTGCGGTAGCAGAGAAAACAGTCTATGACTTGGGTGACTGGAGTCTCTGACAATTTATGGGCTTTCCTCTGACACCGCCTATTATATAGGTCCTCCTGGATGTCAGGAAGCTTGGCCCCAGTCATGTACTGGGCCGTACGCACTACCCTCTGTAGCACTATCCTCCTTTTTGAGGATCTGGGGACCCATGCCAAATCTTTTCAGTCTCCTGAGGGGGAAAAGGTTTTATCGTGCCCTCTTCACGACTGTCTTGGTGTGTCCTCTACTTTCTTCACTGCCTCAGCATATGACAACTTCTGCACTACTCTAACCCTGAAAACCTCAACCTGCCTCTCTCGCACGGGACATTTCTGATTGCCAGCCCCATGGGCACCCCTACAATTAACACATACCACTACTTTCCCCAATGATACACATTCCTTTGTCTCATGCCCTTCTGCACACTTCTCACACCTAGGAACCTCCCTCCTACACACTGCTGCCACATGCCCATAAGCTTGACACCTGAAACAACATAATGTATTCGGCACAAAAGCTCGTACAGGATAAGTTATATATCGTAATATCACTTTGTCGGGAAAAGACTCAACATTAAAACTCAAAAGAACAGACATTGACTCTTCTGTTTCACCACTCTTGCCACCCTGTCTGCGTCCCACCAAACAATGAGCATCACAAACACTGGGAATCTTCCCCTTCAGTTGGTCAACTTTTACATTTACTGCTACCCCAGTAATCACTCCTTTAAATAGTGCCCTTTTCTTGAGAACAAAACAATTCACATTTCTTGCCCCCATTCGTTTATCGCAGAGCGCCTTCTCCCTCTGACCAGCAGAAACACAAACAATTATCACAAGACCACTTCTGGTTACCCTCACTGATTCCACAGCACCCAACTCTGTTTTCACCCACCCTGAAACCACACATGGATCAGCCAAAAGCCAAGGATCCACTTTTTCCAAAATCTTCACTCCTATTGTCACAGATTCATCTTTATCCTGACCCTCAGTGCAAGCCTCAGGCTTCGTGAACTTCACCACATCTACCACCTCAGATACTTCGCCCTCATTCACTTCCATTTCTCCTCCTATTTCAGCTCACTCTGTTTACATTTTCTACCATTCTTCTTTAACAAACCATCTCACTTTTTAATGACTCAAGCTCACCCTTTTCCTCCCTCTCTCTCTTCAACATAATCTGCCTCTCTTTTTCCCTCCATATTCCAAGTGATGGTCTCTTTATGATAATACTGTACTTCTCCTGACATACATCTTGTTATTGCCTTCTCAAGGGACACCATTTAACTGGCTGTCACAATCTCCGTACAATCAGCACGAACCCCTCGGGATGTAGCGCTCAACAGTGCATCCCACTTATAAAGCAGCTGCTTCGTCTTGATGTTCTTCTTTATAAGAAGCTACCGCAACGCTTTTCCGTTTCAAACAAGCGCGCTCTTCCAACCACCATCCACCGTCTCGCTTCATGCGCTTGATACCCTCACGTCAGAGCTTGACATGAGGGTGCCCTATTTTGTACAGCAGAGGTCACTCTCACCCTGATTTAGTTATATGCAAACGCGTGTGAGAGAAATTCACATTCATATAGCAAAACACGTTCAGCAGTTTTTATTATTAAATGCTCAATGACCATACAATATTAACATATACATCCTTTTACAGAAACATTATTTTTTTTATAAATAATAATATGTGCCATTTAGCAGACGCTTTACCCAAAGCAATTTACATTCACGCGTGCATACATTATAAGTATGGGCAGTCCCCAATACTTGACTTGGACTGAAATAGGTGCCGGTACTCATTTTGGGTGTTGGTACTGTTTATATTTAGGTGCAGGAGTTCCACAATATGTTTGAGATAATATTCTATAACAGGATCAGGAGCTTAAGCAGTAGAACATTTGATGTGCCGCTACTAACCCACTACCCTGGCGTTGCAAGCGCCAGCTGTACCAATTGAGCTACAGAGGACCACACAGAGAACCTTCTATCAGTTTTAAATAGGCCTATGCTTATTTTATGGCCCTATCAACCACGAATGTGTACGGTGGTCCTTGTTGTGTGGAAAGTGATCACTTCACAACAAAATCAAAATCTGTTAAATAGCTGCTTAAAAAGTTGTTAGGTTGAGTACACTTATGCCATCTTTGTGTAGCCCCAGCGGTCCCTCAATTACACAACTGAAGAATTAAGAAACAATTTAAAATGATGACAGACTTATCTTTACCATACCATTTGGTACTTAGACACATAACAGATGTTGTGGGAGAAGGAAGACGCGCCTACTTTTGAGGCTCTAAAAACTTCAGGCAGCCTTACAGATTGGAGTGAAACAGGGTTGCCAAATCAATATATTTTCTCAGTGGGTATGCTATGCTCAAATCAAAACAAGCAGCAATGGTGTAAGAAACAGACTGAAAAAAACATTTATTGTTCCAGTAGAGGAGTCCTTACAAAACTCTCTTCAGTTTAGATATTCACAGTTTTAAACAATCTTCATATACTTTTAACCTGAGTTCACATTTATAGATAGCTAACAATCATACATCATCGTAAAGAATAGTTTAACAAGACATACAGGCAATTAAACATGCAGTAGCTGACTGTTCTGGCATTGAAATGACAACACATTTTGACATTTGTATGATTCAGGAGAGGTTAAGGAGTGTTTTTAACCCTGTGAGACAATAACATATGAACATTCACTTGAGGTCAACATAAATCTATGGACACAAACTCATAATTGAAAAACGTAATTTACAAAATGAAAGGAACTTGGTAAAATATTGGAGAAAAATCTCCATGCATGTACACAACACGCTGCACAAAAAATGAATGTACACTGACGGACAGATCCACGCACGCACGCACTCAAACACACACACACAAACAGTCTTACTTGGTCTTAAGTTCCAGGCCATTGTTTCCAGTGTTTGTTGCTGTTCTCTTCATAAAAGACTCTTGTCCAACTTTTCAATCCAACAATAAAATGTCCTTATTACATAAGGTTGTGATACAAATATGTAAATGACAATGATATACTAAAAAAAGTTATATAGTAGAATTGGCCATATGCATTGAAGTAGAGTTAATGTACTTTAATTACTGTCAACTGATTTACTCTTATTCTTTGACACCATGCAGACATCTCCTTCATTCCTAAACATTCCATTAGAGGACAACAGAAAGAAGGGAAATTAAGTTCACAAGATGACACAGCAGAATAAATCTTTTGAATAATACACAAAAGGTAATAAGTGCAAGAGAGCAATAGGCAAAAAGGGAGAGAGAGAGATGAAAAGACAGCGATATCGAGAGAAGTACACAGAGCTGAAGTTGTTGTGGATATAAGGGCACAAGGCGAGACCCAGATGCAGACACAGGAGGCAGATGGTTAGTCTTTGTAGATTCTTTATAATCCAAAAGGAGTAGGCAAGGACAGGCAAAAGGTCAAAACCAGATTCTGAGTCCAAGAGGTAAAGAGTGGCAGACAGGCTCGATGTCAGGGCAGGCAGAAGGGTCAGGCAGGCGGGTACGGAGTATAGAAAAAACAGGCAAGGGTCAAAACCGGGGAGACAAGAAAAAGAGCATAGAAAACAAGAGCACGGGAAAACACACTGGTTGACTTGAAAACATACAAGACAAATTGGCACAGAGAGACAGGAAACACAGGGATAAATACACTGGGGAAAATAAGCGACACCTGGAGGAGGTGGAGACAATCACAAGGACAGGTGAAACAGATTGTGGCGTGACAGAGTTTTTTCCAGTCAAGGATCAAGATGTTTTGAGATTGGCAGACATTTTAGCAAAAGTCACCGTGGATGTCGATGAAGAGTTCATGTATTGGGAAAGACCTCGAGACGAGAAGACAACCATCTCCATACTCTATATACTATACATGTATATACTATACGTCTATACTCTATATACTATACATGTCTATACTCTATATAAGATACATGTCTATACACGATACATGTCTATACTCTATATACGATACATGTATATAGTACGGCTCCTCTCCCCGTTCGGGCGGCGCTCGTCGTCGCCGGCCTACTCGCTGCCACCGATCCTCTTTTCCTTTTTCGTTTGGTTTGGTCTGGTCTGGTTTTGTGTTACACCTGTTTTGAGTTTAGTAATTGGTGGGGTATATAGTCTTGCTGTCGGGGTTTAGGTTTTTGTGCGGGATTGTTCGTTTGTTGCTTGTCGTGGGGTGTTTTTGTTTTCTACATTTCTTTTATGCGGAGGACGTTTGTTTCATTGCTGGACTGCGCTCATACTATTTTTGAGTTGGACATTTTCTGTTTTGTCGTCTGGTATGGTTTTTCCTTGTTCATTTTTTCCTAAAGGATTTTTTGTGGAACTAGGAAAATAAAACACCCTACTCTATTTATGTGGTCTCCTGCGCCTGACTTCACCCCCCATCACTCTAGTGAATCGTGACAAAATCTCGCACCAACTATATATGGAGTCAGCAGGAGCAGAGGCGCCACAATCGTCGATGGAGGAACGTGTCGTGCAACACACCAATATACACATCGTCTGGGATCAGCAATGGACCAGGTGTTGGCCAGAATGGAGATTTGGGAGAGAAGCGCTCTCCCTACACCACCATCAGCTGCTCTACAACCTGCGCCACCACCATCACCGCCGACGTCCAGCAGCAGCGGAATTAAACTCTCTCTCCCGAGGGAATACGATGGGTCGGCTGCCGGGTGTAAGGGGTTCCTGCTTCAGTTAGAACTTTACCTGGCGACTGTTCACCCTACTCCCTCGGGAGAGGAAAGAGTCAGCGTCCTCGTCTCCTGTCTTACTGGGAGAGCCCTGGAATGGGCCAACGCAGTCTGGGAGGGTCCAGATTCGGCTAGGTACCACTACCCAGAGTTCACTCGTCGCTTCCGGGCTGTGTTCGATCATCCACTTGAGGGCAGAGCGGCGGGTGAGTGGCTGTTCCATCTGAGACAGGAGACGAGGAGTGCGCAGGACTTCGCGCTGGAGTTCCGGACCCTGGCCGCTGGCTCGGGGTGGAATGAGAGGGCCCTGATGGACCATTATAGGTGTAGCTTTAGAGACGACGTCCGCCGGGAGCTGGCATGTAGGGACACCACTCTGACTCTTGACCAACTTATTGACATGTCCATAAGATTGGACAACTTGTTGGCTGCTCGCGGGCGTCCCGATCAGGCCCTCTTCGTTCCACCTCCCAGCACTCCTGCTCCAACGCCCATGGAGATAGGGGGTACTGCTGTTAGGAAGACAGGAGGGGGAGTCTTTTCCTGCACCAACTGTGGTCGGAGAGGGCACACTGCTGGCCGGTGCTGGAGGAGCTCTTCTGGGAGTCGAGATGGCAGGCAGAGTACTACTCAGACACCACAGGTGAGTCAACACCACGCTCACCCAGAGCCCCCTGTCGGCCATATGCATGTATTGGTTTCTTTCCCTGAGTTTTTCCCTCATTCCCAGCATAAGGCGCTAGTCGATTCAGGCGCAGCTGGGAGTTTTATGGACCGTGGGGTCGCGAGTAAGTTAGGGATTCCTTTGGTTCAGTTGGACCAACCCTTCCCCGTGCACGCCTTAGATAGTCGACCACTTGGGTCAGGGCTGGTCAGGGAGTCCACAGTCCCAGTTATGGGGGGGGGGGGGTCATGAGGAGCCGATTAGCCTCTTCCTCATTGATTCCCCTGCGTTTCCTGTGGTGCTGGGGATTCCCTGGTTAGATGATCACAATCCTAATATTTCATGGCGAGAGGGTGCTCTTAAATTCTGTATGGTAACACATGAATAATAGGCCTACAGAGCTGCAACTCTCACGCATTCACCGTGAGACACACGCAATTGACTCTGAAAACACGCGCTCACGCTACACCTTTTTGTGTGCTTCATTTTTTTATGAATTGTGTGCAGGTATGAATATGAAGGCGGTATTTCGCCATTACTTATGGGCGTCTGCTGCAAGCCCAAAGAAAGCCCCTCCTACTCGTAGCCACACTACGGTCAAAGTTGATACAGACTGCGCTCGTGCATTGTCATCAAGCTTCACTGACAGAATTTAGTGTTCAGCAGCTCTCGGACTCCCGTCATTTTCCAAATCAAGACAAGTCCCCAGAGAGAGTTCAATTCAAAGAAAGAACAAAGTAATTTAGGTAAGCAATGCAGTCCGCGTTATCATTGACGTAATTTTTGAATGTATTTATTATGTTTTATTTTGTTTTGATTTTATTTATGATTTTTTTTTTTTAATGTTTTGTATATTTTAGTATTTTTTTTTTTATCATTGACATAAATTACAATGTGAGGCAGGCTGTTAAGTTTGTTATTTTATTTATGGAAAACTTAACCTACCTACTGTAGCTAACTTAGCTAATGCTGGCTTGACAGAGAGTCTCAAGTTCCTCCTAAAAAGTGTAAAACCATCCCCCATTGGTTTACTTTGGATATTGGGGAACACAGTCAGTCATCCCTCTCTCCTTTGAGAAATGATGAGGGTGGTGATGAATTGCATCAGGTAGCTGGCTTGTAACTATTGATTTTTAGAGATTGATTCAATCTCATAAATTACGTCAAACAATCAATCCAGATTGGAGTTTAGCTAATGCAGTCAATCTCTGTTTTAAGGATGTTATCTAAAGTGGCAGGGAAGAGAACATTAATTTCAATGTGGGCAGCAAAAGATCAGCCCACAACAACAAAAAGGCACCAGCAATCGTTCAGAGAAGCCAGAGAGAGAACTGGGCCCTATCCTTCAGAGCAGCTAGAGAGAAAGGATGACAGAGAGACAATACAGCAGACCCAGCCAGAGACGGCAGCAAGAAAATAAGTGGTCAAAAAGCAAAGAGCCCTGAGTGTAGCTGCCAAGTATAAGTCCATGTTTAAAAATGAGTGGACAGCCAAATGGTCATTTTTATATAATGGAACCATGAGCATGCATTATTGGTGTTCAATATGTCGACAGGAGAACACATGTTCTAACCAAGACATTACAGATGTTATCAGACATATTAAGAGCCAGGGCCACCAGGAGAAACATGAGGTGCTGCAGTCTGCAAGTGACATTGCCTGGTTTTCTGTCTCGGTAGCCACTTCTGTTGGTGGGATGTCTACACAAGAAGCCAAGGTACACTATCAATGTAAATCAGGGGGAGTGTAGAGCTTAAGACTGCACTGGATGGGCAACATCTGGAAGAGAAAAAAAACCGGAATGTAACATGAACACATGTAACACTGTTAAATCTACTACAAATAAAACATTTTTTTTGTTGCAGACAAGGAGGGCAAAGGTTAAGGTGGCCTTGTCATTGGTTGAGCACAATGTGCCGATGGAGGTGGCAAATCACCTGGGGCCTCTGTTCAAGGAGTGTTTCATTGATTCCCAGATTGCTAAAGACTACAAGTGTGCCCGCACAAAGACCACCTGTATAATCAACAAAGCTGTCACACCACACATCAAAAATGTACTGGTGATGAAGATGAAAGACAATCCGAACACGATCATCACCGATGGATCCAGGAAATCCCACACCAAGCTATCTCTGAAAGTTGGCAGCCTTGGGCCTATCTAGAAAGTAGAGAGTAGAGTAGTAGGCATACTTTAATGATCCCAATTTGGGAAATGATTTCATCAATCAGCATCCTCCATAAATTACAAGGACTAGACACATATGAATGACAAACATGATTTAAAAAAATACATCATCAGTATGAAGGCACCTGCACCTTAGAGATAGAGCTGATTTAAAAAGGTAAGAAATTCGGATTTCTATCTTACTGGGCAAACAAGCAACAACCCTGATGAGGACAGCTTGTCTGTCTAAACGTTGGATATTAGGTTATTCAGTTATTGCATCTGAGCTCCTAGAGTGTGTGGCTCTCCTTTAATTTTTCAAACAAGCAACAACAACATTCATATTAAGAAGCATGGTTGGGTATGTTACTTTCTAAATGTAATTCATTAGTTATTAGTGAGCCTACTTGTCCAAAATTGTAATCATTAATGTAATTTTCAGATGACCCAAATTCAGTAACATAATCTGATTTCTTTCAGTTACTTTTGGATTACTTAATTAGAAGAAGACAAAAGGGATCCAGCAAATACATTTGGTGTGTCATCATAGTGGTAACCCTAACCTTAACCACACTGCTAACCCTGATGCCTAACCCTTACCTTAAATTAAGACCAAAAAGAAGGGGAAAAAATCATTAATGTTTACAATATAGCCAATTTTGACTTTGTAGCTGGCCCATCTAGCGGAAATCGCTCAGTTCTGCTTCAAGAACAAGACTCATTCCAATAAACGTCAACCTGCTTAAGAGGCATTAGAAGAAGACTAAATTGAATATTACCAATTGAACAACATCTATTGCAGGATAAATCAATGTTAGAGTTTACAGCTGGCCATAACAGCCAGGTCACACATGATACAAGTCAGTATTAGACTAGCCCAACCTCCACAATTGGATGTTGCATTTTACTTTCTGGGTTATTTATCTAGGATTCTTATAACCCATCGCTTTCTACTACAGATAATAATACGTTTAGACTATCTTTACATTTAAAAAAAATAAAGTCTGTCAGATTTCCAGTCATTCCAATTAATTGAATATCCCTTGATCTTCAAGAATTGGACTTGTAAATATAGATTAGCCAAATATGTTTTACCTGAGCATAACCCTAAAACGAAGTACTAATTATCTGAATCTATTGTTTTTTATTTTGTTGCCATGGAGGACTGATTGGGCTCATTGCTTTGAGTTGAAAAATAAATGCTGCTCTCGGAATGACATGTTTTGAGCACTACCGAAAAGGGCTAACAGTATTCGCATGTGAAAAACTAGATGGTCATTTTTCATGAAGAAAATAAAAGCCCCACTCTTGGTCGTCTTAAATAAACTTGTTTTTGACAGTATGGAACACAATGCCAAGGGGAAGTTGAGAAGGGAGGAACTCAAACTTTAATTCCATAGGCTGGGATCAGTAATATGCAGCTGTTGCCAGGGCCGGAAATCCCGGGGGGGACACAACCCCCCCCCCCCCCCCCCCCATCCTGGGAAAAATATGATTTGTCCCCCCCAATATATCACTGAAACATAACTATGTAATTTAAATAATATTAATAATACGCAATAAAAGCAATTGTGCTGATTATAGACACTTAATAGCACATTTTTAAGTTTCAAAAGATTGCGACCCCCCCCCCCCACCCTTTGCCTCACAATGGTTTGATCCACTGCCAGTTCCTTAGCTTGCTAGGTAACGTAGAGGTCGTATCTACTGTCTGAAAGGCACTCAATGTACGTAACTGTCGTGAGGTTAATCCAGTCAATCGCGCACACACACTAGCTGAATATGCAGAGCTAGCGCGCGAATATTAACTATTAAGCTAGCTAGTACCTATTCCATTTATGTGGCATCGTCAAAGATGGAATCTTTGCTATCGTCAATTTATTCCAAGATCAGCATGCATGTAAGTTAGTGCTTCAAAGTCCCTGTGATAAGGTTAGTGATCAATTGAACAGAACTACACTCTCTTCTACCATTGTTTTAAATATATTTAATGGTCTCGTTGCAAAAGCTAAATTGTCGCAAGGGAACTTTTATTTATATATTTTATTTCACCTTTATTTAACCCGGGTAGCAAAGATTATAGCAAACACCACTAAATTGGTGCTCGCTAGCTTTGCAAATTCAGCTATTGTTAAAAGCCAGCCAATATGAAACAAACTATTAAAATTACAAAAGGTTGCAGCATATGTTGTGTAAATGGTGAACTCATACAGCTGTCAACTCTTGTCACTGCAATCCGTTTCACATTTGCTAGCTACCTTTTAGATCGAAGCCCATATAGAATGATAGAAGATAAGATGATAGAAGCCCATCTCCTACTGTAAATAACCTACATACTGTGTGTGTGTAGCCAACCAGGTAGAAAAATGGCTGAAAAATGGCAGAAAAAAGACGGACATCAGAGTATTTTTCAGTACACCAAAACGCAAAGTAAGAACCCTAGTAGCCTAATATCTCAAAGACTAGTTGATAAAATGTTCATAACAAAGAAATGAAATTCTAATGGAAATGTTTCACAATGATGTCATTAGGCAGAGCAGGCAACAGATGGCAGACAGCAGAGTTGGGGACAGATATGCAGCGACAGACTTGCAGAGAGGGGAGTCTCAGGTAAGTTTGTTGAGTCTTTGTTTGGCAACATTATGAAAGGTTCTCAATTTTTTTTACTTGTAAAATAGGAACATAATTGGAAAATGCCATGGATACCCCCACTCAACTTAAACTGGTGACTGAACTAAGATTTGTTCAAGGCAATGGTATTGCTGTTGTGATTAGTTGTGTAGTTTTGGGTACCGGTAGTTAGGAGTACGGCAAACACCTTATTTCTTTGGTTCCTCAATATACATTTACCATATTAAACGTAGGCCATGTGTTACAGCACTACTTTTGGTGTCCCCCTCAGGAATTGCTCTTGAGAAAATGTAATGTAATTGTCCCCTCCAAAGTTGATATCAGATTTTCGCCCCTGGCTGTTGCAAGAGCTCAGGCAGTAGGACCATCCTACCCATGCTAGATTACGGAGACGTAATTTATAGATCGGCAGGTAAGGGTGCTCTCGAGCGGCTAGATGGGCATTACCATTCGGCCACCAATATTCCTTATACATCACTGCACTCTATACTCTGTAAACTGGTTCTCTGTATAACTGTCGCAAGACCCACTGGTTGATGCTTATTTATAAAAACCCTCTTAGGCCCCACTCCTCCCTATCTGAGGTATCTACTGCAGCCCTCATCCTCCACATACAACACCCAATCTGCCAAGGTCCCCAAAGCACACACATCCCTGGGTCTTTCCTCTTTTCAGATCGCTGCGACTGGAACGAGCTGCGATAAACACTCACTGGACAGTTGTTTCTCAATCTTTTCAGTGAAAGACTCAATCATGGACACTCTTACTGACAGTTGTGGCTAATTTGCGTGATGTATTGTTGTTTCTACCTTCTCGTCGTGCTGTTGTCTGTGTCCAATAATGTTTGTACCATGTTGTCATGTGTTGCCGCCTTCCTATGTTGTCTTCGGTGTCTCTTTATGTGGCGATTTGTGTTTTGTCCTATATTTAGGAGGCATTTTGCCTTTTGGTAAGCCGTCATTGTAAGTGAGAATTTGTTCTTAACACACTTGCCTAGTTACATAAAGAAAGAGCGCATTTTTCACTGGCTGTCCAATGGGGCGTATTCATTACTCCAATTCTGTTGCAAAACGTTTCTTAAACGGAAGAAAACGGGATGGAACGAGGGAACTACCTGAATTCGTCCAATAGAAACTCTCGGTTTGCTTCCTTTTGGTTCTTAAACGGTTTCGGTAATGAATATACCCTGTTTGCAAAAACGATGAACGATTGGCTTTTTAAACTTATTTATTTCAACCATTATTGGTTAAAATACACATATAGCATACATTTGTAAACAGCCATTCACAACAACCTCAATCCGTAAACCGCAAATAAATGAGAGCGCAGCAGTGTGGTTCACATCAATGTGCTATGTAGCCTAGATATGAATAATAAATTATATCAGTATCACACGTAGGCTACACCACTGCTGTTGTCCTTCCCGCCAAGCGTTTATTCAAGTTGGATAACCTTTGGATCCTAGAAGTAATCATCTAGATTTTCAAAAGTATCTGTAATCTGATGACAATATATTTTATGGTAATGTCACTGATTACAGTTAGTTTTTTTTGTAATCCGTTACATGTAACTGATTACATGTAGGCTAAACCGTTACTCCACAACCCTGAACGCAGGACATGTTTAGAAAAAGGCTGCAAGCCAAGGCTCACATGATGATGGATAATGTCATGGAAACAATCCACAGCACTCTAATGCAGCACAGAAGCTCCACAGAAAGGTTTAGAATGGTCGTTCTTACCCACAGCCATGAGACTTTTTAATGAGTGCAATGATTAATTGAAGTATGATGCTTCTTAACAGGGCCCAACAATTACAAAAAAAAACTAGGCCTAACTGTAATCTTTTATGTTACAAGCAGAAATATTGTAATCCAATTACAAATACTTTTTAAAAACTAAATGATTACTTCCAAGATAATTTTTTTAATTCAGATGACACGAATCAGTTTGTTCCACCTGAGCAAGTCTGACCACAAATCAGAGACCACTATGACCAACACTATGACAAACCAAATGTGTTTGCGGGAAAAGAGCAGGAATAGGCTTTTGTAGGCTACAGTCCAAACTACAGTGCTTCTTCCAATGGTGCAACTGCTGTCGGCATTCAAAAACTATCCAACTTGAAAAACTTTTGGCAGTAAGACTTGACAGCAGTGGTGTAGCCTATACGGGCAATACCCAGTGGGCACATACACTACCGGTCAAAAGTTTTAGAACACCTACTCATTCAAGGGTTTTTCTTTATTTTTACTATTTTCTACATTGTAGAATAATAGTGAAGACATCAAAACTATGAAATAACACATATGGAATCATGTAGTAACCAAAAAAGTGTTCAACAAATCAAAATAGATTGTATATTTGAGATTCTTCAAAGTAGCCACCCTTGCCTTGATGACAGCTTTGCACACTCTTGGCATTCTCTCAACCAGCTTCACCTGGAATGCTTTTCCAACTGTCTTGAAGGAGTTCCCACATATGCTGAGCACTTGTTGGTGGCTTTTCCTTCACTCTGCTGTCCAACTCATCCCAAACCATCTCAATTGGGTTGAGGTCGGGTGACTGGAGGTCAGGTCATCTGATGCAGCACTTCATCACTCTCCTTCTTGGTCAAATAGCCCTTACACAACCTGGAGGTGTGTTGGGTCATTGTCCATCAAGGCCTTGGAGGCGGTCAAAAAATTTAAGTGGTGAAGAAATTTGGCCTGTCCCCAAGGGCCCTCACAGAGTTTTACAGGAGCACCATCGAGAACATACTGTCAGGCTGCATCACGGCCTGGAACGGCAACTCCACTGACAGCAGGGCCCTACAGAAGGTGGTACGCTCAGCCGAACACACTATTGGGTTCTCACTGCCTGTCTTCCAGGACACGTACAACACCAAGTGTCGCAGGAAGGCCAAGAAGATCATCAAGGACCTCAGCCACCCGAGCCACGGCCTGTTCTCCCCATTTCCATCACTCAGACGCGGGCAGTATACGAGTATCATGGCAAAAATGTTCAGACTGGCCAATAGCGTCTACTCCCAGACCATCAGACTGCTGAATAGCCACTAAGTAGTTACCTGCTCCCCCTGTCCCCCGGACTTCCTGCCGCTCCCCCTATGAATGTTCTTCCACCCCCTTCCAACAGACACTTACCCTGCCCCCCCATCGGATTATTTATTTATTTATCACCTTTATTTAACTAGGTAGGCCAGTTGAGAACAAGTTCTCATTTACAACTGCGACCTGGCCAAGATAAAGCAAAGCAGTGCAACAAAAACAACAACAGAGTTACACATAAATAAACGTACAGTCAATAACACAATAGAAAAATCTATGTACAGTGTGTGCAAATGTAGAAGATTAGGGAGGTAAGGCAATAAATACGCCATAGAGGCGAAATAACTACAATTTAACATTAACACTGGAGTGATAGATGTGCCAGTAGAGATACTGGGGTGCAAAAGAGAAATAAGATAAATAACAATATGGGGATGAGGTAGTTGGGTGTGCTATTTACAGATTGGCTGAGTACAGGTACAGTGATCGGTAAGCTGCTCTGACAGCTGATGCTTAAAGTTAGAGAGGGAGATATATCTCCAGCTTCAGTGATTTTTTTTTAATTTTTTTTGCAATTCATTCCAGTCATTGGCAGCAGAGAACTGGAAGGAAAGGTGGCCAAAGGAAGTGTTGGCTTTGGGGATGACCAGTGAAATATACCTGCTGGAGCACGTGCTACGGGTGGGTGTTGCTATGGTGACCAGTGAGCTGAGATAAGGCGGGGCTTTACTTAGCAAAGACTTATAGCTGACCTGGAGCCAGTGGGTTTGGCGACGAATATGTAGCGTATCATTGCTACAGTTGTAAACGTGTATATATTATTATTGTAATTTGTATTTTTTATTATTGTCTCATTCATTCCCTTTTTTGACCTGCACTGTTGGAGCTCGGAGCATAAGAATTTAATCTAATACAGTGCATTCGGAAAGTATTCCCCTTTTCCACATTTTGTTACGTTCTTATTCTAAAATATATATTTTTTAAATGTTTCATCAATCTACACACAATACCCCATAATGACAAAACAAAAACAGTTTAAATTGTTTTGGCAAATAAAATATAGAAATAGCTTATTTACATAAGTATTCAGACCCTTTGCTATGAGACTCGAAATTGAGCTCAGGTGCATCCTGTTTCCATTGAAATGTTTCTACAACTTGATTGTATCACGTTTTAGGGAAGACCCAGATGCAGACAGTGTCGAAGTAACAAAAGTTTATTACCAGAACAGGGACAGGCAAAACGACAGGTCAATGCAGGCAGAGGTCAATAATCCAAATCGGAGTCAAAAGGTACAGAACGGCAGGCAGTCTCAGGAACAGGGCAGGCAGAGGTCAATAATCCAGGGCGGTGTGACAAGGTATAGAATGGCAGGCAGGCTCAGGGTCAGGGCAGGAAGAATGGTCAAATCCGGGAAAACTAGTAAACAGGAACTATAGAAAAAGACAGGAGCAAGGGGAAAACCACTTTTAGGCTTGACGGACAAAACGAACTGGCAACAGACAAGAGAACACAGGTATAAATACACTGGGGAAGATGGGCAACACCTGGAGGGGGGTGGTGACAAGCACAAACACAGGTGAAACAGATCAGGGTGTCACAGATTGGAGTCCACCTGTGGTAAATTCAATTGGTTGGACATGATTTGGAAAGGCACACACCTGTCTAGATATTATGTCCCACAGTTGACAGTGCATGTCAGAGAAAAAACCAAGCCATGAGGTTGAAGGAATTGTCCTTAGAGCTCCGAGACCGAATTGTGTCGAGGCACAGATCAGGGGAAGGGTACCAAAAAATGTCTGCAGCATTAAAGGTCCCCAAGAACAAAGTGGCCTCCATCATTCTTAAATGGAAGAAATTTGGAACCATCGAGACGCTCCCTAGAGCTGGCCACCTGGCCAAACTGAGCAATCGGGGGAGAAGGGCATTGGTCAGGGAGATGACCAAGAACCCGATGGTCACTCTGACAGAGCTCCAGAGTTCCTCTGTGGAGATGGGAGAACCTTCCAGAAGGACAACCATCTCTGCAGCACTCCACCAATCAGGCCTTTATGGTAGTGGCCAGACAGAAGCCACTCCTTAGTAAAAAGCACATGACGCCCGCTTGGAGTTTACCAAAGGGTACCTGAAGGGCTCTCAGACCATGAGAAACAAGATTCTCTGGTCTGATGAAACCAAGATTGAACTCTTTGGCCTGAATGCCAAGCGTTATTATTGTTGCGTCTGGAGGAAACCTGGCACCATCCCTATGGTCAAGCATAGTGCCAGCATCATGCTGTGGGGATGTTTTTCAGCGGCAGGGACTGTGAGACTAGTCAGGATCGAGGGAAAGACGAACGGCGCAAAATACAGAGAGATCCTTGATGAAAAGCTGCTCCAGACTGCTCGGGACCTCAGACTGGGGCAAAGGTGTTCACCTTCGGGACAAGTCTTTGAATTGCTTGAGTGGCCCAGCCAGAGCCTGGACTTTAACCCGATCTAACATGTCTGGAGAAACCTGAAAATAGCTGTGCAGCAACGCTCCCCATCCAACCTGACAGAGCTTGAGAGAATCTGCAGAGAAGAATAGGAGAAACTCTCCAAATATAGGTGTGCCAAGCTTGTAGTGTCATATCCAAGAAGACTCGAGGCTGTAATCGCTGCCAAAGGTGCTTCAACAAAGTGCTGAGCAAAGGGTCTGAATACTTATGTAAATGTCATATACATTTGCAAAAAATTCAAAAAATCTGTTTTTGCTTGGTCATTATGGGATATTGTGTGTAGATTGATGAGGGGGAAAAAACTATTTAATCCATTTAGAATAAGGCTGTAACGTAAAATGTGGAAAAAACACTTTCCGAATGCACTGTATGTGAGAGACTTTTTAACATTTATTTCACCTTTATTTAACCAGGTAGGCCAGTTGAAAACAAGTTGTCATTTACAACTGCGACGTGGCCAAGATAAAGCAAAGCAGTGCGACACAAACAACACAGAGTTACATATGGAATAAACAAACGTACAGTCAATAACACAATCAAGAGTCAAGAATCAAGACGCATCAAGAGACACCAGAATGCCACATTTCAACTGATATCATGCAGTTAAATCAACTGAAACCTATTCTGATAGTTCTCAGGCTCTGCATGGCCTTATTTGGATGCACCATGCAATCACATTTTCTCTTTTGGACACAGAAACACACACACACACACACACACACACACTGTACAGCAGTAGTGCCACCCTGTGGCAGATGAGTAAACAGCCGATCTAAACTGTTTCGTATACTGTCTATAACATTACTACCACTGCCAAAGTTCTAGTTTTAGGAATACAAATATGTGATTGAACTTTTTTTCACCCAGGTCAGTATAAATGTTTGAAGTCAATCTGCATTATTAGACATTATCAGTGACTGTACACGACTCTTTCGCAGTCTTATGATTGATATTTTATCCTTCAAACGATTTTACTACTTTTTCCCAACCACTTGATTTTCATAAATCCTCCACTCATCAAAATCTTTAGGTTAACAAAAATTATACTTCTAGTGGGCTGCAGCCTAAATGGAACTATCTTTGATGAATACAAGGGCAGCCCAGTTTCGTAAAAATACAACACTGGTGAAAAGGGAATTGCCAAGAGTGTGCAACAAATCATTGCATGAAAGATAGACAGCCTACAGGGAATAAAAAAACGATCATCTTTTCCTCTGAATGAAAAGGCTGGACTATGTAGGTACTAGGTCCTATGTGACATGTAATGTGCAACACGTGGGTCAGTTTGGGAAGATGGCAGTCCTTAGCGGAGCCACAAACTCGATACACGACATTCTGTTGATGAGAATCCATGGGAGTTGGATTAAACCGGTCTGTATCCCGGAAATTGTTTAGGATTTGAGGTAAATGCTGCCGGGAGATGCTGTCGCCGCAAGGGAAAACAAGCGGAGAACCAGAAAAATAAAATCACAGAATCGAGGCCTATCGTGGCAGGTACGGAAGATTTTCAAAAAAATATTTGTGTAGATGCTGTTTCTACAGATGGTTTGTTTAAATGCTTTTAATTAAGTGTATAGCTGACGATGCCATCAGCCAGATAGGCTAGCTAAATGATTAGCTGTAGGAATAGTGAATGTTTCTGGGCGGTGGGTACCATAGCAACCGCTTAAGAAACATTATTAATGTAACTAGCCAACCAGACATGCTAAAACGTGGAATTGAGAGTAAACATATCTACAATGTTTGCATTCGATATGATTTAGCTAGGCACCATTTAGTAATATTTTATGTTCTTTACTATTTGGTTTTTGTTATATCGAACTGTCACTGTCGGTTTGACTCCGGTAGCTAGCTAGCAAACGTTAGGTATCTGAAAACAATTGGCTAATTACAGTAGTAACGTTCGTTAACAACGTTATCAGTTGGCAGGCTGGCCAGACAGCTAGCTAGTGGTCGCTGAGCTCAGTTAGCTAGCATGTACTAACAAACTAGCCAACTAAATGAGCCAACTAACGTCAAATATCATAACTAGCTAGCTAACCCTTTCATCTGTGCTAACCAAATATTATTTTTGCTAACGTAGTACAGGTTACAACCCCCACCAAATGAACAAATAGCTAGGTAACGTTCGCTAACTATGTACAGTAACGTTACAAGCACGAATAAAGTCTGTTTGGTGGTTAAAATAACTTGCATAACCAATGTATCTATAAAAGTAACTAGCTTTTTAGGCTGTCACACTGTAAGCAAGTAAAGTAGCTAACTAGATATTTCGATACACATTGACTGAGTGTTAGTGACTTCCTTCTGTACATAAACTTAGCCAAGTGTATCTTGGTTTTGCCAAGTTAGTCTTTAATTGTTATGTACTTGGCTGGTAGCATATTTGCTTGTATTGCAATCTAGCTCTACCAACCAACTATCCTAAATTACAGACAGTATAGGCCTAGTGCACAGTCTTGAAGAAATTGATAGCTAAGTGTTCAACAAAAGGCCATTGTATCTAGCTCCATTTCATGTCCCCAGAAATTGCTGGGCTTGGCTCAATGAGGGCCAGTTGCACTTCAGGAATTTTCATCTACTATGCATTTCCTGGAACTGTGAATGTGTGTACAGAAGAACAACTGATAATTTAGAGGCTCTTCTCTACCTCTTTGTTTTTTCCTTCGGTTAGCTGGTGTTAGAATGGATGACGACTGCAATGGCCATCCCTACATGTCAGGTATGGAGGGCAGGGCATGGACAGTCCTTTGTATTAGCTGACTTACTGACCTTATGGTTGTGACATTATTGAGATGACTGAATGGACTGTCAGTAGGCCTGTGTGGTGTGTGTCTGTGTGTGTGGACTGCAGGCAGTGGAGAATCTTCGAGGGAGTTTTCAGGGGCCATGGGAGGCCGCACAGTGAGCACCCCCAACAGCCAGCACACTTCCCCCAGCCGTTCTCTTAGTGGTCAGTTCCAATTAGTCAATTCCTTTGTTGTAGAAGTAGTGAACTTTATTATTCCCAAGGCAGAGTATGGTAGTTGGTTTTGTGGCTCAGATGTTTTTATTCTAATTTAGCAAGCACAGCCGTGTCTCTGCTCTCATCATATATCCTTCTCCTGGTCTATTCACTGTCTCTCTCCAGCCAACTCCATCAAAGTGGAACTGTACAGTGACGAGGAGGTGGGCCGTGGCACAGGGCCAGAGGATGAGAAAGGGGACAAGGTGGAGGAGGATGATTCTGAGCAGGGAGGAGAGGCAGGAGGCGGCTACAGGGAGCTGGCCAGTCCGGAGCCCATGTCACCAGGAGGTGCCATCCGGCTGCCCAATGGGAAACTCAAGTGTGACGTCTGTGGGATGATCTGCATTGGGCCCAATGTCCTCATGGTGCACAAACGCAGCCACACAGGTGACTGACCAATTAATTGAGTGATTAGTCCTTTATACGATAAGATTAGTTTGCGGAGCAAATCTGCCCCGAAACCAGGTTGACAGTGTGATTTGGGCACGTGACTGGGGGTGAAACTGATTTCAAATTACTCAAACTGGTTTGAAATTTGGTTTGTACGGGGTCGGTGTGTGTAAACGGGTATGTGCCTCCTCCAGGTGAGCGGCCATTCCAGTGTAATCAGTGTGGGGCCTCCTTTACCCAGAAGGGGAACCTGCTGCGTCACATTAAGCTGCACTCAGGGGAGAAGCCTTTTAAATGTCCCTTCTGCAGCTACGCGTGCCGCAGACGGGACGCTCTCACCGGCCACGTCCGCACTCACTCAGGTGAGAGGGATACACATACTGTACACACATTATCGCACACACTTGGGTGATGAAAAGAGGGTCTGAGTTGAGCCTGTCAGCTCCTGAGCAAAGTACACACATATTCTGTATGTACTGTATTTACGGTATGTTTACTTTGTCCCCAGTGTCGTCTCCCACAGTGGGAAAGCCCTATAAGTGTAGTTACTGTGGACGCAGCTACAAGCAGCAGAGCACCCTGGAAGAGCACCGCGAATGCTGCCACAGCTACCTGCAGAGCCTGGAGACACAGAAGCCAGCCAGTGCTCACACTCAAGGTAGTGGCGAACAAACTCTCACACACGCACACAGAGCAACCTATAGAGCCTTGATGACATTTAAATCACATTCATACATACACAAACACTGCATGTTACTGCTTTTATCTACGGTGTGATCATGTCTTCTATAGTAGAGGAGCTGAGGGACCTGGAGTTCATGCCTGACACCCTGCTGCAACCTTCCTCAGACAAGATTACGTTCATCGATCGGCTGGCCAACAGCATCACCAAACGCAAGAGATCCACACCACAGAAATTTGTAGGTCAGCACTTAGTTGGAATGTGTAAAGGGGTGGGGTGAGCAAAGACACCACTCACACACGCACACAGGTAACACAAAGGGTACAACATCATTGATGAGATCAGGTGTCTGTTTAAAAAATATATATAATAATTACCTACCTTCACATCACTAGTTTCTCTGAGTTGTGGTACAGTGTGATTCCCTGCCTTCTATCTGCCCTGCAGGACAGAAGCACTTGCGCCACAGTCTACCTGACACGCCTTACGAGCTCAGCGACGCCTTTGACAAGGACGGGGAGACACACCACGGTCTGGACCAGCCACACTACACCGGCCTGGGAGGAGGCTACCTGGGGGTGCCAGGAGCTGGTGGATCTGAAGGCCTCCGACCCCTATGGCTGCCACCCCCTCACCCCTCCTGTCTGTCAGAGCTCCGGCCAGTCATCAGCTCGGCTCACACCCCCATGGCGCCGCTGGGGCCGGGGCTGGACTGCATGGGGGCTGGCCTAGGGTCCACAGGAGTGGGGGGCAGGGAGGCTGCAGAGGGTCACGAGGACCTACCTCTTGGCCGCAGCCACGCCCCTTCGCCTAGCAACGTTTGCCAGGACTCCACAGACACTGAGAGCATGCCGGACGAAGTGTTAAGCAATGTGGCGCCTGCCCTGCCTCTCCACAACAACAATCACCACCTCCACTCCAACCACCACCCACCTCCTCCGCCCCTACTGCACCACAGGGGTAGGGACAGACACAGCCCAAGCCACGCCAGGGAGAGGGAAGAGGATGCCATCCCCCCGGCCCCAGGCTCCCCCACATCCAGGGAGGCGTTTCAGGTGGTGGACGGAGAGGGGCACGTGTTGCGCTCCTTCCGCTGCGAGCACTGCCGCGTGCTCTTCCTGGACCATGTCATGTTCACCATCCACATGGGCTGCCACGGCTTCCGCCAGCCCTTTGAGTGCAACATCTGTGGCCACCGCAGCCAGGACCGCTACGAGTTCTCCTCGCACATTGTCCGCGGGGAGCACCTGCTAGGCTGAGGGGTGGCTGGGCAGGCCTCTGTACTTAGGTTTTGTTTGTTTTTTACTCTGAGAGAAGGGCCTGCTTGGGTTTGGTCTGCATCACAATAGGGGGTAGGGGTAGTACGAAACTGCTTTTAGTAAATTATTTGTGCAAAGGCGTTGATACTGTTAACACATAAACCTTGACTTGAAATTGGTACATTAGGTCAATTGCATCACTTAAAGGAAAGAGAATCCTCACCACTCTGAATGCACTTTTCAAAATGCATGAATTCTTAATGAGAAAATGCACTTTCAAATAGATTTTATTCTGAAGTAAATGGAGTGAATGCACTTTTTTTTATCCTCAAAGTGCCTTTCTCTGCTGTGGTCTACCTTTCCTCTCTTATCCTGGTAAAAACTGGGTGCACAAAACAGCGATGCTACCATCTGGACAATGTGATTTATGTGACATTTTGAGTTGCTTTGTCTACTGCACTTTAATCAATATTTTAACCAAGATAAAAACAAGAACAGTCAGGCTACCTTGGAATTTGTCAAAGCTCTATTTGAAAAGCACTTAACGGATCTATTCCATTCCGTAACACACCTAGTCCCTGGGGGTGTGGCAGGCAGTGTTGTTTCAGATTATGTGTAGATGGTATATATCACTGTTGGTCATTTATTAGAATAAGTTGCGGTGCAGACCGGACCCAGGATCCCAAGTTAAATGTTCAGAAGAGATTTGAGGGGTTGGCCTCAATGAGGAGTGCACTTTCCAATTTCAGTTTGTGTATAGGTGTGTATGTTTGTTATTTTGGAAGTTAAGTTAAATGAGAGTTTTAGGCTTTTAGCAGTGTGAATGTCGTGGAATGGGGTGCAGTATGTTTGTTTTGTTTACTTTAATTGCTTTTGTTGCACTGAGATACCTGCCGAGATAGTTCAATATAAATTATTTTATAGAAGATTACATTTATGGCCTGCCCCTTTCTCTGTGCAGCATGTTGAAAGAAATAAAATGTTTTTAAAACTCATTCCACAAAAGAAGAGGGCCACTGCCACTATTTTGGAGTTGATGTCAACAAAGGTTGGGGATAAGATTTTTGGCCATTTTAGGTCCTTGATATCCCACTGCTTTGTGTACTACGAAACAAACCTAAACATGATTATTATTTACAAGTGAGACCTAAAACAATTGTATATTCATTGTACTGTGCCTTTCATGATGTTGACCTGGGGGACATGTATTAACAGCCATGTCTTGCCAACATATATCTTTATGGATGAGAAGATGTAGTTATTTTGACGATATAACATGAAATATCCTGTCTGCCCCTGCTAAGTAGCCTGCCCATGCTGAATTCTAGATTGCCCTTCACTAGTCACTTTGATTTGCACAGTCACTCATTTCTTAAGTAGCCTAATCATGATGTAAATTGTATTACCTTGTCCAAAAAGGAAATAAACATGTTTAAAAAAGCATTCGGGCATGTAAAAGATTTTAAAATATTCAGTTGATAAGTACATGTCCACAAGATTGTCACCTGCTGCTAAGGCGTAAATGAGTAGTGTGTCATAAATGAGCAGTGTGTGTGTGGTTGTCCACAGTCCTCGGTGGTTGAGATTGAGAACGTGGTTCTTGCGAAGTGACGTTGAAATGCTTATTCTTGTTCAATGATTTTCCTTTTTTCTCATTGGACTTGTTTTTATAGTGCACTGATGTTGGTAAACATTTTCCTTGGAATCATGACTCATTTAGATCCCTTTGGTCGACTTTGACGACCAAGATGTATATTTTGTATTTTATTTTCCACAACAATGCTTTGCTCAAAGGAACTTGATGAATATGCACTTGTGAATTTAAAAAAGCACTTCCATTGAGAGATTAGGAGACTGAGGGTAAGGGGTCAGTTAGGTCCTGATTGGTTTTGGCAGTTGCCTTACTCGTTTACCTAATCTCTTGGTCTTCACAGTGAATGAACTTGGAAGCCTGTGGGGTGTATAGCTCTTGATTAGGGCCCCAGAGTTTTCTATGGTCAAGCAAAACTACTGGCTCTACTAATGACACAGATGAAGTATGACAGACTGGAAAATCTGCCATTGGATTTAAAATAAATGACACTTTACCTCATAATTGCCTCTTGGGGGATAAAGGTTTGGTGAATGTTTATTTTTTTTGGTGGTTAATTTGACCTTTTATGTTTTGACAGCGACGGCTCTGTATCTTCACTTAGATATTTTAATACGTTTTACCAACAAAAAAAAGGAATGTGGCTTTGAAGTGGAGTACAAGAAAATATCAGAAAAGATCTTAAACTATTTCATAGCACTTACATTGTGCTGAATTACAGGGCATAGTTGCATTAATGTTAATCTGTACTGCTGTTCTAAATGTAATGCCTTATGAACGGATATGTAATTACTCTTCAAAGTAGATAATATTTAGAAGGTAAATAAAAAATGGTTTGATTATTGAACTGATATGGAAGTTGTGCATCGTTTCACACTAATTCGAAGGGCAGGATCTCTCTCCAGATCTGTTGTTTCGCTTTAAAAATCGGTCTATTGTGCCTTACTCCGTGAGGTTCACTGTTTGAGGATGTTGGCTCAACATAGATTTGAGGACAGAACACTTGGTCCAGGGTCAACCTCAATAAGAAATAACAAATGTATGTAACAGATATTAGGGGGGAAAAAACTTTAATGAGTGTTAATTATAGTTGTTTCACATCAGTCACCAATCCGACACCTAGCTACATAGACATGACCTTGTCGTTCCACAAATCACGCAGATGGCACAGCACAAAACTCTAGCTTCTGACTCATCTCACAATAGCTTTCATTTACAAATGTGTCTGTGACTTCACTCGTGTTATGATGCAAAAACAGTTTGTTCTGTAAACCAAATGGCATGTACACAATAATGGACATTAACTGCCAAAGATCCAGGTTTGAGATGGCATGATCTATGCATGATATTACGGGTCTTTATAAGAATGAATTCTGCCTGTCCCAGAGTAGATAGATGGCTTGTTCTAACAGAGCTATATTAAAGAGCTTGTCAACGGAAATACTAGCAGAGATGTCTGGGCTTTGGTAAGTGTGAAAATGCCAATTCAGTTAACCTAACCAGACAAGGATAATAGGACAGGATGTCTCATACTTGCCCTGGCAATGACCAGTGCAGTTTCTCTTACATGAAATCCATTTTGACCAGAAGTTAAGCAAATCCTTGAAAAAAAAAAAAGTAAAGGAGGTGATCCTGGATTTTATTCTTTGGTGTACTACACTGGATTGCCTTTATGCTTTTAAAACCTGGTGCATGTGGTAACAATGTGGTCTGCTAAACCTTAAAAGTTTTCACAAAAATCTAAAGTACAAATGAGTAACGCTTATTTTGTATTTCCCCTTAAGTCACCCCAACCTCAGAGAAAAATATTTTGTTACTGATGTGTGCTTGTTTTTGCCTTCGTTTCAACGTTCCTTTCCTTTTCAAGGTTTCTTGATTGCACTGTGTTTGTGTTCCCTTTGACTTGACTATCTGCTCTGAGACCTTTACTCCTGCCCCTGTGAATGGTGTGAATTCGCTTTAACTGCAGAGCCTTTTTTCATGTACCATAATGTAATTAAGTATTTGTGTATTAAGATTAAACTACTGTACATTTTGTACTGTATTGAAGGAGACTATTCCAAATAAATACACTTGACTGGCTGATATTTTCTACAATGATAAGACATTCATATTTATAAAGATGTATATAAATGTTTTGCAAGTGAAAAATATATTCCAATCTGTTTTACATGGGCCGTGGAGAAACTCTGGGTGGGCCACCCTGTAGAAAGAGAACACATTCCATCAGAACAGTATTCCACAATCACATCATGCAATAACAGCCAACGTTAGAGGAAAAGCAAGAATGGAAATGTCAGTTTCTGTATTTGACTGAGGATTCTCTCAATCCAAGCAGATATCCCAGACATGAGGACTTGTGCAGGCCACAGTTGTCAAACTCATTCCCTTGTACTTGATTGATCCTTACGGTCACTGACTATTAAGGAACTCCCCTCACCTGGTTGTCTAGGTCTTAATTGGACAAACTGAAAGGAAATAAAGAAAACTAGCACATATTCAGCCCTCCATGGAATGAGTTTGACACTCATGATCACCATTTAATTGCCATGGCAGAGCTTGGTGCTCGAGTACTCACAACTGGGCCTGAAGCAGGATGGTGGTGTGCGGTCCTTCCTGGCCTCTGTGGAGTGGTTCCTGACCACCTTACAGTGGATGGCACAGCTCACGCAGTAGTGCAGTTTCACATAGAGCTTGGGCAAAACAGGCTTGCCAGAAGAAAGGATGTTTGAGTATGAAGTGTAATAAACCAAGGATCTGGTGGATCTAATCGAGCGAAATACATGCTCCAGTGCCATTCAATGCTGGTCCTGGGGACCAACAGTGTGCCTAATAGCATCACATGACTAATTACCCTCAGACCATTCAACAATCTAGCCTCTGAGATATCCCTGACGGCAGCAGCCTCAACAATGTTCCTGATGACAAACTTTTTTTTATGGCCTTGTCCTTGTGCAACGGATGGGCTGCACATGCCCACAGCCCTTCTTGGCACGACCGCAGTTCCGTCTCTTCTTAGTCTATAAACAAAGGCATAATGAATGTCTTGAAACATCAGCAGAGACTCACTGTCGAGTTATTCACAAGTGTTCCTCAACTCTAGTCCTTTGTGTAGGTTCATTTCAGCCAATTAGCTACTCCCATTAGCAAGGCTCAATCAACTGATCTAAAAATGTCACAAATGCTGAGTCAGTAATTTCAGTATAATTAATATAGGTAGAATAATTTGTTAAGCACAAACATACAGTGCATACAAAGAACCAACCTGCGATATACCGACTCTTGGTCAACCAAAACAAAACCCATGTTTCAAGCAAGCTCAATTTCCTCAACTTAAGCCTTATTCAGCATATAAAAAGAGAAAATGTTTATAATTGTTGCCTACGAGTTTCCTATTATTGCAGTGGTCTTTGCCAGAATGTGCAAGAAACTAGCTAACCAACTATAGTACATACCGTACCGGCAAATTAGCAATCTAGTTAGCTAGCTGGTCCACAGTTATACAATATTCAATTAAAAAGCTTGACTTAATGCATCAACAGTCACAGTACTGTGGAAATTATTTTTATTGCTTTGTTTTTTATTAATATTAATGAGTATGTAAAACAAATAGTTAAGTTGAGTTGTTATATAATCAATTGAAATGTATTTAACGTAACTTTAGACAACGTTAATTCATATTGGGAAATCGACCCTGTGAATTGCATTTGACTGATCAGTTGATTCAGCATCTTCATGAATGATATCACCACACAGGTTACACAGGGCAGTACAGATTCAAAGTATTTTGTCCATTTTAGATGAGAGGTTGATTGGCACTGTCTGTGAGATGATTCTAAACCGTTTGAGTCTTTTAATTACACGTTCCAAATGAACCCTCACTTTGGCTATCCATCTTGTACATGTGGTGTCCTCCACTGACAGCTGTGCGCCTCTTTTTGTGAAGGCTGGAATTGCTCATTTGACCTTCCTCTCATGTACCAGATCACGGATTGTGAAGCCCCGGTCAGCCATGACCTCAACATCTGGACAGAGGTTCTCCAGGAACCTAGAATCCAACGTTATATATTTGTTGCTACATCTACCTCGATATGCTGAGGGGATGAGCATCACCAGACCACAAGGTGCAATGACCACCACGTACTTTTTTGATTTATTTCACCTTTATTTAACCAGGTTGGCAAGTTGAGAACAAGTTCTCATTTACAACTGCGACTTGGCCAAGATAAATCAAAGCAGTTCGACACATATAACACAGAGTTACACATGGAGTAAAACAAACATACAGTCAATAATACAGTAGAAAAATATGTCTATATACAATGTGAGCAAATGAGGTGAGATAAGGGCGGTAAAGGCAATAAATAGGCCATGGTGGAGAAGTAAATACAATATAGCAATTAAAACAATGGAATGGTAGATTTGACAGTAGATGAGTGTGCAAAGTAGAAATACTGGGGTGCAAAGGAGCAAAATAAATAAATAATACAGTAGGGGAAGGGGTAGTTTGGGCTATTTATAGATGGGCTATGTACAGGTGCAGTGATCTGTGAGCTGCTCTGACAGCTGGTGCTTAAAGCTAGTGAGGGAGATAAGCGTTTCCAGTTTCAGAGATTTTTGTAGTTCGTTCCAGTCATTGGCAGCAGAGAACTGGAAGGAGAGGCGGCCAAAGGAGGAATTGGCTTTGGGGGTGACAAGTGAGATATACCTGCTGGAACGCGTGCTACGGGTGGGTGCAGCTATGGTGACCAGCGAGCAGAGATAAGGCGGTACTTTACCAAGCAGGGTCTTGTAGATGACCTGGAGCCAGTGGGTTTGGCGATAGTGTTTATAGTTTAGTTTTACTTGATAGTGTTCTGGGCGTAGTAATGGTTGAACGACTCCCCCCTTGAATCCAGATTCTTGCATTCTGTAAAGCAATTTCTGAGCAGTCGATAATCCAGGTTGTTCCTTGTTAGTGGTCCTTAAAACATTGTGGCATTGTAGCACGGATGGTCTCCCTTGGCAACCATGGAATGTACTCCCTCAGACTCTCTTCCATCATGTCAATCCAATAACTAATCACTCAACTGACAATACTCTGGGAAACACCAAACCTTTCTGCTAGGTACTGCTGCAGCAAGTTGAGCTTCAGCTTCATCAGAAGTTGATCTGTCAGGTCTAATCGAAAGCTGCCTTTGTAAAAGGGTAGGAGATGTTCCACCAGGAGGGTAGAAAAGGCAGCAAGAGACAAGCCTGTATGCAGTCAACAGAGTGCTTCATTCCTCAGCAGGGTTTTGTAGAGGTAATGCTGGGCACTGTGTCCCTGCCTCACAGGTAGTGGGCTTTATATGATCACCTGAGCTGAAGTTGTGATCACTTAGAGATGGGTCTTCCCATTGGGTTTGGGCATCCTTTTCTGAAGCCATATCCATTCCTTCTATTCGTGTTGGCCAATCCCCATTTTCAATTTGGTGAAAACCTGAACCTGTTGTGTCATCTGTTAAGAAATCAGTATGGCTTGTTAAACAAGTCAATGGACAATTAATAACAAAACACCACACTGCATGGACGCTCCTAATAATATGTAATAAACATAATAATTAAGTATATATATTTTTATTGAGTTGTAGAGGAAATAAATTGTGCTATTATGAGACTGCTTAGCTACAAGAGCGAGACACAAAGGAGAGAATGCAAACTGCTCAAGCGTTTGGCTTAACGTTACCTGTCACTGATGACTGCCTGACCAACACCCGCACGTTTTACGAGTGGATTTTAAGATTTTGTGCGGTTCTGTCAGTGTAAAACTTTCAAGCTCTCAACGGAAAGTACAACTTTTGCATGCGCGTCACGCGAATGTTGCCGGAAATAGAAACACAATTGCAACGAACTCGCCGTGACGTTCCAAGAATAAGGCCAATACGTTCCATTTTTTCTGCATCAGAATATAAACGAACTGGACCGGAAGCATGGGTGCCGGCCGTACATTTCACAACAATGACAGTTTTTAGAAAATTAATTCTTTTTCAAAATCATGGACAATTCAGCAAAGCACTCACCATTTTGAACAGGAGGACCTGAGGGATGGGTGCCGACCGAATTATATCTCTCTAGCACCCTGGATGTTGTGAACGACACAGAAAGCACTCATATGTATTTGTTTTAATATATAGTTTGCATAATTATGCTATTATCAAATAAATCAAATGTTTACTTATTTTAGTTCTACAAAATAACAAGAAGGAAGGATATGTGCCATCTTTGCTAGTAATAGACGTCATTTCCCATTATGCATTTCCATTAATCCGCAATTTACAAACATTTGTTTGTACAATCGAAGTTTCTCTGTTGATGTTACAAATTGACTGGCGCTTCGCTTCGGCATTCCAATACTTTTATTTCAATGCTAATTGTAAATTATTTCAATTTGCTAGAGAGTAAAAGCATGCGTTTCGTGTTCCTGTCTGTGCTGGACAGCGAGAAATGTCTCCCAAGAAAGGGCACATTTGCCATTATGTTAATTCGCATGACGCTTGCTTTATTTGCATAATGCATCGTTTCTGCAGCTAGGTATTGATAAACCTACTTTTCACATTATCACAAGTTACTAAATTAATTAATTTTATGATATTGTTCATTCATTCATTGATAATGATTGTTTTGTCGATAACATTTTTCCTAGCGCTTTATTTTTGGCACATTGGCGGCGCGGTATGTGCAGTCTGGCGCGCCCCCTGGGTGGGTTTAACTCCTAGAATGTTGCTAGGAGACCAAACACAAACTCATTTTGTGGAGATCTCGCAATCATATCTCTAGAATTCACACAGGTAAGACATCGCATCATGTTAGTTGTCGCAAATACATTTACGGGTTGTTTGTAAACTGCATGGACATGGGAAGCTCTGGACAAGACCATATGACAGTGCGAAATTGCGTCATAGAATGAATGGTTAATTAGCTAGGCATTGGTCATGAGGTTTTTACTATGCTTTTGCTTGGTTATTGGACAATGACAACCAACTTGATGTTAATTAAATGTTTAGGCTGTTTTGTGTGGGTTGCTCATTTTTTTTAAGTATGTCTGTCTTACCTCTTAAATCTTGGCTTCCCATTCTGAATGAAGAGAGGGCGAAGTGGGCTGAGTGACACCAAAACAGCACCCCAGGTGGAGCTTGAGAGAGGAACCATGCCAAAGAAGGGTGCAAAAAAGGGGGGAGCAGGGAAGCAGGCAGGGATGACAGAGGAAGAGAGACTCTTGTACATGCAGCAGAGGGCCCAGGCAGAGGATGAAATGGCCAAAAGGAAGGAAGACATGCTAACTCAATTTCTCAAGGTACGTTAAAGAATGTAACCCAATGAATAGTCACACAGCCTGATGCAACTTGTTAAGCCTATTCTATTCTCAAAATGTCCTTGCATGACCTCTAAGTACTGTCCCCATCATCTCTACCCGTAATGCAACCAGGATAAGCTGCAGAAGGAGGAGCGCAACAGTGCAGTGAACCTACACAAGTTGACGCAGCAGTGGCGAGCAGTTCTCCGCCAGACACGGGCAGCTGAACTGCGCAGTGACATTGCTGTGCTCAGCCAGACCTTTGAGAGGGTGCTGGACCGGAAGGACAGTGTCATCAAGGTTAGGTATTTATTTATTTCCACAAGCATCTGTGAGAGACTTCTACTTAGGGGGGGGGGGTGTGTGTGTGTGTGTGTGTGTGTGTGTGTGTGTGTGTGGGTGTGTGTGGGTGTGTGTGTGTGTGTGTGTGTGTGTGTGTGGTGTGTGTGTGTGTGTGTGAGAGAGAGAGACACACACACAGAAGGCTACTGAGGGGAGGACGGCTCACAATAATGGCTGGAATGGAGTGGTATCAAACACATGGAAGCCATGTGCTTGATGTCTTCGAAACCATTCCATGAATTCTGTTCCAGCCATTACGTACTCCCAAATTTAGGTATCACCGGCCGCCTGTGGTGTGACAGTCTCTTTATCTTTCTCTCTGCTGTAGTGTTTGGTGTGTGACCTGAGTGAGGCAGAGCAGCAGTCAGCCCAGGCCCTGCGCTCTCACCTGGAGTGTGTGGACTGTCTGCTGGCCCTGCAGAAGGGTAGGCTGGCATCCCTGGAGCAGCAGTGGAACAGCGGCCTGGAGGGACTGAGCTACGAATTCAATTCTGAGAGGTGTGTGTAAAACCTTCTCACACACACCATGACAGATAGACCTATCCGTCCAGTTCTCTAATAGACAGACAGAGACACTATACACAGTTCTGCACAACAATTAATATAACTGAATTATGCTGCACTAAACTATTTAATTGAAAAGCTTTTCTAACCTTGATGCAAGTTTGATATTTACTAGATAGTGATGCTCTGTGTTGTATGCGAATTGACAGCTGTGTGTGTGTCACAAGCGACCGGTGGCACCTTAATTGGGGAGGACAGGCTCATAGTAATGGATGTAACGGAGTAAATGGAATGGTGTGGAACACATCATTTCCATGTGTTTGATACCATTCCATTCAGTTCATTCCAGCCATTACACACCATTCCAGCCATTGTTATAAGCAGTCCTCCCCTCAGCAGCCTCCTATTGTGTGTGTGATAGTGTGTGTGTGTGATAGTGTGTGTGAGAGAGTGTATCTTAAAAAATTCCACAGCACCCCCCCCCCAAAAATGTGCCTTTTGTGAACTACCACTCGCACTTTGTTGATAGCTTCTTTATTGTGGAAAATTGTACTTACTATGACTAAGATATGTGGTTGTCTCACCTAGCTGTCTTAAGATGAATGCACCAACTATAAATCACTCTGGATAAGAGTGTCTGCTAAATTACTTAAATGTGTGTGTGTGTTTCCCAGGGAGCAGATCCTGTCCCAGCACCAGCAGGAGTGTGCTTACCTGGAGGATGTGACCTTTGCCATGGAGCAGTTCTACATAGAGGTAGATGGGGAGGCTCGCCAGGACTACCAGAGCACCAGAGACGACATCAAGAACAGGGTAGGGGTCTGGCTCAGACAACCAGCATCAGAGTTGTTTTTCCCTCTGGTGGGCCTCTTTCATTTCCCCTCTCTCCATTTGCAGATCCTCACAATTGGTCTAGGATAATCTCTCCTCTTTAGCATGCTAGCAGATACCCATAGACTTCCAGCCATTGGACTAACGCTAGTTAGCATTGGCTTGCAAAACTACCTCTAACTTCCTTCATACTGGACACAGACATAAAAATGGTATCCACGAGTTCATCTTAGTTCATCATTTGGGGAAGTAGATAAAGGGCCTCATTGCCAAAATCCCGAAGTATCCCTTTAACCTTAATCATTATGAACCACAGAACAAAACAAGCCTTGAACCAGCTGTTAGGGGATATTGTGTGAGCTGGCTTACATTCCCTGTCTGTGATCTGTGATCTCTTTTCCCTCTCCCATTAGAACATAGAGGAGAAGCATGCGTTGAGGATCCAGTTAGAGGGGACGGTGGAGGGCCTGTGGCGTCAGTTCCAACATGCCCTACGCAGCTACAATGAGGCTACAGAGGACCGTCACATCGCCTTTGAGTCGTTGAGGACCCGCGATCAGCGCAGTGCCCAGGAGATCGACACGCAGATGAGGAGGCTGCAGAAGATGCAGGTCAGTGTAGGGCTACAGAGACTACTTTTCCAATGGGGGCCGATTCAGACTTAGGAAATGTATGCCTTTTTAACATGTTTTGATTGAAACACTTCTCAGTATTTGGTATTCAGACTTACCGTATGCAGGTGCGCAACAAACTCTTTGGGTGTGCCTCCAATATGCGCACTGAATACATTTAATTAAACTGCTGAAAACCCTCCCACTTGTTGGCCAACAGATTTTCTCATGGAGTTTTCATTTAATAGGGTTTTCAGTACTTTTATCAAAAGCCATCCCGTTAAATACGGTGTACCTTTTAATTACATTTTCTCAAGACTCACTAGAATATATCGAGAGAACGGGTTCTGAGTATTAGAGATCAATGAAGAAAGCCATCAAAATATTATTATTTAGGTTTAGGAAAGTATTTATGAATCTACCTAATTAATACATTTAAAAAACTGGTTTGGAATGCCTTTATGCACAGCGTATATTGATTAATCAAAAATACATAGGTTTGGTTCATCCTGAAAGTTGCTATATTCAGTTGTTCAATCCTTGAAATATTGGAAGGGGAGCAAAGTGTAGTCATATAAATCTACCTTAGTTCCATCATCAGTGAGTATTGTGATGACAACAGTCCAGTTGTCGTGAACCGTGCGCCAGGCTCCAGGTTTAAACTGCCACATTTTGTCTGCGTTCCTTAATGATTGAAATAGGCTACATGTCCCAAATTATTGGACAATTTGTAATTAAAAATGATTTACTACTGCTAGCGACCTTCCGCAACAACCACATGGACAGGACAGCGTTTACAGAGGAAACAAATAAAGGTCGGCAAAATCAAACAATGGAATGATAGGAAGGGAATTAACCCTAAATTGACAGTTAAATATGTGTGGTTATTACTTATGGTCGCTACCAATAGAAAATTGTAGGAAACAGGAAAAGTTGGGGAATATGATTAAAACATTCTAGAGCGCACAAAGGTACAATTTGGCATGACTGTCATTCTGCTCGGCTTTGCACCTCCAAGATTTATCCTTAAAAGTTAAGGCCATACGATTTAAATTATGCATAGCGGCACAACATTTCGTACTTCACTGTGGGAAAGGGGCATAAATACCTGTCATGTTGATAAGCTTTTCAGTTTGCAGCCATATTACTGATTTCAAATTTGTCTCCATAAGTTAAAATAGATCTAAAACAATTATTTATATTTACAATCCCCTTATCCAAATGGATTACTCATTTACCTAGCTCTTTATCAATTTATAAATGACAGTGCGTGGAGAATGGCGTTATTACTATCGGGTAAAAATAAAGATGTTTTTCCACTTGGAACTGACAGGTGCTAAACCTTATTCATGGCTCCTCGCGAGTAAAGGTGTTGGAATTCTGAGGGAATTAAGTCAAGGTCAGAATAGACGTATCTGTAGACACACCTCTGCCACACCTCCATTTCTGTGATCACCTCCCCAAACTAATATCTGGCTGTCACATGCATTTCCTCATACTTAAGATCAAGGTCAGAATACGCATAGAGAAAAATGCATAAAAGGGAATTAAGTTCCATTTACAGGCGCGTAACTCGGGTCTGAATTCATCCTATGTAGAATACAGGGTCAAGAGGACTACTCTGCAACAGTCTACCATATGAAAATAGAATGATTATATTGCTCATCTGTTATGTGATTGTATTAACTTTATTTGAATACAGTATTCATGCATGCCCTCTGTATGTCAGCATGAGTGCTCGTTTCCCACTGTATTTGTGTGTCTCCCCTCCAGGACTCTATCTCTGCTCTGCGCTCTAGGCTGAACTCCAGCCAGAAGGAGAGTGAGGGGGCAGCAAGGGGCCTGAGGGCGGCCAGGGAGGAGGTGACCCTGCAGGCTCGCCAGCTCAAGGCCCAGCTGAGCCGTGCCCGTGCAGCCGAGAGGAACCAGCTCACCAACCTCACTGTGCACAGCAACGCCGCTGCCAAGAACCTACAGGGCATCATCACTAAGGTGCTAACGTTAATGCATGTGGCCACATACAGTATATACGTTTAGCAGCCAGACATACACACGCTTTGACTTACATATGCATACATTGACAGCACACTTATGCATGTGTACTGACTGATATTCACTTCCTATGAATTCTCACACCCTGTCCTGTGATGTTGTGGATCAGGGGGAGAGGGTGCTGCGTCTGGCTGAGATGTGTCGTAAACTAGAGACAGAACATGAGAAAGTCCTGCCCTTCTACACCTCATCTCTCACTGCTGAGGAAGAGAGCCAGGAGAGAGCTAATGCTATGGAGCCTCCATCTGAGGAGCTGGCACAGGTATTGGTAGTACTGTATTATACACACACTGATCTGATCTTTGACTCCCACCTAACTTCATTTGTAACCTGGTGTGCTCAGGCCATGCTGGACTACCTGGTTCTGGAGCGGTTCTGGCAGCGTTATAACAAGGTTCTGCTGGAGCGGTTGTGTTTGGAACGGGAGAGAGGAGCTCTGACCCAGGAGAACCAGCAACTGCGGATCTTACTGCGCCAGTACCTGGATGGCATCTCCGTTAGCGACGAGATCCTTCGCCATCGCAACCCCCTGCTGATGGTGTCACGGCCCACCCTCGCCGTTCAACCCACTGCTGACGTCCAACGCAAGCGCCACACTGTCATTGAGGCAGCACATGTTGTGCAGCGCATGCTATAGACACAATAACAGGCTCACATCACACACCATCACTCCTAGATTAACTTCAAAAGGGGTTTAAGTTGTACACTGACTAGGAGTAACTAACTTCAAACTGCCAGAATGCACTCCTGACAGAACTCAATTCCTTATTCTATTTGTGTGTAAATTCTTTCTACCAGGTGTCTTACAATATCCATCAAATAAAAGAGGACTATTCCATCCGATAATAACAACGTTCCCTTGTTGTTTTTACATTTTATTATTTAAATAGTTCTGAGTTTCCTTTATTTATTCTTGCTCTTCTTGGCCGCCTTCTTGCCTGGCCGCTGGGCATTGGCCTTGTTATAGAGGTAGAGGCCCACCATGCCCAGCAGAGTGGGAACCAGACCCAGACACACTAGGGGGAAGACATCGTTCACCATCTTCTGCCATGGGGTTGCCTGGATCAGTGACATCACCTCCACTTCAAACTCTAGAGCAGCATCAGCTAACAGGACAGAGGGAAGAAGAGCGAGAGAGGATCAACTACTGAGTTGTGTGTGTTGCTGTGCTCAGCCAGACCTTTGAAAAGGTGCTGAACTAGCTAGACAGTTAAAGGTGAGACATTTATTGCTGTATTTATTATTGTGTGTATATGCAGATGTGGTTAAGTACCTGGGATGGTGGGAGGGTATCCTCTCTTTCCATAGGCAAGGTGTGGTGGAATAGTAGTCTTGATTTTTTGTCTAGAGAACCATAAGACAGACTGAGGTTATTCTCATAGATTTTCATGTCATCCACTATTTGTGACATTTTACCAAAGTAATTTGAGACAGGATCTTTGATTGCTTCACATAGTGGTAATATCTATATTTGAAAAAATTGTCCTTGCTTAGCCAAGTCATATTGAATTCCTAGTGAAAGTGGTTCTAAATTAATGTAGTCCACTTCAATTTTGTATTGGCAGACCTTGACTGTTTACTTACCTTTCACAAACTCCAACCAAGCTCTGTTCCAGACCTGTTGGAGATACAGTATCACAGTGAATGATGCAATAAACACTGCACTGCAAGTGTGAGCTATATTTGAAGGTATATTTAAGCAATAAGGCACGAGGGGGTGTGGTATATGGCCAATATACCACTAAGGGCTGGATACAGCCCTTAGTAGATATTGGCCACATACCACAAACCCCACAGGTGCATTATTGTTATTATGAACTGGTTACCAATGTAATTAGAACAGTAAAAATAAATGTTATACCCGTGGTATACGGTCTGATATATGACAGCTGTCAGGCAATCAGCACTCAGGGCTAGAACCACCCAGTTTATAATACTGTTAACTTAATTAAGCTAGTGTTCCTGTTTTGTGTGATCAATATATTGTCTAAAACTGTCTTTTTGAATGGTTGTGATTTTACCAGGGATAACGGTCCTCTTTCCCAACACAACAACAAGGGGGTCCCGGGACAGTGATGAGTCAATCACCTTGCCATCTGCCAGCAGTTTACCCTGTTCAGAGCATTGGAACAATATGGTAGGTGCATGTTAAGAGATTTTGCACGCAAGCTGTGATTCTAATCTAGATAGAAGGTTAAGATGCCTATCCTGTTCAAGTCACATAAAAATGTGAAACACTTGACAGACCGTTCAACTTTCTTTACAGGAGTGGCTGCACTGGGCACACCGTTGAATCAATGACCTCGTCGTTTTAATGAAATCACGTGGGACCATTCTAGCCAATGAGATGGCAGACACGCATGTGAACAACCAGCGCAACGGTTTTCACTAGTTAACAGCCAGTCAAAATTGGCTTTATCGTAAAAATGAAGGAAAAAAAAGTGCTTTTTGGTTTTAATGTAAGATTAGCAGTGTGGTTATGATTAGAAAACGCCACCTACTGCTGAAGACAGATTTTAGGCCCAGTTATGCCTCATCCTTTCTGGTTTGGTCATGTTCTCCTGCTCAGACATTGCTGAGGCATGACAGATCTTACAACGCCTGGTTAGGTATTTTACTTATCAAACCACATGTTATAGCAATCTGGTAATGAGCAGGAGTGCTGACGTGTTGCAGCTCCCCCATCACACTACCGAGTAGAATGTTTGGCACGCGGAAAACTTGTCCATTGCACATGGGGTAAAACACGCAATTTACTTGCCATCCCAGATATGATTACAAACTAAGTGTAATGCAAAACTGAAAGTTGCTTTTATTTGACTGGCACACGAATTTCCCCAGTCTTTAGTGAAACGAACTTGCTGCTTCACACCGTGCCACATAGGCAAGATCGTATCGAGGTGCAATGAATCAGCACCACTTCAATTGCAGAGAACACTTTTGACCAGATTTCATAAAAATCGACAGTTGTCTCAATAAGCATGTAGGCTAGGTCTGATGTCAAACAGGGCGGTGCCTAGCCTACCTTTGAAATTGAAAATGTTAGTTAGGCCATTAATGTACACTTTTTTTCTTACCGTATAGTGGATTTGTAGCGTGTCTCCCATTTCTGACATTATAGAGCAAGTTTCGGGTTTCACCTTATGAAGGGGGAGAAAAATGGGGGGGAAAATAAAATCAAGTAATTTTTGCATTCAAAATATGACATCGTTTTATTACATAAAATAAGCGATACCTTAATAACAAGCTGATAGGCCTACATTGTTTGAATTTGGTCTGAATGTTGCAATGCATTATTGTATTCGGCTCGTGCAAGAGTCGCCACTTTCTTATCGCTGCTTTGGCAAAAACAGACAGAACTCACCAAGGTTTCCACCAATAACTCTTCCACAACATTTTCCTCGGCTTCAGCATCCTGTGCTGCAACATAAACGAAAGCTGCAAGCATGACTAGGATGACCCCAATCTTGGCTTTCATTGTAAATCCGACCTTTTGGAAAAACTATCCAACTAACTTCAGTGAAGCTGTAGAGCATGCAAGCGCCGACGATTGACTATCGAAGGTAAAGCAGGCCGGTTAAGAATGATGTGTTGTTATATTAGGCTATGGCGATAACGGGGCAGCCGAACCACGGACGTTGTCCTAAAACACCTGGGTCGCCGAAGTGCCCGCCTTAAACATTCCGCCAGCAACCCAGAAGTCCCTTGCTGATGGGTAACGGTGCAGTTACATTCTTCGTGTCGGTTGAGGGCAGTTGTGAGTCTGATAAAAGCCTCAGCAGTTAGGATATGTCCTTTCAACTGGCCTAGGACCAGGCTACTTTCATCGCGATCTGAAACCTCAGATCATGGGGGTTCCCATGGTTGCTGCTCGTTGTGCTGTATCTGATTAGCGCTATAGCTTGTTTGTTTACTTTCCATACCTCACATGACAGTCACCACCATCTGTACTGACCTGTGTGCCAGCTGGACTCAATTATGTGTATATAAACCCTAGATTGTTAATGTTATGGTTGACCATTGAGGCTTTGAAGCCATCGGTCCGCCATATTGGCACTCCCCAGTGCAACCTGGTCTCAGAGCAAAACGTATTATATTTTACGAAAGTCCAGCACCGACATTTAGTGTGATATGTTACATTACATTGGCCAACCAATGTTGTAGCGGTCTTACAATTACAAATGAATTGCAAGATGTATAGTATCTTACGTCTTGATCATTTAGTATGACATTTTGTTTGACTACTTTAGTATGATATGCTATGTTTGACTGCTTTAATATGATAGAATAAGTTTGACTGCTTTAGCATGATACGCTACGTTAGGCATTAAGGTTAGGGCTAGGAGTTAGGTTAAAGGGTTAGCTACCATGGTAAGTAGTTGCAATGTAGCTAAAAAGTAGTAAGTAATTGCAAAGTTGCTAATTAGCTAAAATGCTATAGTTGTCTGTGATGAGATTCGAACCTTTGGGATGCTATATTTTCGCATTATATATCCAACCACGCTTCTTTTGTTTTTGCCTTAAGTAATCTAATGTCAGACCAAACATAACATACCAATTTCAGTGTCCTGAATTTACATAGACTAATGTAATCTAACATAAAGTAAGAATTCATACTAAATGGAGTGGCACAGATGAAGAAAATATAAGCAGCCCTCCACAGTATTTCAATGAAATGTTAAGGACAAAAGTACATGTGTTAAAGCATTTTTGTTGTTGTATTGGGAATAGTAATGTTAGAAATCTGAAAATGTATAGCTTAAGAATTTTTTATTTATTTTTTGTTTAGTTCACAATATAATTTAATAATATTCATTAAGGTGTCTGTAATATAACACGTGGCAAAAACGAATGTAGACACTAATAAATGCATTTCTATAGCGTCCAAAATATGTTTTACAAGATGGAGACACGTTGGTTTCAACACAGCACCCCATATTAGTCATCTAGTGTATTTATGAATCATTGGCTAAAATGCAGCTCTTTAAAAGAGAAGGGTGCAATTGTGGCCCGCAATTGCGGCGTTCCTGCATGTGGGCATTGGCAGGAACCCCTCTATATATACTTCTATAGGTCCATTTTTAAAATAGGACTCCCGTACACAGTCTGGAGGCGGGGGCGCTCCAGTACAGTAGGTGGCGGTAATGTACCATAAAATTGGATGGAAACCACCAATAAACTCCACAGAAGAAAGGACAGGCGAGTCCAATGTTGCCAACTTAGCGATTTTGTCGCTATATTTACATTTAAGTCATTTAGCAGACGCTCTTATCCAGAGCGACTTACAAATTGGTGCATTCACCTTATGATATCCAGTGGAACAACCACTTTACAATAGTGCATCTAAATCTTTTAAGGGGGGGGGGGGGGGTTAGAAGGATTACTTTATCCTATCCTAGGTATTCCTTAAAGAGGTGGGGTTTCAGGTGTCTCCGGAAGGTGGTGACTGACTCCGCTGTCCTGGCGTCGTGAGGGAGCTTGTTCCAGAGTAGAGCTTGTGCCAGAGCAGCGAACAGTTTTGACTGGGCTGAGCGGGAACTGTGCTTCCTATTTCCTATTTAGCAAGTATTCATACCCCTCTAGCGACACATTTTTTAAAAATCGACTAGCGACAAATCTAGCGACTTTTTCTGGTGTTATTGGAGGCTTTTGGAGACTGACGTGAAAGCACGTATCGTTCTTACTCTTCTCAACGAGCAGCGGGTGCTGCCGTGGGCCCAACCCCCGTCACAAAGCACTCACAGGCGGCCCAGTCCTCGCGCTGAAGTCAGAGCAGGAGATGTTCACCCCTCCGCGTCCAGACTGCAAATGAATCGCGCATGCGGGAAGCCGCCGCTGGCTGATCCTGTAAATGTAAAATGTTCTTTGTCTAAAATAAATCACTGCACAAAAATAAATCACTGCATTTGACTCACACAGCCTCAGTCACTTACTCACCTTGTCCAATGTGTGTGTGCCTCTCTGTGACATAAGATAAACATCTAGCTGGCTAGCTCATCATGTCTCAGTCTAAACTGTACACTCAAAAATACAGAAAGGAGTGGGAATCAAACCCTGAATTCAAAGGCTGGTTGAAGCTGTTTATTGGAGAATACGGGCATACTGCCTGTATTGTAAGGCTGATTTCTATGCCAAACTTCGTGATGTAAAAAAAACACATGACAACTCAAAAACATACTCAAAAGGCAAAGCCTTATAATGTGATCACATTGGAGAAGCATGTAGAGCTGCTTTCTCAGACTCCACTGCTGCTACCCACTTCAAAATGCACAGGACAAAGTGCACAGAAATGATTAATGGTGTTCTAGCACCATACTTTCTGAAAAAGTTGGTCGCAGATGTGGGTGACCAGCGTTTCAGCCTCCTCCTCGATGAGTCCACGGCAGTGGCGGTTCTAGACCATTTCAACTGGGGGGGGCCAAGCTGGGGCCAGTTGTACTGTTAGAGGGGCCAGTTACATTAGACGTTATTGTTGTCATATCATTTTCTTCACTGCATTGCAGGCATTAGCAGGCAAAAGACCATGTTCATAATCATCATCGTTGCTACTGTCTAATAACGGATGTAAAAAAACAATAGCATAACTGTATCAATTTATTCGACATGCTCATTTAATATATTTAATTATTTGCACAGTTTGTTACTTACAAATAAGCAGGGTGAAACCATTTCACTTTGTATTTTTCAGGTGTTGTATTCTATTTTGACCTGTCAGATACAGTATGTTGTTAACACCTAAAGCTAATGACAGTATAAATGGAATGCATTGAGAATATTCATCGCATTACTAGAACAATACCTGACCTCAAACCTCCCTCTGATTGTATTCTGTCAAGACTCATCAACACATCAGTCTGATTTAGTTGCTTGTCCAGATGTAAGCCATTCTACCACCACTGATACCAGCAGAACTCAGAGGTTACTGTCTTTTTGGAGTGTTGTAATATGTAACACTATTATATCATATACAAACCAAACAGTCCAGTATTCACATACATACAGCATCTATGTTACTTGTTCGTGTTGAATAATTTGAGTTGTGTTGCCTTATACACTGCTCAAAAAAATAAAGGGAACACTTAAACAACACAATGTAACTCCAAGTCAATCACACTTCTGTGAAATCAAACTGTCCACTTAGGAAGCAACACTGATTGACAATACATTTCACATGCTGTTGTGCAAATGGAATAGACAACAGGTGGAAATTATAGGCAATTAGCAAGACACCCCCAATAAAGGAGTGGTTCTGCAGGTGGTAACCACAGACCACTTCTCAGTTCCTATGCTTCCTGGCTGATGTTTTGGTCACTTTTGAATGCTGGCGGTGCTTTCACTCTAGTGGTAGCATGAGACGGAGTCTACAACCCACACAAGTGGCTCAGGTAGTGCAGCTCATCCAGGATGGCACATCAATGCGAGCTGTGGCAAGAAGGTTTGCTGTGTCTGTCAGCGTAGTGTCCAGAGCATGGAGGCGCTACCAGGAGACAGGCCAGTACATCAGGAAACGTGGAGGAGGCCGTAGGAGGGCAACAACCCAGCAGCAGGACTGCTACCTCCGTCTTTGTGCAAGGAGGAGCAGGAGGAGCACTGCCAGAGCCCTGCAAAATGACCTCCAGCAGAAACAGACTCCATGAGGGTGGTATGAGGGCCTGACGTCCACAGGTGGGGGTTGTGCTTACAGCCCAACACCGTGCAGGACGTTTGGCATTTGCCAGAGAACACCAAGATTGGCAAATTCGCCACTGGCGCCCAGTGCTCTTCACAGATGAAAGCAGGTTCACACTGAGCACATGTGACAGACGTGACAGAGTCTGGAGACGCCGTGGAGAACGTTCTGCTGCCTGCAACATCCTCCAGCATGACCGGTTGGGCGGTGGGTCAGTCATGGTGTGGGGTGGCATTTCTTTGGGGGGCCGCACAGCCCTCCATGTGCTCGCCAGAGGTAGCCTGACTGCCATTAGGTACCGAGATGAGATCCTCAGACCCCTTGTGAGACCATATGCTGGTGCGGTTGGCCCTGGGTTCCTCCTAATGCAAGACAATGCTAGACCTCATGTGGCTGGAGTGTGTCAGCAGTTCCTGCAAGAGGAAGGCATTGATGCTATGGACTGGCCCGCCCGTTCCCCAGACCTGAATCCAATTGAGCACATCTGGGACATCATGTCTCGCTCCATCCACCAACGCCACGTTGCACCACAGACTGTCCAGGAGTTGGCGGATGCTTTAGTCCAGGTCTGGGAGGAGATCCCTCAGGAGACCATCCGCCACCTCATCAGGAGCATGCCCAGGCGTTGTAGGGAGGTCATACAGGCACGTGGAGGCCACACACACTACTGAGCCTCATTTTGACTTGTTTTAAGGACATTACATCAAAGTTGGATCAGCCTGTAGTGTGGTTTTCCACTTTAATTTTGAGTGTGACTCCAAATCCAGACCTCCATGGGTTGATAAATTGGATTTCCATTGATTATTTTTGTGTGATTTCGTTGTCAGCACATTCAACTATGTAAAGAAAAAAGTATTTAATAAGGTTATTTCATTCATTCAGGTCTAGGATGTGTTATTTTAGTGTTCCCTTTATTTTTTTGAGCAGTGTATATAACCAATCTACAGTTTTTATATACCTTCTCCTATGAAATGTTTTGTTTTTTGCTCCATAATGCAAAATTGGTCAACAAGGGGTTTCTGTCCTCTGTCTTCCTTTTGGTTCCTGTGTTTGATGAGTGTGCTTGGTTCATTTTTGGTAGTTGGTGTTTGGGGTACAAAAATGTGATGTTGTCTGTGAACATAAAGGAACATAAATTATGATAATCAATGGGAAATTGATGAATTACCTAGTGACTTATTGATGAATTACCAAGTATCTGGGGTGTCATGGACACCCTACCATGTAAAGCTGTAAAGTGGTGTAATAAAACAAAGGAAAATAAACCCATTTCTCTATGACCTGTCTCATAGGCTCTGTGTGAAAGTTACTGAAATGTACAGTGGGGAGAACAAGTATTTGATACACTGCCGATTTTGCAGGTTTTCCTACTTACAAAGCATGTAGAGGTCTGTAATTTTTATCATAGGTACATTTCAACTGTGAGAGACGGAATCTAAAACAATTATCCAGAAAATCACATTGTATGATTTTTAAGTAATTAATTTGCATTTTATTGCATGACATAAGTATTTGATCACCTACCAACCAGTAAGAATTCCGGCTCTTACAGACCTGTTAGTTTTTTTTAAGAAGCCCTCCTGTTCTCCACTCATTACCTGTATTAACTGCACCTGTTTGAACTCATTACCTGTATAAAAGACACCTCTCCACACACTCAATCAAACAGACTCCAACCTCTCCACAATGGCCAAGACCAGAGAGCTGTGTAATGACATCAGGGATAAAATTGTAGACCTGCACAAGGCTGGGATGGGCTACAGGACAATAGGCAAGCAGCTTGGTGAGAAGGCAACAACTGTTGGCGCATATATTAGAAAATGGAAGAAGTTCAAGATGACGGTCAATCACCCTCGGTCTGGGGCTCCATGCAAGATCTCACCTCGTGGGGCATCAATGATCATGAGGAAGGTGAGGGATCAGCCCAGAACTACACGGCAGGACTTGGTCAATGACCTGAAGAGAGCTTGGACCACAGTCTCAAAGAAAAGCATTAGTAACACACTACGCCGTCATGGATTAAAATCCTGCAGCGCACGCAAGGTCCCCCTGCTCAAGCCAGCGCATGTCCAGGCCCGTCTGAAGTTTGCCAATGACCATCTGGATGATCCAGAGGAGGAATGGGAGAAGGTCATGTGGTCTGATGAGACAAAAATAGAGCTTTTTGGTCTAAACTCCACTCGCCGTGTTTGGAGGAAGAAGAAGGATGAGTACAACCCCAAGAACACTATCCCAACCGTGAAGCATGGAGGTGGAAACATCATTCTTTGGGGATACTTTTCTGCAAAGGGGACAGGACGACTGCACCGTATTGAGGGGAGGATGGATGGGGCCATGTATCGCGAGATCTTGGCCAACAACCTCCTTCCCTCAGTAAGAGCATTGAACATGGGTCGTGGCTGGGTCTTCCAGCATGACAACGACCCGAAACACACAGCCAGGGCAACTAAGGAGTGGCTCCGTAAGAAGCATCTCAAGGTCCTGGAGTGGCCTAGCCAGTCTCCAGACCTGAACCCAATAGAACATCTTTGGAGGGAGCTGAAAGTCCATATTGCCCAGCGACAGCCCCGAAACCTGAAGGATCTGGAGAAGGTCTGTATGGAGGAGTGGGCCAAAATCCCTGCTGCAGTGTGTGCAAACCTGGTCAAGAACTACAGGAAACGTATGATCTCTGTAATTGCAAACAAAGGTTTCTGTACCAAATATTAAGTTCTGCTTTTCTGATGTATCAAATACTTATGTCATGCAATAAAATGCAAATTAATTACTTAAAAATCATACAATGTGATTTTCTGGATTTTTGTTTTAGATTCCGTCTCTCACAGTTGAAGTGTACCTATGATAAAAATTACAGACCTCTACATGCTTTGTAAGTAGGAAAACCTGCAAAATCGGCAGTGTATCAAATACTTGTTCTCCCCACTGTATGTGACAGATGTGGTGACATTAGATGAAACTAAAGTAGATGACATACAGTCAACAATCAGAGTATTATTGGCTATAGCCCTCTATCTGCACTAGATCCCAACTCCGGTTCTCCAGTACCCCCAACAATTCACATTGTTATTGTAGCCCTGGACAAGCACAACCGATTCAACTAATCATCAGGTCCTCAATGAGTTGAATCAGGTATGTTCGTCCAGGGCAAAAATGTGTGCTGTTGGGGGTACTCAAGGACCAGAATTGGGATCCACTGGTATAGAGTGCTCCATCACATCTTGCCTAGAGCCAGGACATAATCACATTAAGTAATTTCTGTAATAAACCTGTGCATGTTTTCATGTTGGCCAGATGAGGTCAGTCTTCACCAGCACAGCTCACTGGCGAACGCATTACAAAAATGTTATTGCCATATGCCTATGAAATGTTTCATTGCCTGGCCTAACATGAAGGCAACTTTTGTCTAGCTGAATGAAGATATTGTAAAACAACCCCTACATGCTTGTGTTTAACTCTATCTTTGTTTATTGTATTTGACCCCATACCTCACTGTTAACCAAGATGAAACAAGAGGTCCTTTTTCGAAATTATAAGATCTTTGAGAAGATCTTCCTGGTAGAACCTCTGGCTATAGTGAGATATTTACTATTTGTTTTAACATTGCATAACAACAGTAGGTTTATGGCAATGGCACAAATAAGAACATTTTGGGGTGTTTTGTAGGGTGGTTCTACTAAACTAACATATGGAATTGTTTCAAGATGATCATACCATGGATCATTTAACTATATGATTTGGAATTTTAGGAACCTTTTACGTATCAAAAAAATATTTAAAAAAAAATGATTTGATAAAATATTGAATGAAATATTATAGCCCATAGAAACGCATTGATTAACACATTCATAAATGACAAAAAACAGTAAAGAAACAAATCATAAGGAATAAGGTTTTGAAGTGTCTGTCCTATTATCTAGGAGATATAAGAAAGCGCAGGATTTTTTTTTTTGGACACATATTTAACCCCTTATTTTTGTTGGCAGAAAACTACCTCCGTACTTCTATTCATTTGTATGGGTTATGTTCAGATAACTCCTGAGACACTTATGGGGGTAGTAGAGCAAAATGGAGAACACCATCATGTTCGTGAGTCTCTTCTTTCCATAGAGTGGTCATTAGTTTGTAGCCCAAAATGTTGGGACACTACAGACGTTTTCGTGAGAAGACCAATTTTTGGGATGTCTCCTGGTCTGACAAACAGCTGTACCTCTGCCACTTTCCAGGGCAGATGCATAAGGGTGACATTGGCGGATGTGAGACGCAGACCAATTTCTCAAGCTTAAACTAATGGATTTTGATAGGGATTTTTTAAATTATGTTCATTAGCTTGACACATGGGTGCGTCAATACACTCAAAGATTTTAATTAGTGCCTGTCTTGTTCAATCACTGACAGACACACTCACACAGACTGGAGTTACAGGCAGAGCCAGTTTCAAGAGAGCAGTTGTTAAGCTGGCTCATCCGCTCAGACAGACATGTCTGTCTCTCTCCCTCTGTGTGTGTGTGTGTGTGTGTGTGTGTGTGTGTGTGTGTGTGTGTGTGTGTGTGTGTGTGTTTTTATTTTTGTGTGTGCGTGTGTGAACTATTCTGAGTCATTGTTCAATCGACAACCATCATGATGACATATAAACAGTATATTCATATGCAGGTCCTCTACTAGGATAATCATCAGTTCATCACTGTCTGTCACAGAATACCAAAATATAAATAGTTGAATTCATTTGATGTACTGAGAAAAACAGTGTTTCAGTGACGCACACGAGAGAATGCAAGAATGTTTGCCCCCTCTGTGCACGGGCTTGTAGGGTTGAGAAGTAAATTTGACCCGTGGACAATGCTGTCATTCTGATAGCGCTGGTCCAGCCCCCTTCAAAGAAAGAGTGACCAGTCCACGCTACCTAGGTACAATTCCGCCATTCACGGAGAACAGCGGGGCTTGTCACCAATGTAACTCTCAACAAGCAGACATTTATCAATGGTGGACTTACATTAGCCCTGCGATAAGCCAGGAATACCAAACGATGTTGAGTCAATTGTGTGTAGTGTTGTTAATCATAATTAATTGGTAGGGCTACAAGAATGTCTACAATTTATTTTTTCAAATACGTTATGTATATAATTATGGAAGGATATCCAAAAGACATTACAGAAATCAGAAAGATGATACGAAAATGATTTGTATTTTTCATATTGACATGACCAATACGATTAATATAGGCGAATAAAAAAAAGAACGATGAATAGGAAGCTTTATTTACTCACAAAGATGGTTCAATAATGATTAATTCGGGACACTTCGATACAAAGTGATTTTCGTAGCAGGTTAGGAGAGCAATTTCCCAACCTTAACCCCAGTCTCATAACCTGTTATGTTAATTATCCTTGCCTGCTGCGTAAATTCTCCTAACCTGCTACGAAGACAGTTGTGGAGTAGCCTACAGACGGCGCATTTGTCTCTGGTTGGTTCAACGACAGTCTCTTGTCCAATCAGTGACTACCGATGATTTTACACATCAGAGAGGTTGAAAGATTGTAAACTCTGTTCCAAACAGATATACACTCTCCCAATCCTAGCCTATATTTTGGTCAATAGGCCTACGAGTCGGCTTTTTACGTTTAGTTTTTCTGTAAATTAAAGGAATGTTTTAATCAATTCGAATCTGCTGATTAGCCTTCTGCTGCAAAGAAAACGTTCAAGATTGGGGACTCTTCAATCCGAATTTATTTACTTTGCCTGTTCTCTATGAGATACTGTACATAGCAGGGGATACATGTTTACATTTAAATGATTTATTCGACTAACAATTCATGAGCAGGAGGAAACCGTCGAGGGTAGTCGATATTGTACATCTCTCCCAGCTCGTAATGTTTAATAAATTGTGTCAACTGTCGGAATGAGGGGACTCCGGAAGGTGCTCGCGCTGTGCGTCGCGCTACCATGGCTCCAGCTCACCTGCGCTCAAACTCAAGAAGGTAAGTTTCGTGCCTCTATTGGGCTCGCCGTCAAATTTGTTAGACTTTCTGTCAAATAATTTCCTATTCCCCCGACAGTGCCCAAATTTCTGTTCAAAAAACCTATTATGAAAATGAGGAGTAATTTGGGAATTGGCCCAAAGTGTCTCATTCTGTGGGATACCTCATTTACGCCTCAAAAAAGTTGCCTATTATTTTGTCAATAATCCCAATGTGGTTTGTGTTTTTTTAGGAGGGACCAATCCCACAGAGTTGTGTACATAAAATAGTCAATATGGCATCACTTGTCTTCACCTAAATCAGTGCTGTGAATCTGACCCTCGAGACAAAACCCGTTTTCATATGTGCTGAACCTGTTTGCTGTGTGTTAGTCGACTTAAGTTAGCCGACTTTCGAAACAGTGTGTTTGTATGTGTTTGTGTCAGCTGTGTCTGTGTTATCGCTTTGCCATGCAAGTTGTTAAGGACAAGCAGCTCCTCCCTATAAATGTCTAAGAAAACAATGTTTACTTTCTGTTCTTTTGTGTCTTTCTCACTTTGCACCTCAAAAGTGTTCCTGGTAAATACTTTCTAATCTGTGCAGTTTATTCACCTGGTATTCATAGTGGGTCAGGTGTGAGTGTGTATAGCCTCCATGTCAGAGTGAGGTGTTGTGATTCGAATCACAAACAACCACAAACACTGGCTGAACTTTGCCTCTGTACTTATGTCATCCGGCTGTAGGTAAATAAGGTGGTGCATTGCAGGAGGAAAACAATGTAAACAACAGGTCAGGGTGATCCCCATCAGGTGACAGTCATTGGAGGATAAAAGGCTGAAGTAAATAGACTCATACTGTACATGTCACACAACAGTACAAATAGATTTAATGTAGATTTTGATCAGCATCAAATCAATACTTGTTTTCCTCTGCATAGCACACTATCCTTATTTCAATGTATTCTCTAGAGATCTATAACTCCTCATCAATATCTGGTAAACAATACATTCATTACTGGTAAATGTTGCATGGATCCATTTTTTTTTTACATGTTAATAAATTGTTTATTACACAATGGACCAGAGTTGAATCTGCATGTTAATATAGGTGGTCCTATATATAACAGGTTGGCTCCAGTCAAATTTAATGAAATATAATTTGATTGATGGACTGGTTGATTCATTGTCCTATATGTGACCATGGGCACTGGTCAGGTAGTGCTTTGTTGTCTTAACCATCGGGGATGTGGCACAGAGCTCAAGATTACAAGGCCCTGTGTGCCATAAACTCATATCAGGGTTCAGAGATAACGATAACTGCCATGTCATAAAAATATACCTATCACAACACTTTTTCAGGCATCTCTGAAGTTTGGATTTTCCTCAATCTCTTCAAGCTTGTTTTCTATCACCTGGAATTGTGTGTGTATGTGTGTGTGTGTGTGTGTGTGTGTGTGTTTGTCTGTGTGTGTTTGTCTGTGTTTGTCTGTGTGTGTGTGTGTGTGTTTGTCTGTGTGTGTGTGTGTGTGTGTGTGTGTGTGTGTGTGTGTGTGTGTGGTGTGTGTGTGTGTGTGTGTGTGTGTGTGTGTGTGTGTGTGTGTGAGTGTTGAGGTTTGACATTCCTGGCATGACTATTCTAATGCTCAGATGTTTGTATGTTTGTCTGTGTGTGTGTGTGTGTGTGTGTGTGTGTGTGTGTGTGTGTGTGTGTGTGTGTGTGTGTGTGTGTGTGTGTGTGTGTGTGTGTGTGTGTGTGTGTGTGTGTGTGGTGTGTGTGAGGTTTGACATTCCTGGCATGACTATTCTAATGCTCAGATGTTTGTGACTGTAGCATATTTATCTGAATCATTTCATTCTTGTTACATGACACAAATTTATCTTCAATGATTGATAATTTTGTGATTTCTGGTAAAGACCTTAATTGAATTATGATGCACACCCTTGTAGAATGTGCATTATTTTTGGTTAATAAAAAAACAAACAATTTACCTGTTCAGGTTTTATACTGCAGATGTTGGTGTCAGGTCTGTGAAATAGAGAGGTAGGAAAGCTTGGTTATTTCCTGTGATAGGGGAAAAACCGATACAGTTATATATCAGGATATTATTTTTGACGATATATCGCAATATTATTATTATTATTTAAATGGTTCCAAAATGTATTTATAGCTTTGATTTAATCTCCTTCTTTGTAATTGCACAATAACTACCCACACAAAACAATTTGTGCCTTACAGGTAATCCTCTCAGTGTTTACTGCTTCACTAGAGGGACACCTGTTCTTATTTACGGATACGTCACAAAAAAATGTTGTCGCACCTGTTAGTGAGGCATGTTATTGTGAAACCCCTGAACTTTTCAATGTGAACCTCTCAGTCAACACTAGTGTTCCCTTCGCAACACAGGTAGTTGTACCCCTTACAGTGAATATTTACCATTTTCATCTATCACAAATAATACCCTGTGGGAAGAGAACAATAGTACCGTTTTTTTTCATCACTGATGCAATTTTCACCAGTAAGTGGTACATTTTCACAACTCTTAGTACGAAACTCAAAACAGATCATCAAAAGGGCAGTTCTTTCAAAACTCTAAGTGCAAAATCCTACACTCACTTTTTTACCAAACTTAATCAGTGTTTCATCTGGAAATACATGTTTCACATTGCAATACATGTTCATATTAAGTCATTGTCTTTTACAATGCAATGCTCATATTATTTTTGAGAACTACATAATTAAAATACATGTCTGTAAAGTACAAGCCTCTCACTGTAATCAGTACCTGGAATCTGGTTCAGGTTATTAATCTACCAGGGTGTTTACAAATACTACAGAAACAAGATCATCCACATGTAGTGATCACATTTTTGCTAATACTGTAGGACTTTGTTCTAAAGCTGTATCCATACCCATTGGATACAGTGATCACAATACAGTGGCTATATCCAGGAAAAACAAAGTTCCCGAAAGCTGGGCCTAAAATAGTGTATAAGATATTATACAAAAGATTTTGCTGTGACTCTCATGTGGATGATGTTAAAAATATTTGTTGGTCTAATGTGATTAATAAGGAGCATCCAGACGCTGCACTCGATGAATTTATAAAATGTATTCTTCCAATTATTAATAAACATGCACCTGTTAAGAAACTGACTGTTAGAACTGTTAAGGGTCCATGGATTGATGAGGAATTGAAAAACACATGGTTGAAAGAGATGGGGCAAAAAGAGTGGCTATTAAGTCTGGCTGCACATCTGACTGGCTGAATTACTGCAAATTGAGAAATGATGTACAGTGAGGGAAAAAAGTATTTGATCCCCTGCTGATTTTGTACGTTTGCCCACTGACAAAGAAATTATCAGTCTATAATTTTAATGGTTGGTTTATTTGTACAGTGAGAGACAGAATAACAACAAAAAAATCCAGAAAAACGCATGTCAAAAATGTTAGAAAATGATTTGCATTTTAATGAGGGAAATAAGTATTTGACCCCTCTGCAAAACATGACTTACTACTTGGTGGCAAAACCCTTGTTGGCAATCACAGAGGTCAGACGTTTCTTGTAGTTGGCCACCAGGTTTGCACACATCTCAGGAGGGATTTTGTCCCACTCCTCTTTGCAGATCTTCTCCAAGTCATTAAGGTTTCAAACTGTTGGAAAAAATTGTGTTTGACCAAATACAAATACAATACAACAGACTTTCAGAATGCTTATAGAGAAGGGCACTCAACATGTACTGCACTGACACAAATGTCCGATGATTGGTTGAAAGAAATTGATAATAATAACATTGTGGGAGCTGTCCTGTTTGATTTCAGTGCAGCCTTTGACATTATTGACCATAACCTGTTGTTGAGAAAACGTATGTGTTATGGCTTTTCAACATCTGCCATATCGTGAGTTCAGAGCTATCTATCTAATAGAACAGAGGATTTTCTTTAATGGAAGCTTCTCTAATGTCAAAAATGTAAAGTGTGGTGTACCGCAGGGCAGCTCTCTAGGCCCTCTACTCTTTTCTATTTTTACCAATGATCTGCCACTGGCAGAAAACAAAGCATGTGGGTCTATGTATGCTGATGATTCAACCATATACGCATCAGCATATACGCAACAGCTAATGAAGTCACTGAAACCCTTAACAAAAAGTTGCAGTCTGTTTTGGAAGGGGTGGCCAGTAGTAAACTGGTCCTGAACGTCTCTAAAACTAAGAACATTGTATTTGGTATAAATCATTCCCTAAGTTCTATAACTCAGCTGCATCTGGTAATGAATTGTACCAGTAACGGAAAGTGCAAAAATGTATCCACTCACTACTATAAGTCTTTCTGGAGAAGAGTGTCTGCTTATGACTAAAATGTAATTGTGAACTGTCATGGTCAAAACATAGATTCAATGGTTGTAAAGATAGGGAGAGGTCTGTCTGTAAAAAAGCAATTCCTGCAGGCTCTAGTTTTACTTTATCTTGATTATTGTGCAGCCGTGTGGTCGAGTGCTGCAAGAAAAGACGTAGTTAAGCTGCAGCTGGCCCAGAACAGAGCGGCATGTCTTGCTCTTCATTGTAATCAGAGTGCTGATATAAATACTATGCATGCCAGTCTCTCTTGGCTAAGAATTGAGGAGAGACTGACTGCATCACTTCTTCTTTTTTATAAGAAGTATTAATGTGTTGAAAATTCCAAATTGTTTGCATAGTCAACTTACACACAGCTCTGACACACACACTTACCCCACCAGACATGCCACCAGAGGTCTTTTCACAGTCCACAAATCAAGAACAAATTCGAGAAAGCATACAGTTTTTATTGAGCTATTATTGCATGGAACTCCCTACCATCTCTTATTGCTCAAATGAACAGCAAACCTGGTTTCAAAAAACAGATAACGCAACACCTCGCGGAACAACGCCTCTCCCCTATTTGACCTAGATAGTTTATGTGTATGTATTGATATGTAGGCTACGTGTGCCATTTTTAAATTGATGTAGTTCTGTCCATGAGCTGTTCTTGTTTATTAATGTTCTGTATTATGTCATGTTTCATGTTTTCTGTGGACCAAAATTCCAAAATACCAAACATAAAAAGTATGATATATACTCGAATGTACTACTATGATGATGACTATTATGTAACAAATCAAAGTTTTTTGGTTGCGTACAAAGATTAGCAGATGTTACAGCAGGTGCAGCGAAATGCTTGTTTTTCTAGGTCGTACAGTGCTGTAATACAATATCAATACCATACTCATTATATTTCACAGTAAATTTATATTTTGGATCAATGGTTGTGTGGTGAAAGATGTTTACAAACAAAATCAATGCACAATGAAAGGTTTTTAATTTAAGACTGGCTGCGTTACAAGTGTCACTAGTTTGGAGTTTTGTACTAAGAGTTTTTAAAATTCAGCATATACTTGTGAAAATAGTACCAAAGCAATAAGAAACATACATCTCAGTGAGGCATGTGTGTGAATAGACCTCTAAGGTATGCGGTAGTCTCTTGGTGTCCCGAGCCAAGTTTCTGTTTACCTCATCCACCGTTTATATCACTTTATAAAACGTGTTTATCTCCTCCTCCCTCCCTCTTTTCTTTCTTGTCTTTCTTTTCTTCCCATTTTCTTTCCACTCCACTTTTTTAGTGTTGAAACATTGGAAACATGAATAAAAATTACAACTAAAACTAATCCAGGACTGAGTAATGTTTCTAGAGTGTTAGGCTACTGGCTATGGCAGTAATGTTTTCAAACGTGTTAGTTTACTGTCTATGGCAGTTTTCAAACGTGTTAGGTTACTGTCTATGGCAGTAATGTTTTCTAGCGTGTTAGGTTACTGTCTATGGCAGTAATGTTTCCAAGCATGTTAGGTTACTGTCTATGGCAGTAATGTTTCCAAGCATGTTAGGTTACTGTGTGTGAGTTTTCTGTGAACTCTTCCACCCCTCTCCATCTCTCTCTGTCTGCCATCTGCAAATACTGAAAGTATCTCAATACCAGCGAAACCCACCTACTCAGCCCAATCAGATTCTTCACTTCTCCAGCAACAATATTTGAACATGTATGTTGCTCTGCCTGTCTGTGTATTTGTGTGTGTGTTAATGTCAATTACTGTGATGGAACATTTTGTATGTGTGTTCTTTTTCATCTGATGACCTGGTATACATGGATTCTTCATTTCTTTGTGTTCAATTATTGTGCTTGCATACACATTAGTGTTTGTGTGGTGATTGTATACTTTCGTGATTGTGTGTGCCTGGGTGTACATGTGCATGTGCACAGGACTATTTCTCAACAGGCAATTGAACTGGTTGAGTGTCAACAGCTTTAAGCCATCTACTGATAGCAGTCACCCAGCTCAGGCTTCTCCCAGCGTAGGTGGGGTAGTGATAACATGGTTCTCATTGGGAAATGTACACATAAGAATATAATTACAGTCTAATGGGTTTCCAATGACCAAATGTGTATACATTGCACAAAGTCCATGATCCAATTTGAGCTGAACAGAACTCCTACAGTACACTGTGCTTGACTGTAACTTGTACACCTTGGATCTAGTTGGTGATTCATTATATAAGAATTTCTGATCCTTGTTTTTTACATGTTTATTACTCTCATGCAACCTCACAATGCAGGTTGCACATGTATGCAAATGCATGGCTATAGCAAAAATGTGCAACCCTGTGGGTGTCCAGGACCAGGATAGAAGAGCACTGGTCTAATGTAGCATGCTGCTAAGTTAGTGTTCAGGAATGTCCCTTGACCCTCTAACAAGGTAGAGTCAGTGTACACTGTCTGGCTCTGTGTGTGTTCACATTCCTCAGACTAGAGTCAGCACCTGTGACCCCCCCCCCCCCCCCTCTCTCTTTCTCTAACATCCATTCACAGGGAAATATTGTGATGAACCTTAAGAAACTATAATTTCACTCTGAACCTAACACTATTTGAACCCCTGTCCTTCGTCTCTCTCTTGCTCTCTCTCTCTCCTTCACAAACACAATAAAGTGTCTACTATCTCTGCTTTATGACGTCTGGTCCTGCTCATTGGACTGTTATCACACACTATGCTACTCTCTCCAGAATCACCTGCAAGCTTTTACTGATTGTTATTTCCTGTGTGAAGCGAATTAACTAGTACTTGTTAACACTCTCCTAGCTCATGTCTGTGTGACTCACAGTCTCCAGATTTAATGCTGAACATTTATTTCAGATAATTGTGAGAGCATAGGAACACAGCACATAGACAACATGTAAAAAGAGCAAATTAACTTGACAACATGGTCTATTTACAGTACCTCTAGTTAGTTAAAGGTCAATGTCCCATCAAACCCAACACAGTATATCTTGTTCTTAGAGATATATCTATCTGTGAATCTGTGAATAAATAACTTATTGATATATACAGAAAAATATTAATGGAACAGCAACAGCAACTACAGTGAGGGAAAAAAGTCATTGATCCCCTGCTGATTTTGTACGTTTGCCCACTGACAAAGAAATGATCAGTCTATAATTTTAATGGTAGGTTTATTTGAACAGTGAGAGACAGAATAACAATAAAAAAATCCAGAAAAACTCATGTCATGAATGTTAGAAAATGATTTGCATTTTAATGAGGGAAATAAGTATTTGACCCCTCTGCAAAACATGACTTAGTACTTGGTGGCAAAACCCTTGTTGGCAATCACAGAGGTCAGACGTTTCTTGTAGTTGGCCACCAGGTTTGCACACAACTCAGGAGGGATTTGGTCCCACTCCTCTTTGCAGATCTTCTCCAAGTCATTAAGGTTTCGAGGCTGACGTTTGGCAACTCGAACCTTCAGCTCCCTCCACAGATTTTCTATGGGATTAAGATCTGGAGACTGGCTAGGCCACTCCAGGACCTTAATGTGCTTATTCTTGAGTCACTCCTTTGTTGCCTTTGCCGTGTGTTTTGGGTCATTGTCATGCTGGAATACCCATCCATGACCCATTTTCAATGCCCTGGCTGAGGGAAGGAGGTTCTCACCCAAGATTTGACTGTACATGGCCCCGTCCATCGTCCCTTTGATGCGGTGAAGTTGTCCTGTCCCCGTAGCAGAACAACACCCCCAAAGCATAATGTTTCCACCTCCATGTTTGACGGTGGGGATGGTGTTCTTGGGGTCATAGGCAGCATTCCTCCTCCTCCAAACACGGCGAGTTGAGTTGATGCCAAAGAGCTCCATTTTGGTCTCATCTGACCACAACACTTTCACCCAGTTGTCCTCTGAATCATTCAGATGTTCATTGGCAAACCTCAGACGGGCATGTATATGTGCTTTCTTGAGCAGGGGGACCTTGCGGGCGCTGCAGGATTTCAGTCCTTCACGGCCAATTGTTTTCTTGGTGACTATGGTCCCAGCTGCCTTGAGATCATTGACAAGATCCTCCCGTGTAGTTCTGGGATGATTCCTCACCGTTCTCATGATCATTGCAACTCCATGAGGTGAGATCTTGCATGGAGCCCCAGGCCGAGGGAAATTGACAGTTCTTTTGTGTTTCTTCCGAATAATTGCACCAACTGTTGTCACCTTCTCACCAAGCTGCTTGGCGATGGTCTTGTAGCCCATTCCAGCCTTGTGTAGGTCTACAATCTTGTCCCTGACCTCCTTGGAGAGCTCTTTGGTCTTGGCCATGGTGGAGAGTTTGGAATCTGATTGATTGCTTCTGTGGACAGGTGTCTTTTATACAGGTAACAAGCTGAGATTAGGAGCACTCCCTTTAAGAGTGTGCTCCTAATCTCAGCTCGTTACCTGTATAAAAGACACCTGGGAGCCAGAAATCTTTCTGATTGAGAGGGGGTGAAATACTTATTTCACTCATTAAAATGCAAATCATTTTAGAACATTTTTGACATGAGTTTTTCTGGATTTTTTGTTGTTGTTGTTCTGTCTCTCACTGTTCAAATAAACCTACCATTAAAATTATAGACTGATCATTTCTTTGTCAGTGGGCAAATGTACAAAATCAGCAGGGGATCAAATACTTTTTTCCCTCACTGTACAATTAAAAAAACACATGTTATTATCCAGAGTTAGCCTCTCTTCCTTCCTCTCTCCTTCTTTCACTTTTTCTCTCTCTCTCTTTGGACATCTGGCTAAGATTTGATTAGCAAAACAGTCTCAGTTCCAATGACGTTGAAAGGGAAAAGGACTGGACTCCTACAGTCCACAATAAACAAGGCCTTGTAGGTCTGCCCCAGAGACAGTCAGTCACTGTATTATATGTAGCACTAGCCTAAAGGGAATGAGAAGGGAGAGTGAATAAGTTATTTATTATTCCTAGCACTAACATGTATTAGTCATAGTCAGAGTTTGAATGTAAGTTGTGACCTGATGTGTTACATCAAAACTACACAAAATGCATCAGTACAACAACAACATAGCCTAGAGTTTTGAATTTAAGTCCTTAAAACTGAAGAACTGTCTTTACCCATCTTTCCCCCAGTGATATGCTCCGGCACCCAAAATGCACTAAGCGTGACAGGAAGTTCACAGACGCAGTACACGCTAATGAAGGAGATGTACAGTGGCTGTGAGATCGTCATGGGTAACCTGGAGATCACCATGATGGAACACTGGAGGGACTTCACCTTTCTACAGGTGAGGGGATGAACAGGTGGATGAATGGCAACAGGGGGGGGGGGGGGGGGGGGGGGGGGGGGGGGGGGGGGGTGTGTGTGTGTGTGTGTGTGTGTGTGTGTGTGTGTGTGTGTGTGTGTGTGGTGTGTGTGTGTGTGTGTGTGTGTCTTGCATCAGGAGTATGTATCATCTACTCCAGTCCATAGAAGTCTATATATATAGTGCCAACACTAAACACACAATCAGACATGTCAGGCCACACTTCCCTCTGGGGCACAGAGAACAACACAGAGATTTTATCATTGTTTGTCTCTTGTGGATGATGTCACTGTCTCCTGTACACAATGAGTCCTCTTACATTCCCCTGTTGAAACCTTTAGCACTGTGGTAACTGATCACACAGCCATGGTAACTTAACACAAAGCCATGAAAACCAGTTAGTTATCCGTAAACAGAGCCATATACTGTATATGGCTCTGCCTGTAACTAGTTTAACTGTCATGGCACAGGTGTAGGATCTTAATTTTAGCCAGTTTGGTCAGCGGACCGCCCCGGAGGAAAATTATGTGGATTATAATTAATGGACATTTTTTTTGTAGGAGTTGATACATTCAAAAGCCTTTTTAAACCTCAAATACACTAGGTTTTACATGTCCTGCATTTCAGGAAAGTTCTCCTGCAACAGGGTGATCAAATTAAGATCCCACATCTGTACTGTAGTTAGCTAATGTTACGGCTGTCATGGAAACAATTGATGAGTGAGAGAATAAGAGGGCTGTTGTGATGTTATAGTCAAAGTTGTTGAATTTTAGAATTAAGATGTCAGGCTACCATGCAGTACATGATCCGCAACATCAGGTATTCCCAAACTGGGGCACGCGTACGCAATGCCGTCGGGGATACGCAAAATAAAAATGTGATTCACATTTTTACAAATATATATAAAGAAATAAAAACAATTCTTCACATTTTCAAACAGTACATTTATATTTTCCAACGGGGCTATACATTTGGGTGAGGTTTTTTTCTCGCCTGAGTAGCCTCGTTTCACTACCAAAAATAAAACTAAACCATCTAGTGTTCAGTGAAATAACAACACAATGTCAAATACAGGTAGCCTAGTCAAATAATGAACATCCAATCACATTAACCGTTACTCTCTCGCGGGAAACCTTCACTCTTGCGCAGACATTTAGAAACGAAACATGACAATTTAAAAAATAAGCCACATTCGTTTTTTGAGAGAGAATAAAGACTTTCGAGTAGTAAGACATGTATAAAAGCAACAGATACCATTAATAAGAAGGGGCTAGAAGCATCTTATATGGTGAGCTACCGAGTGGCTAGGACAGGCAAGCCCCATACTATTGTGGAGGACTTAATTCTTCTTGTTGCCACAGATATGGCTGGGACAATGCTGGGGGAGAAGGCCAAAAAACTATACAGACAATGCCTTCATCAAACAACACTGTTTCACGACGCATCAGTGACATGGCAGGAGATGTTTTGAAACAATTACTGCTTCGCATACAAGCCAGTGAATTATATGTGTTACAGCTGGATGAGTCAAAAGACGTGGCGGTCCTGGCCCAGCTCCTGGTATATGTCCGTTACGTTTATGGGGGGTCAATTAAGGAATTATACCCTGATGAATACAGCTTGTCTGTCGAAACGTTGGTTATTAGGTTATTAAATTATTGCATCTGAGCTCCTAGAGTGTGCGGCTCTTCTTTAATTTTTAAGTGTTCTACTCTGCTAGCCAGCACCTCGCCTAAATAGGTGTGCTTTTCTTTCACCTCTGGGTAAATTAAGGAAGACATCTTCTTCTGCAAACCACTGGAAACCAGGACAACATGAGAGGATGTTTTTAAGGTACTGGACAGCTTTGTGACATCAAATGGACTTTGGTGGTCAAGATGTGTTGGTATCTATACTGATGGCGCAAAAACCATGACAGGGAGACATAGTGGAGTGGTAACGTGCGTGCAAGCAGTTGCTCCCGGCGCAACTTGGGTACACTGCAGCATCCACCGAGAGGCTCTTGCTGCCAAAGGAATGCATGACAGCTTGAAAGATGTTTTGGACACTACAGTGAAAATGGTTAACTTTGTTAAAGCAAGGCCCCTGAACTCTTGTGTATTTTCTGCATTATGCAATGATATCGGCAGCGACCATGTAACGCTTTTACAACATACAGAAGTGCGCTGGTTATCAAGTGGCAAAGAATTGACATGTTTTTTTTTTAATTGAGAGACGAGCTAAAAGTTTTCTTACTGACCATAATTTTAACTTGTCTGACCGCTTGCATGATGACGAGTTTCTCACACGACTGGCCTATCTGGGTGATGTTTTTTCTCGCCTGAATGATCTGAATCTAGGATTACTGTCAGGGATTTCTTCGTCGGAGGACGATATGGCGAAATCATAATCGGAAAATGAGGACCAATATGCAGCAGAGTTGAGATGGTTCATTTTGAACTTTTAATAAATTCCAAAACGAACATACAAAATAACAAAAACACGAACGCACGATACACTGACAGTCCTGTTAGGTTTACACACACTAAACACGGAACAATCTCCCACAAATACACAGACAAACACACCCAACTAATATAGGACTTCCAATCAAAGGCAACACCACACAGCTGCCTTCAATTGGAAGTCCACCCCAATTAACTCAACATAGAAACAGATCAACCAGACTACACATAGAAATACATCAACATAGACCATAACTCAAAACCCGGAAATAATAAATCAAACGCCCTCCTAACTAACACACCACCCTGAACCACATAAAACAAATACCCTCTGCCACGTCCTGACCAAACTAAAATGACAATTAACCCTTATACTGGCCAGGACGTGACAATTACAGGGACTCTCCTCACCTTAATTCAATGTGCGGGACAAAATTGAGGCTATGATTAAGAAGTTGGAGCTCTTTTCTGTCTGCACTAACAAGGACATCACACAGGTCTTTCCATCACTGTATGATTTTTTTGTGTGCAAATGAACTCAAGTTTACGGACAATGTCAAATGTGATATAGCGAAACACCTGAGTGAGCTGGGTGCACAATTACGCAGGTACTTTCCCGAAACGGACGACACAAACAACTGGATTCGTTATCCCTTTCATGCCCTGTCTCCAGTCCACTTATCGATATCTGAACCCGAGAGCCTCATCGAAATTTCAACAAGCGGTTCTGTGAAAATTGTATTTAATCTGAAGTCACTGCCAGATTTATGGATAGGGCTGCGCTCAGAGTTTCTTGCCTTGGCAAATTGCGCTGTTAAGACACTGATGCCCTTTGCAACCACATACCTATGTGAGAATGGATTCTTGGCCTTCACTAGCATGAAAACTAAATACAGACACAGACTGTGTGTGGAAAATGATTTAAGACTAAGACTCTCTCCAATACAACCCAACATTGCAGAGTTATGTGCATCCTTTCTATCACCCCCTTCTCATTAACCTGTGGTGAGTTAACAAATTTTGATGAACAAATAAGGTTTTATATGTAAGATGGCTAAATAAAGAGCAAAATTATTGATTATTATAAGAATATTATTTGTGCCTTGGTCCTATAAGAGCTCTTTGTCACTTCCTACGAGCCGGGTTGTGACAAAAACTCCCACTCATTCTTATGTTTAATAAATGTATCGTATAGTGTGTGTGTGGCAGGCTTACAGTGATTGCAAAAAACAACATATGAGAGTGCGCTGACCCTGGTGCTAGAGGGGGTACGCAGCTGGAGGTTGAATGTTTGAAGGGGTACGGGACTATAAAAGATTTGGGAACCACTGCACTACATAAATGTTCTTTACTCTGCATACGAGAGGGATATTTGCATGCAGGCTTTTTTCCCCAGCCCAGTTCTCACACACCTGACTGAGCAAATCAAGGTCTTGATGTGTAGTTCATTCAATTGAGTCAGGTGACAAATGCCTGCTGACACTGCAGCTCTCCAAGATCAACAATGAGGAATATATCCGTATCCTGTTTCCGTCTACAGTAACACCTTTTTCTTTCCTCTTTCTCTTTTCCTCTTTACTTCTTCCCTGACCTCTCCTCCCCCGTAGTCTATTAGAGAAGTGACGGGCTACATCCTCATAGCCATTAACCAGTTCAGCCGGCTGCCGCTGGACCAGCTCCGTGTCATAAGAGGCACCACTCTGTACGAGGATCGCTTTGCTCTGGCTGTCCTCGTCAACTACCAAAAGGACGGCCAACACGGACTGAAGGAGCTGGGCCTCACACACCTCACAGGTACACACACACACACACACACACACACACACACACACACACACACACACACACACACACACACACACAATTATTTTTTTTATCATTGTGATGAAGATAAGTCTTTAAGTGATATACATCATCATCATGAACAGCAACATGGTTATCATGGTCCACATGCCAACTACCATACGAACTTCAGTAGCAGGATTGGGGTCAATTCCAGTCAATTCAGGAAGTGCAATGAAATTCAAATTTCAATTCCCAACTGTAGCATGAGAGATGAGAGGAGCCACTGTGGAGAGAGAAATACACATTTGTGCCCGTTTTGATTTGGTTAGTCACCAACGTGTTCTGTTAAACTAATTGTGCGTCTTCCTGTGTGTGTGTGTGTGTGTGTGTGTGTGTGTGTGTGTGTGTGTGTGTGTGTGTGTGTGTGTGTGTGTGTGTGTGTGTTCCACAGAGATACTGGAGGGAGGGGTGCAGATCATTCAGAATAAGTTCCTGAGCTACACCCCTCAGGTAAACTGGCTGGACATAGTGAAGGATGGAGACTCTGAAGTCATCATCAACGAGAACGGGCCTGAACGTGAGTATAGCAGGAGGTAGATGGTAGCACTCACAGAAATTATACAGTGCCTTGCGAAAGTATTCGGCCCCCTTGAACCTTTCGACCTTTTGCCACATTTCAGGCTTCAAACATAAAGATATAAAACTGTAATTTTTTGTGAAGAATCAACAACAAGTGGGACACAATTATGAAGTGGAACGAAATTTATTGCATATTTCAAACTTTTTTTAAAAATAAAAAACTGAAAAATTGGCCGTGCAAAATTATTCAGCCCCTTTACTTTCAGTGCAGCAAACTCTCTCCAGAAGTTCAGTGAGGATCTCTGAATGATCCAATGTTGACCTAAATGACTAATGATGATAAATAGAATCCACCTGTGTGTAATCAAGTCTCCATAAAAATGCACCTGCTCTGTGATATTCTCAGATGTCCGTTTAAAGCGCAGAGAGCATCATGAAGAACAAGGAACACACCAGGCAGGTCCGAGATACTGTTGTGGAGAAGTTTAAAGCCGGATTTGGATACAAAAAGATTTCCCAAGCTTTAAACATCCCAAGGAGCACTGTGCAAGCGATAATATTGAAATGGAAGGAGTATCAGACCACTGCAAATCTACGAAGACCCGGCCGTCCCTCTAAACTTTCAGCTCATACAAGGAGAAGACTGATCAGAGATGCAGCCAAGAGGCCCATGATCACTCTGGATGAACTGCAGAGATCTACAGCTGAGGTGGGAGACTCTGTCCATAGGACAACAATCAGTCGTATAGTGCACAAATTTGGCCTTTATGGAAGAGTGGCAAGAAGAAAGCCATTTCTTAAAGATATCCATAAAAAGTGTCGTTTAAAGTTTGCCACTAGCCACCTGGGAGACACACCAAACATGTGGAAGAAGGTGCTCTGGTCAGATGAAACCAAAATCGAACTTTTTGGCAACAATGCAAAACGTTATGTTTGGCGTAAAAGCAACACAGCTCATCACCCTGAACACACCATCCCCACTGTCAAACATGGTGGTGGCAGCATCATGGTTTGGGCCTGCTTTTCTTCAGCAGGGGCAGGGAAGATGGTTAAAATTGATGGGAAGATGGATGGAGCCAAATACAGGACCATTCTGGAAGAAAACCTGATGGAGTCTGCAAAAGACCTGAGACTGGGACGGAGATTTGTCTTCCAACAAGACAATGATCCAAAACATAAAGCAAAATCTACAATGGAATGGTTCACAAATAAACATATCCAGGTGTTAGAATGGCCAAGTCAAAGTCCAGACCTGAATCCAATTGAGAATCTGTGGAAAGAACTGAAAACTGCTGTTCACAAACGCTCTCCATCCAACCTCACTGAGCTCGAGCTGTTTTGCAAGGAGGAATGGGCAAAGATTTCAGTCTCTCGATGTGCAAAACTGATAGACATACCCCAAGCGACTTACAGCTGTAATCGCAGCAAAAGGTGGCGCTACAAAGTATTAACTTAAGGGGGCTGAATAATTTTGCACGCCCAATTTTTCAGTTTTGTATTTGTTAAAAAAGTTTGAAATATCCAATAAATTTCGTTCCACTTCATGATTGTGGCCCACTTGTTGTTGATTCTTCACAAAAAATTACAGTTTTATATCTTTATGTTTGAAGCCTGAAATGTGGCAAAAGGTCGAAAAGTTCAAGGGGGCCGAATACTTTCACAAGGCACTGTATGTATTCAGATTAGTGCTAGGACTGCTATTATATACACTACCGTTCAAAAGTTTGGGGTCACTTAGAAATGTCATTGTTTTTGAAAGAAAAGCACATTTTTTGTTCATTAAAATAACATGAAATTGATCAGAAATACAGTGTAGACATTCTTAATGTTGTAAATGACTATTGTAGCTGGAAACGGCAGATTTTTTTATGGAATATCTACGTAGGCGTGCAGAGGCCCATTATCAGCAACCATCACTCCTGTGTTCCAATAGCACGTCGTGTTAGCTAATCCAAGTTTATCCTTTTAAAAGGCTAATTGATCGTTAGAAAACCCTTTTGCAATTATGTTAGCACAGCTGAAAACTGTTGTTCTGATTAAAGAAGCAATAAAACTGGCCTTCTTCAGACTAGTTGAGTATCTGTAGCATCAGCATTTGTGGGTTCGATTACAGGCTCAAAATGTCCAGAAACAATTAACTTTCTTCTGAAACTCATCAGTCTATTCTTGTTCTGAGAAATGAAGGCTATTCCATGCGAGAAATTGCCAAGAACTGAAGATCTGGTACAACGCTGTGTACTACTCCCTTCACAGAACAGCGCAAACTGACTCTAACCAGAATAGAAAGAGGAGTGGGAGGCCCCGGTGCACAACTGAGCAAGAGGACAAGTACATTAGACTGTCTAGTTTGAGAAACAGACGCCTCACAAGTCCTCAACTGGCAGCTTCATTAAATTGTACCCGTAAAACACCAGTCTCAATGTCAACAGTGAAGAGGTGACTCCGGGAGGCTGGCCTTCTTCTATGGTTTTGTGTGATGTAGCTTTTATGTTTTCTAACATTTCTGACATGTTTTTCAGAGCCATGTGATGAGGCATGCGGAGGTCCATGTTGGGGGCCCAGGAATGACACCTGCCAGAGCTGTGAGTCACTTTTGACCCCTGGCTCTCATTTTCTGACAACACTAGATAGCTTCGCTCTGATGTAATGTCCTACAACCCAGCTCAGTCAGTTTGCTTGGCTCAAAGTACTCTCTATCTCTCTTTCTCTGCCCCCCCAGTGACGAAGACAGTGTGTGCCCCTCAGTGTAATGGCCGCTGCTTTGGGAGGAGTCCTAGTGAGTGCTGTCATATGGAGTGTGCAGGAGGTTGCACCGGACCACTGGACACCGACTGCTTTGTGAGTTTGCTATACACACAAACACACCGCAAAGAAGTCTTAAAAGTAGTTCTGATAGTCATTGCATAGAAATGAATGGGTTAAAACTATACTACTAAGCAATGCATACAGTATCATATAACTGTGTATTTTCTCTATCCAGGCCTGCCGTAACTTCAACAACTCAGGCTCCTGTGTGCCCCAGTGTCCCCAGACCCTCATCTACAACAAGCACACCTTCAAACTGGAGCCCAACCCCAGCGCCAAGTACCAGTACAGTTCCATCTGTGTGGCCCAGTGCCCCAGTGAGTCCACACACAGCATGCTCTACCCACTTCCCCTCATTGGTCAACTCCTGGCCATAACCATGACCATCATGTCTCACTCATTGTCCTCATTCAATCTATAAATGTTCTAGCATGGTCCAATCTTCCTGTGGATTTCCCTATGGATTTTAATGATTTGGTTTTCTCCCTTTACCTGTCCCTCTGCCCCACTCTTTCTCTCTCACATTACATTCCTCCTCAGCTCATTTTGTGGTGGACGGGAGCTCGTGTGTGAGCAGCTGCCCTTCTTATAAGACGGAGATGGAGAAGAAAGGAGTGAAGAGGTGTGAGCCTTGTGGAGGCCTCTGTCCCAAAGGTACCCGGCTGTCCGGTGCCCATATATACACCCTTCAACTATCATTGCTTTATAGAGAGTCTTCTACTCCAGCAACATGCCCTTATGACTCATGTTCTGAAACTTTGGCTTTATTAATTATTTCCTCTCCTCTCCTCTCCTCTCCTCTCCTCTCCTCTCCTCTCCTCTCCTCTCCTCTCCTCTCCTCTCCTCTCCTCTCCTCTCATCTCTAGCTTGTCAAGGAACAGGCACAGCCTCCAGACAGACAGTGGACTCTCAGAACATTGACAGTTTCATCAACTGCACCAAGATCCAGGGTAGCCTGCACTTCCTAGTCACCGGGATTAAAGGGTGAGTGACAGCAGCAATATTCTATCAAAATTGCATGGCTTGGGGTAGTCTAGCTGCCTCTGGAGCACATGTACGATGTATTGCTACCAGCATAGGTTCCAATCTGGCCCAATGTTTTCACAGCACTCTTTCTCCTACCTTTCAGCTCTAGCTCTTTCTATCCAATAAACATACAAAATACTGAAATATATACAGTACCAGTAAAAGGTTAAGTACCAGTAAATCTACTCATTCAAGGGTTTTTCTTAATTTTTTTACTATTTTCTACATTGTAGAATAATAGTGAAGACATCAAAACTATGAAATAACACATATGGCATCATGTAGTAACCAAAAAAGTGTTAAACAAATCATAATATATGTTCGATTTTAGATTCTTCAAAGTAGCCACCCTTTGCCTTGATGACAGCTTTGCACACTCTTGGCATTCTCTCAACCAACTTCATGAGGTAGTCACCTGGAATGCATTTCAGTTAACAGGTGTGCCTTGTTAAAAGTTAATTTGTGGAATTTCTTTGCTTCTTCATGCGTTTGAGGCAATCAAATCAAAATCAAATCAAATTCTCACATGCACCGAATACAACAGGTGTGGACCGCACAGTGAAATGCTTACTTACAAGCCCTTAACCAGCAATGCAGTTTTAAGAAAATTCCCGAAGAATAACAAATAATTAAAGAGCAGCACTAAATTACAATAGTGGTGCTATATACAGGTGGTACAGGTTCAGAGTCAATGTGCAGGGACACCGGTGTCGAGGTAACTGAGGTAATCTGTACATGTAGCTAAAGTTATTAAAGTGACTATGTATAGATAATAACCGAAAGTAGCAGCAGCGTAGAAGAGGGTGGGGGCAATGCAAATAGCCTGGGTAGCCATTTGATTAATGTTCAGGAGTCTTATGGCTTGGGGGTAGAAGCTGTTTAGAAGCTTCTTGGACCTAGACTTGGTGCTCCGGTACTGCTTACCGTGCGGTAGCAAAGAGAAAAGTCTATGACTAGGGTGGCTGGAGTCTTTGACAATTTTTAGGGCCTTCCCCTTACACCGCCTGGTATAGAGATCCTGGATGGCAGGAAGCTTGGCCCCTGTGATGTACTGGGCCATACGCACTACCCTCTGTAGTGCCTTGTGGTTGGAGGCCGAGCAGTTGCCATACCAGGCAGTGATACATTCCATCAGAATGCTCCCGATGGTGCAGCTGTAAAACCTTTTGAGGATCTGAGGACCCATGCCAAATAATTTCAGTCTCCTGAAGGGGAATAGGTTTTGTCATGCCCTCTTCACGACTGTCTTGGTGTGCTTGGACCATGTTCGTTTGTTGGTGATGTGGACGTCAAGGAACTTGAAGCTCTCAACCTGCTCCACTACAGCCCCGTCGACGATAATGGGGATGTGTTCGGTCCTCCTTTTCCTGTAGTACACAATCATCTCTCTTGTCTTGATCATATTTAGGGAGAGGTTGTTGTCCTTGCACCATACGGTCAGGCCTCTGACCTCCTCCCTATAGGCTGTCTCATCATTGTCGGTGATCAGGCCTATCACTGTTGTGTCATCTGCAAACTTAATGATCGTGTTGGAGTTGTGCCTGGCCGTGCAGTCATGAGTGAATATTGAGTACAGGAGGGGACTGAGCACATACCCCTGAGGGGCCCACATGTTGAGAATCAGCGTGGCGGATGTGTTGTTACCTACCCTTACCACCGTCGGTAGTCATTTAGGCAGGTTACCTTCGTTTTCTTGGGCACAGGGACTATGGTGGTCTACTTGAAACATGTTGGTATTACAGACTCAGACAGGGAGAGGATGAAAATGTCAGTGAAGACACTTGCCAGTTGGTCAGCGCATGCTCAGGGTACGCGTCCTGGTAATCCGTCTGGCCCTGCGGTCTTGTGAATGTTGACCTGTTTAACCTGTTATGGTTGGGGGCAGTATTTTCACGGCCGGATAAAAAACGTACCCGATTTAATCTGATTATTACTCCTGCCCAGAAACTAGAATATGCATATAATTATTAGCTTTGGATAGAAAACACTCCAAAGTTTCTAAAACTGTTTGAATGGTGTCTGTGAGTATAACAGAACTCATTTGGCAGGCCAAAACCTGAGAGGATTCCATGCAGGAAGTGCCCTGTCTGACAATTTCTTGCCCTTCTTGATTATCTCTATCCATTACAGGGGATCTCTGCTGTTACGTGACACTTCCTACGGCTCCCATGGGCTCTCAGAAGGCGGCAAAAAGCTGAATCGTGGCTTTGCAGGCTCTGGCTGAAAAAAAGTAGCGCGTTTGGATAGTGGCTGGTTACAGTACTGTGAGACTCAGGCTCGTGCCCGAGTCGACCCCATGCTTTATTTTCTTTCGTCTGTTTACCTAAACGCAGATTCCCGGTCGGAATATTATCGCTTTTTTACGAGAAAAATTGCATAAAAATTGATTTTAAACAGCGGTTGACATGCTTCGAAGTACGGTAATGGAATATTTAGAAATTTTTGTCACGAAATGCGCCATGCTCGTGACCCTTATTTACACTTCGGATAGTGTCTTGAACGCACGAACAAAACGCCGTTATTTGGATATAACAATGGATTATTTTGAACCAAACCAACATTTGTTATTGAAGTAGCAGTCCTGGGAGTGCATTCTGACGAAGAACACCAAAGGTAATCAAACTTTTGTAATAGTAAATCGGAGTTTGGTCAGAGCTAAACTTGGTGGGTGTCTAAATAGCTAGCCGTGATGGCTGGGCTATCTACTCAGAATATTGTAAAATGTGCATTCACCGAAAAGCTATTTTAAAATCGGACACCTCGATTGCACAACGGAGTTCTGTATCTATAATTCTTAAAATAAGTTATGTTTTTTGTGAACGTTTATCGTGAGTAATTTAGTAAATTCACCGGAGGTTTGCGGGGGGTATGCTAGTTCTGAACGTCACATGCTAATGTAAAAAGCTGGTTTTTGATATAAATATGAACTTGATTGAACAAAACATGCATGTATTGTATAACATAATGTCCTAGGTGTGTCATCTGATGAAGATCATCAAAGGTTAGTGCTGCATTTAGCTGTGGTTTTGTTTTTTGTGACATTATATGCTAGCTTGAAAAATGGGTGTCTGATTATTTCTGGCTGGGTACTCTGCTGACATAATCTAATGTTTTGCTTTCGCTGTAAAGCCTTTTTGAAATCGGACAGTGTGGTTAGATAAAGGAGAGTCTTGTCTTTAAAATGCTGGAAAATAGTCATATGTTTGAAAAATTGACGTTTTTGTATTTTTGAGGAATTTGTAATTCGCGCCACGCCTATCGTTGGATATTGGAGCAGGTGTTCCGCTAGCGGAACGTCTAGATGTAAGAGGTTAATGTTGCATCTAGACGTTCCGCTAGCGGAACGCCTCGCCAATATCCAATGGAAGAACGTGGCGCGAAATACAAAACCCTCAAATGCAATAATTTCAATTTTTCAAACATACGACTATTTTACACCATTTTAAAGACAAGACTCTCGTTAATCTAATCACATTGTCCAATTTCAAAAAGGCTTTACAGCGAAAGCAAAACATTAGATTATGTTAGGAGAGGCGTTCAGGTCACTATCCAAAGGGTAACGCGCGAGCGCATATCGAGACAAAACATTTCAAAATGTTCCTTTACCGTACTTAGAAGCATGTCAAACGCCGTTTAAAATCAATTTTTATGGTATTTTGTCTCGTAAAATAGCGATAATATTCCAACCGGACAATAGTGTATTCATTCAAAGAGGAAAAGAAAAAACAGCATGGTCGCGGGACCGCGCATATCCAATCTCTTAGTCACCAGGCAGACCACTGACAAACTGTGCTACTATACTCTGCCCAGAGACAGGAGACGCCTCAATCCGCTTTCTGAAGGTTTTAGAGAGCCAATGGAAGCCTTAGAAAGTGCGACGTAACCCCACATATACTGTAGTTTCGAAAGGGACTAGAAAGAAGAACTACAAATTCGCAGACAGGCCACTTCCTGCTTGGAATCTTCAGGTTTTTGCCTGCCATATGAGTTCTGTTATACTCACAGACACCATTCAAACAGTTTTAGAAACTTCAGAGTGTTTTCTATCCAAATCTACTAATAATATGAAAATATTTTACTCTGGGTCCGAGAAGTAGGCCGTTTAATTTGGGTACGTTTTTCATTCGGCCGTGAAAATACTGCCCCCTATAGCGAAGAGGTTAAAGGTCTTACTCACATCGGCTGCGGAGAGCGTGATCACACAGTCGTCCGGAACAACTGATGCTCTCATTCATGTTATTCAGCTCATCAGGTAGACTCGTATCACTGGGGGGCTCTTGGCTGTGCTTCCCTTTGTAGTCTGTAATAGTTTGCAAGCCCTGCCACGTCCGAAAAGCGTTGGAGCTGGTGTAGTACGATTCAATCTTAGTCCTGTATTGATGCTTTGCCTGTTTGATGGTTCGTCAGAGGGCATAACGGGATTTCTTATAAGCTTCCGGGTTAGAGTCCCGCTCCTTGAAAGCTCTACCCTTTAGCTCAGTGCGAATGTTGCCTATAAGCCATGGCTTCTGATTCGGGTATGTACTTACAGTCACTGTGGGGACGACGTCATCGATGCACTTACTGAAGCCAATGACTGATGTGGTGTACTCCGCAAAACAGTCCTGTAGTTTAGCATCTGCTTCATTTGACCAGTTTTTTTAAAGACCGAATCCCTGGTGCTTCCTGCTTTCATTTTAGCTTGAAAGCAGGAATCAGGAGGATAGAATTATGGTCAGATTTGCCGAATAGAGGGCGAGGGAGAGCTTTGCACTCTGTGTGTGGAGTAAAGGTGGTCTAGAGTTGTTTTCCCTCTGGTTGCACATTTAACATGCTGATAGAAGTTAGGTAAAACTGATTTAAGTTTCACTGCATTAAAGTCCCCGGCCACTAGGAGCGCCACCTCTGGATGAGCGTTTTCCTGTTTGCTTATGGCGGTATACTACAACGTTTCAGGTAAGTACACAAATTCAGACTGTGTTGAAGTAAAAATGTTTATTACAGCAACAGGGGCAGGCAAACAACAGGTCAAGGCAGGCAGGGGTCAATAATCCAGAGTGGTGGGGCAAAGGTACAGAACGGCAGGCAGGCTCAGGGTCGGGTCAGGCAGAGGTCGGTAATCCAGAGTAGGGGCAAAGGTACAGGACGGCAAGCAGGGTTAGGGGCAGGCAGAGTGGTCAAGCAGCCGGACAGGCAAGGGTCAAAACCAGGAGGGCAAGAAAAAGAGACTGGGGAAAAGCAGGAGCTGAGAAAAATGCTGGTTGACTTGACAAACAAGAAGAACTGGCAACAGACAAACAGAACACAGGTATAAAAGGTACAGGGGATAATGAGGAAGATGGGCAAGACCTGTAGGGGTGGAGACAATTACAAGGACAGGTGAAACAGATCAGGGCGTGACAGTACACCCCCCCAGGGACGGCACCTGACATCCTATCTGGGCGCATACCTGGTTGAGTGGGGTACTGGTGTTGGAATTCAGAGAAAAGGCCTGGGACCAGGATGTCCCTAGCGGAGACCCAGCACCTTTCCTCCGTGCCATAACCCTCCCAGTCAACCAGGTACTGGAAACCCCTGCCCCAAGGTCGAACCTTCAGGAGACATCTCACCCTATACACCGGTTGGCTGTTGATGAGAGAGGGGAGAGGGGTGGGCCTGGAAACAGGAGACAAAAGGCTGTGAGACATGGGTTTACATCTAGACACATGAAAATTAGGAAGTATACGGAGGGTACGGGGCAACAGAGGACGAATAGCAAAGGGTCTAATGATCTTGGAGCAGGGGGAAAAAATGTCTCTGCTTCCTGGGGTGTAGCCGCGGGGCTATAGCGGTGTGCCAGCGCATCCGACTTAACATCCTTGGGTACCGGTCGGTGTTGCGGAAGCGAAGTGGCCTTACTGAATCCTCCCGGAAGTCCTGGCACACTGCGGGAATGGCGGAGAGGTCCGGAGCAGAACGGGCACCAGCTCACAATGGCACCAGTAGACCAGTCAATCAAGGGATTGTGCCACTGGAGCCAAGAGAATCCCAATACCAAAGGAACCTGCGGAGAATCAATTAGCAGGAATTGGATCGTCTCGCTGTGGTTCCCGACACTCGTAGGTTGATGGAGGTGGTATGGTGGGTGACCCAGCCTATAGAACGCCTGTCTAGTGCTCTAACATTCATGGGAAAGGAGAGGGGTTGAGTGGGGATGCCCAGCTCGGACACCAGGGACTCATATCGGCCCCCGAGTTGATGAGTATCTGGAGAGACTTGGACTGGTCGCCCCACAGCAGGGTGGCATGGAGAGGGGGGAAAGTAGGGGGAGAAGCTAAATTGTCCTTAGGACCCACCAGAGTACTCATCCCTACCAATGAGCTAGATCTTTTGAAGGGACATGTAAACACATAATGATCGGCAGTACCGCAATACAGACAACTCTGGGTGTTAAGTCTGCATACGCGTTCGGCTGGAGACAGCCTAGCCCTGCCGAGCTGCTTTGGCTTGGGAAGAGGTAAACTAGCAGTCTTCGGAGACTCTTGGAGGAACTCGGGTAAGCACGGATCCTTTCATGGACGTAGACGCTGGAGACTTCCGGAGTCCATCAGATGCAAGGTGGGATCCTTGAGTGAGAGATTGGGACCGCAATCAGTCCTTTTCTCCCTCCTACATTCCCGTAGCCGTCCATCAAGCTGGATGGTCAAAGCGATGAGTGAGTCGAGATCCGTCAGTAGTTCCCGGGCTGCAAGTTCGTCCTTTACTTCCTCCGATACACCGTGCAGGAAAGTGTCCAACAACGCTTCCGGGTTCCAGGCACCCTCCGCTGCTAGCGTGTGGAAATCCACCGCATAGTCTGCCACACTGAGGGAGTCCTGCCAAAGCTGGAGTAACCTCCGGGCAGCTTCTCTCCCGGACGCCGGCACGTCAAACTTTTGTCACCTCCGACCACGAATACCTCCAGACTGAGGCAGATGGCGGATTGTTGCACCCACACCACCGTGGCCCAGGCGAGTGCCCTCCCGGACACCAGCGTAATGATGTACGCTATCTTCGAACGGTCCAAGGGGAATGAAGAAGGCTGCAGCTCGAAAACGAGGGAGCACTGGCACAGAAAGGCCCAGCAGGTTCTGGAATCTCCATCGTAGCACTCCGGTGGAGGTAAGTGGGGTTCCTGGGAAACCGGGGTGACGTCGATGCTACCAGCCGGGTTACTTAAGGGCTGGGAGGTTACCGTTGTGGTAGGCTGCCAGTAGGCATCCCATGGAATTGCTCCCGCAATGCGTCCAAAGCTAGGTCGTGACATTCGGCCACGGCCTGGAACCTTTCCATCAGACCGCAAAGCAACTCCTTGTGCCTACCAATGGTGGCTCCTTGGGAGGAGATGGCATTGTGGAGCTTGTCCAAGTCTGCTGGGTCAGTCATGGCCAGTTCGTACTATAACGTTTCAGGTAAGATCCAAATGCAGACTGTGTTGAAGTAACAATGTTTATTACAGCAACAGGGGCAGGCAAACGACAGGTCAAGGCAGGCAGGGTTCGATAATCCAGAGTGGTGGGGCAAAGGTACAAGACGGCAGGCAGGCTCAGGGTCAGGTCAGGAAGAGGTTGGTAATCCAGAGTAGGGGCAAAGGTACAGGATGGCAGGCAGGCTCAGGGTCAGGGGCAGGCAGAGTGGTCAGGCAGGCGGGCTCAGAGTCCAGACAGGCAAGGGTAAAAACCAGGAGGGCGAGAAAAAGAGAGACTGGGGAAAAGCAAGAGCTGAGAAAACGCTGGTTGACTTGACAAACAAGAAGAACTGGCAACAGACCAACAGAGAACACAGGTATAAATGCACAGAGGATAATGGGGAAGATGAGCGACACCTGGAGGGGGGTGGAGACAATCACAAGGACAGATGAAACAGATCAGGGTGTGACATATACAGCTCATTGAGTGCGGTTTTAGTGCCAGCATCAGTCTGTGGTGGTATGTATACGTATATATGTAAAAAAGCGATAATATTCCGACCAAGAAGGCGTGTTTAGGTTCAAAGAGAGAGAAAATAAAAACATGGGGTCGACTCGTGCACACGCCTCCATCCCATTGTCCTCTGATAGAGCACTTACCAAAAGCGCTAATGTTTTTCAGCCAGTGGCTGGAATTACATCATTCAGCTTTTTCCCAACTTCTGAGAGCCTATGGGAGCCGTAGGAAGTGTCACGTTACAGCAAAGATCCTCAGTTTTCATTAAAGAGAGCCAAGAAGAACAAGAACTTGTCAGACAGGTCACTTCCTGTAAGGAATCTTCTCAGGGTTTTGCCTGCCATATGAGTTCTGTTATACTCACAGACACCATTCAAACAGTTTTAGAAACTTTAGGGTGTTTTCTATCCAAAGCCAATAATTATATGCATATTCTCGTTTCTGGGTAGTAGTAATAACCAGATTAAATTGGGTACGTTTTTTATCCGGCCGTGCAAATACTGCCCCCTACCCCCAACAGGTTAAGACAAAGGGTGGCTACTTTGAAAAATCTCAAATATAAATTATATTTTCATTTGTTTAACACTTTTTTGGTTACTACATGATTCCATATATGTTATTTCATAGTTTTGATGTCTTCAGTATTATTCTACAATGTAGAAAATAGTAAAAATAAAGAAAAACCTTGGAATGAGTTGGTGTGTCCAAACTTTTGACTGGAAGTGTTTACATATTCAAAATGGCACAGTAATGTCAACTTGTGTTCACTTTTCAATGGACCTCACTAGTTCTGTTGGATGATCTTCTATACACAGTGATCCCTACAACAACATCACAGCTTTGGACCCAGAGAAACTGAAGATCTTCAGAACTGTGAGAGAGATCACAGGTGTGTGTGTGTGTGTATATATATATGTGTGTGTGTTGAAGTTTCAAATGCATGTGTCTGTTTAGTGGCAGCAGTGTGAGTGATATGATATATTCGTGTTTGGAAGGTGTTCTGTGTTTTAACACTTTCTGCGGTTGCTAGACGTTCTGAGTATCCAGTCGTGGCCTGAAACTCTGACTGACCTGTCGGTGTTCTCTAACTTGGCAACCATACAAGGAAGAACCCTCTACAGGTGACCATCTATCTCTGTCTTTCTCACTCTCTGACATTAGACTTGTCTTTGTCTCTCTGCACTTAAGAAATATCTCTTTCACTTTCTACAGTATGTGTCCACTGAACCCATTTCCATCTCCATCTGTGCTTAACTGCATTGTAGACATGCATGCATAGACTGACCTGTTGTGTCTTGTGTGTCATGTCACCATTTTATCTCTCATCCCCTTTCACCCCATTTCTGCTCCTCTCTCTCTCTCTCTCTCTCTCTCTCTCTCTCGTTCCATCAGCGGAGGGCACTCTAAAAAGTCCAGTAGTGTGTGTGACAGTTGTTTTACTAATCTACCTGACTACTAATCTTCCTGATACTGTGTGAACTGATAAAACAACATCATACTCAGACAATGCTAAACAAAACAAAAATCCTCTGAATTGGTTACGAGTTGTCTTGAACTGTATGAGAAGTGTCTCAGCTGGTGATTTTAGTGTAGGTTGAGGTATAATCCTCATGATTGTATTCTGAACTTGATCATACCTTATGACCACCAGTGGATGAGGGAGGACGATTTTCTTTTCATGAGCATGGCCTTATTTGTATTACAGCATATTGGATGACTCTCATTCATATTCCATTCACCCAGTTCAATGTAACAGCGATAGGAGTAGGCTACTACATGATCCTCTAATTTTCCATATACCCATCATGAGGTTGCTACATCCTAGCCTATGAATGAAAGTTTACAACGTAGGTGCACACAGGTCGAGAGACAAATTTGAGGTGACAGACAGTGACATTCAATACCGCCTTACACACTCTTGCCTGCATCTAGCTGATATAGGCTGTGATCATTAGTCCAACAGCTGCAAACGAGAGTTTCTATTGGACAAATTCAGGTATGTTTATCCCCGTTTTGTTCCGTTTGCTTCCGTTTAAGAAACGTTTTTCAACAGAATGATTACACCCCTGATCACGCGTAACAGAGTTCACTCTCATAACAGCCACATTGTATTCCTGCTCTTCCCTTTGCTTGTGGGCTTCAATGCACAACAAATCATCTGTATGCGACCAGGCGAAAAAACCTTTCCAAGCCAAACCTCTACAAACAGCTCACATCGTTGTCACCATAAGCTAAAGTAACGTCATAGTCAGCATAGCTAAAATAACTAACGTGTTAGTAAACCCGCTAAAATCATACAGTAAAGTTAGTGTACAGTCAGTAAGCAGTTACACCGGCAGGCCCTGGTGGCAATAAATTAGTAAAACCAAAAGCTTAACTTGACTTGGAAGAGCTCCAATGTTGTGTTGGAAAGTCATAGCCAGCTAGCTAACATAGCATCCCTCTGTTTGAGCAGGGTGTTTCAGTAGGCTAAACTAGCTAGCTGCATTTGCTAGCTAAGTAAGTGAAACTGAAAGTGAAAAAAATGACTCTCTCTCTCTCGATTTCTCTCTTGCTTCTCCTTCATTTTGGAAGAAAGTAATTTGTTCAAAACTGTTCAACTATTGTCTTTCTGTCTCTACTCACCACATTTTATACACTGCAGTGCTAGCTAGCTGTAGTTTATGCTTTCAGTACTAGATTAATTCTCTGATCCTTTGATTGGGTAGACAACATGTCGGTTCATGCTGCAAGAGCTCTGATAGGTTTGAGGACGTCCTCCGGAAGTTGTCATAATTACTGTGTAAGTCTATGGAAGGGGGAGAGAACCATGAGCCTCCTAGGTTTTGTATTGAAGTCAATGTACCCAGAGGAGGACGGAAGCTAGCTGTCCTACGGCAACACCATGGTGCTACCCTACAGAGTGCTGTTGAGGCTACTATAGGCCTTCTTTTCAAAATTGTGTGTTTTAACCAGTTATTTGGTGACATGTCATTGTATTTACTATAGTTTTATCTTAATAACTTTTTTTAATGTTTTACATTTTAAATGTTTATGAAATTCACTGAGGAGGATGGTCCTCCCCTTCCTCCCGTGAGCAGTCTCCACTGATGACCACATTGGGTATTAGGAGTCTCTACCACAATAGCATATGAATTCCCTACATAATAACAACACACACATTTTCTGTCTACATGTAGACAATTAATTCATGTTTGGGAGCAGCAATGCCATATGCGGGATTCATTTACTTCTCTGTCCTGACTTGATTGATGTTCCCAGCACCAATATACATTTGTACATATTTTTTTCTGAAATATCCTCCATTCCCTCCACCTTAATTGTTCTCTCTCTCTTGGCTCTCCCTCTTTCTGTCATCACCCTATCCCTCTACCTTGCTCCTCTTCCTCCTCCTGCGTTCTTCCCTCCTCCCTCTTCTTCAGGGGCTACGCCCTGCTGGTAATGCGTATCCCGTCACTGACCTACCTGGGGCTGCGCTCACTGCAGAGCATCAATGACGGCGGCGTCTACATCACAGGAAACAGGAAGTTATGCTACCAGCACACCGTCAACTGGACACGCCACTTCAGTAGTAGCTCCCGCCCACAGCGCCACCAGAAGAACATCGACATCAAGGACAACCGACCCCAGAGCCAATGTGGTGAGACGGGGGATAGAGGAGAGAGATTGGGTGAAATCTTCAAAATCATTAAGTAAATGTAATTGTTTTGCGGGTACACTAGTGAATTACTAATAGTTTTTTTTGCATATTTTTTGTGTGTGTGTAGTTGCGGAGGGGCACGTGTGTGACCCTCTGTGTTCGTCAGAGGGGTGTTGGGGTGCTGGGCCGGACCAGTGTCTATCCTGTAAGAACTACAGCCGGGGGGGAACCTGTGTCAATCAGTGCAGATTTCTCACTGGGTCAGTACTCATTCAAAACAATGCATTTTTATTATAATGTAGATTTGTCAGTATGTCTCAATGTGTGTACGTGACTATGTGTTTAACCTACTTTTCAATCTCAATCTCTGCTTTTCTCCAGGAAGGGGCGTGAGTTTACAAGTCTGAAGGGCGAGTGTATGCCCTGTCACTCGGAGTGTGAGGTCCAGGAGGGACAGCCCACCTGCATAGGACTGGTATGCTCACCTCTGACATCTGCCCATAGACCTCTCTCAAAGCATCTTAAAAAGACAGTTCTATGAGCTCAGAGTGATCAGTTGAAAAGTGTCTCTCAAAGTATATCCAAAATGTAATGCTTCACTGCCACCTTGTGGATAATATTTTGGACCACAATTACAAAGATATTGTCAACTGTCTCCATCTCTCCATCCCCCTCTACCGCTCTCTCCCCCTCTCTCGCTTGCTCGCTCTCTTGCTTTCTTTCTCCCTCTCACTCTCTCACTTTCTCTCGGCAGGGAGCTAATGAGTGTGTGGTGTGTGCCAGTCTGAGGGACGGTCCTCACTGTGTGTCCTCATGCCCTGAAGGAGTGATGGGGGAGAAGGGTCTCATCTTTAAATACCCCAACCAGCAGAGACGCTGTGAGCCCTGCCACCTCAACTGCACCCAGGGGTGAGAGACAAGTTAGAGAATGGGGCTAGTGTGTGTGTGTGTGTGTGTGTGTGTGTCTGTGTGTGTGTGTGTGTGTGTGTAAATATCTCTCTGCTCTGTGTTTTCAGTTGCTCAGGCCCAGGAATTGGGGACTGTTTGGACTCCACCAGATTAACTGATAGGTGAGTGTAGTTTCTATATTTTTTTTACCTGTGACTGACAACCTGATTTATCCTCACTGTAAGTTTTGTTTAGTCTAGAATGTAGCATTATTCATTATTGTATATCAGGTGCTGATTGGCTGATACATGTGTGTCTTTCCAGCCAATCCATTACAGGAATTGTTTTGGGAGTATTGGCAGCAGTGATAGTGGGCTTCTCCATCTTTGTGATGAGTGTTCTGTACCGCCGAGGTCTTGCCATCCGGCGCAAGAGAGCCATGAGGAGATACCTGGAGAGTGGAGAGGTGAGGTGGGAGGGGAGTGTGTGTGTGTCAGAGAGCGCCAGAGCGAGAGAGAGAATTAGGATCTCTTAATAAGAGTATGTGTATGTGTAGTCTATTGTCTTGATATGTGTTGATATTAATTGTGTGCATGACGTGTATGTGTCTGTAGAGTTTTGAGCCTTTGGACCCTGGTGAGAAAGTGGTCAAAGTTCATGCCAGGATCCTGAAGGACACGGAACTCCGTAAGATCAAGCTACTGGGCACCGGTGTGTTTGGCTCCGTCCACAAGGTGTTTACATCATTAACCGTCACCCTCTTAAAGCCCCTATTATCATCATCACCCTGCACCTCTCTGATTTTCCCGTAGGCCCTACATGTATTGTGCTACTTACCTTACTTGTTTTTGTTTCATTGTGAGGTAACCCCTCTCCCCCTCTCTTTTCCTCCATATTTCTCAGGGCATTTGGATTCCTGAAGGTGACTCAGTGAAGATCCCCGTGGCCATAAAGACTATTCATGATCGAATGGGGCAAAATACCTTCCATGAGATCACAGAGGTAAGAAAAGACTCTCACATGCCCACTCTCAAGAACCCCTGCCCCTTAAAGCATACTGACCTAATACCCACTTATCTTGACTCTTGCTGCACCCCACCGACACACATCACTGTTGCAGTTGTTAATATGTATGTTATTACCAGTCAAAAGTTTGGACACACCTACTCATTCCACAAATGAATTCTTAAAACCTGTTATGGCTAGGGGTTCCGCTAGTGGAACTTTTCGACAACATCCGGTGAAATTGCAGAGCGCAAAATTAATTTAAAAAAAAAAAGAAATATTTAACTTTCATACATTCACAAGTGCAATACACCAAATTAAAGCTTAACTTCTTGTTAATCTAGCCACCGTGTCAGATTTCAAAAAGTCTTTACGGCGAAAGCAAACCATGCGATTATCTGAGGACAGCACCCCATCAAACAAACACATGACAATCACATTTCAACCCGCCAGGCGTGACACAAAACTCAGAAATAACGATACAATTCATGTCTTACCTTTGAATAACTTCTTCTGTTGGCACTCCAGTATGTCCCATAAACATCACAAATGGTCCTTTTGTTCGATTAATTCTGTCGTTATATCTCCAAAATGTCAATTTATTTGGCGCGTTTGATTCAGAAAAACACCGGTTCCAACTCGCCCTGCATGACTACAAAATATCTAATAAGTTACCTGTAAACGCTGTCCAAACATTTCAAACAACTTTCCTAATCCAACTTTAGGTATTTTAAAACGTAAATAATTGATCAAATTTAAGACGGGATAAACTGTGTTCAATATCGGATAAAAACAACGTGAAGCGCGTGACTGTCACAACTTCCACCGAAGTTGGCTCCTCTCCTTGTTCGGGCGGCGTTCGGCGATCGACGTCACCGGTTTTCTAGCCATCGCCGCTCCATTTTTCATATGTCCATTGGTCTTGTCTTGTTTCATACAGACCTGGTTTTCATTTCCCCAATCAATCTACTTGTATTTAACCCTCTGTTTCCCATCATGTATTTGTGTGTAATTGTTTCATGTTATTGTGGTGTTTTGTTACGCGCCTTACTTTTGTTATGTTCCGTGTTTTGAGCGCATTTGAATTATGTAGTGCTCTCGTTTTGGAACAAAAATAAAAGTGTGCCTGTTATCATTACTCTGCTCTGACTTCGCCTCTAGTACACCCCTTGACAGTGACCTGGAGCGCGCATCAAAACAGTAGAGAGCACTAGGCTGGACCCTCGTTCTGAAGAGCCGTACTTCTTCATTTCTCTAAAGAAAAACATCAACCAATTTCTAAAGACTGTTGACATCTAGTGTAAGCAATAGGAACTGCAACCAAGTGCCACAGAAATCTAGGTTCCCATAGAAAACCAATTGAAAACAGTCACCTCAACAACAACAAAAATGCCTGGATGGTTTGTCCTCCCAGTTTCGCCTGCCAAATAAGTTCTGTTATACTCACAGACATTATTTTAACAATTTTCAAAACTTTTGAGTGTTTTCTATCCACATCTACCAATTATATGCATATCCTAGCTTCTGGGCCTGAGTAGCTGTCATGTCCTGACCAATATATAGGTATTATTTGTATTATATTTGGTCAGGACGTGGCAGAGGTATATTTGTTTTGTATTATGGGGTTTTGTGTGTGTGGTGTAGTGGGGTGTGTTAGTTTTGGTATAGGTTCTAGGTTTGTTTTTCTATGTGTAGAGTTGGGTGCTGGACTCTCAATTGGAGGCAGGTGTTTCTAGTTGCCTCTGATTGGGAGTCCTATAAGTAGGTGTGTGTTTGTTTGGTTTTCGTGGGTAGTTGTATTTTGCACTGTGTTTCGTTTCACCTGTGAAACTGTCACCTTTCTCCTTTGCGTGTTTATTTTGTTTTGTCGTTTCCATCTATAATAAATATGATGTGGAACAGTCAACCCGCTGCGTATTGGTCATCGAGTGATTTCGACATATCTTCCGATGAGGGAGAATACGAGGAACGTGACAGTAGCAGGCAGTTTACTTTGGGCACGCTTTTCATCCGGACGTGAAAATACCGCCCCCTATCCCAAAGAGGTTGACACACCTGTTAATTGAAATGCATTCCAGGTGACTACCTCATGAAGCTGGTTGAGAGAATTCCAAGACTATGCAAAGCTGTCATCAAGGCAAAGGGTAGCTACTTTGAAGAATATAAAATATTAAATATATTTTTATTTGTTTAACACATTTTTGGTTACTACATGATTCCATGTGTTATTTCATAGTTTTGATGTCTATTTTTTTGTGTCTATTCTACAATGTATAAAATAGTAAAAATAAAGAAAAACCCTTGAATGAGTAGGTGTGTCCAAACTTTTGACTATTTATATTGATATTGTTGTTTTTTATTACCATTTCATTATTTTATTTCACTTAGTTCTGCATGTTGCAGCTCGAGGCCTAAGATGTTCACTTTACCCTGCAATCACACCTGCAACCCTGTACATGTAACTATTAAACACTGAATCTCTGAGAAAAAAATAAACTCTTATTAATGCTGTTAGATGTTAACCCCTGCAGCACATGTTGGCGATGGGTAGCTTGGACCACCAGTACATCGTCAGGCTCTTAGGTGTCTGTCCAGGTGCTAGTCTCCAGCTGGTCACCCAGCTAAGCAATCAGGGGTCCTTACTGGAGCACATCAGACACCACGGGGATAGCCTGGACCCACAGAGGCTGCTCAACTGGTGTGTGCAGATTGCCAAGGTGAGATACCGGTGTGTGTGGTGGTGGTTGGTTGGTTGGTTGGTGGTGGTTGGGTGAGCGGGTGAGTGATTATGTACAGTGCCATCAGAAAGTATTCACACCCCTTGACTTTTTCCATATTTTGTTGTGTTACAGCCTGAATTTTTTACAAATTAATTAAAAGTGAAAAGCTGATATGTCTTGGGTCAATAAGTATTCAACCTCTTTGTTATGGCAAGCATAAAAACGTACAGGAGTAAAAATGTGCTTAAGAAGTCACATAATAAGTTGCATGGACATGATTTTTTTAATGACTACCCCATCTCTGTACGCCACACATACAATTATCTCTAAGTTCCCTCAGTCAAAGTACATTTTAAGCACAGATTCAACCACAAAGAAGAGGAAGGTTTTCCAATGCCTCGCAAAGAAGGGCAACAATTTGTTTTTAAATCAATTACGCTTTAGATGGTGTATCAATACACCCAGTCACTACAAAAATTCAGGTGTCCTTCATAACTCAGTTGCCGGAGAGGAAGGAAATGGCTCTGGGATTTCACTATGAGGCCAATGGTGATTTTAAAACTGTTACAGAGTTAAATGGCTGTGATAAAAAAATATATTTAACCTTTATTTAACTAGGCAAGTCAGTTAAGAAGAAATTATTATTTATAATGACGGCCTACAACGGCCAAACCCAGGCGATGCTGGGCCAATTGTGCACTGCCCTTTGGGACTCCCAATCACGCCAGTAACTAAGGAAGGATCAATAACATTGTAGTTACTCCACAATACTAACCTAAATGACAGAGTGAAAAGAAGGAAGCTTGTATAGAATAAAAAATATTCCAAAACATGCATCCTGTTTGCAATAAGGCAAAAATGGGGCAAAGAAATGAACTTTTTGTCCTGAATACAAAGTGTTTTATGTTTCGGGAAAATCCAACACAATATCACTGAGTACCACTCATCATATTTTCAAGCATGATGGTGGCTGCATCATGTTATGAGTATGCTTCAGAGGAATAATGTATGTTAGTATTACGTGAATGCAAAAAATGTCAATTGTTTTTAATGGTATGCTGTATTTATTGATAAACTAGGGACTAGGACTAGGACTAAGGAGTTATTTAGGATAAAATAAAACAGATAAGAGCTAAGCACAGGCAAAATACTATAGTAAATCCTGGTTCAGTCTGCTTTACACCAGACATTGGGTGACAAATTCACATTTCAGCAGGACAATAACCTGAAACACAAGGTCAAATATATACTGAAGTTGCTTACCAAGACAACATTGAATGTTCCTGAGTGGCCTAGCAACAGTTACTTAAATCGGATTGAAAATCTATGGCAAGACTTCAAAATGGCTGTCTAGCAATGATCAACTACCAACTTGACAGAGCTTGAAGAATTTATTTATTGCAAATATTGTACAATCCAGGTATTGAAAGCTCTTAGGGTCTTATCCAGAAACACTCACAGCTGTAACCGCTGCCATAGGTAATTCTAATCATTGAATTTTTCTTACACTTTGACATTACAGAGGATTGTGTGTCGATCGTTGTCAAAAGAAAGGACAATTAAATACATTTTAATCCCACTTTGTAACTTAACAACATTTGTAAAATGTCAAGTGTGTGAATACTTTCTGAAGGCACTGTATATGACAGAAGTGTATGTGATAAAGGTGTGTGTGGGATTGTGTATGTAACCGAGGTGTGTGTGTGTGCTCTCCCCTGTCAGGGTATGTACTATCTGGAGGAACACATGATGGTCCACAGAAACCTGGCAGCCCGTAACGTGCTCCTGAAGAGTGACTACATGGTCCAGATCTCTGACTACGGCATCACAGACCTGCTCTACCCCGATGACAAAAAGTACTTCTACAATGAGGTGAAAGTGTGTTGACTTCCTCGTTAGGTCACATGGAAAAACTAGACATGGATAATGTCTCAGCCTATTATTTATCTTCTGCTCAAAATTGTCTAGAAGCATCTGCTGTCATTTGTCTTAAGTGAGATGTTGACTAGGTAAATGCCCTGTTTCTATACGTGTTTTGTATTGCTGCCATGAACACTAACTAATATGTTTTTTTCCAGTGGCCACAGGCTTTGAACTCGGTGTAATTCATGGTGACATAGTTCCCTGTCTTGTCTCTCTCACCACAGACGGCCATTAAATGGATGGCTCTGGAGAGCATCTTGTTCCGCAGATACACACATCAAAGTGATGTCTGGAGCTATGGTGAGTCACTGTGTGTGTGTTTGTGTGTGGGTTTCATGTGCTTTTATAGACTTTTATATCAACGGTAAGAAAGTTCAAAGTACTTGTGTGTATGTGTATGTTGAGTTACCATAATTTTATACTGTCTTATATTTCTCCGTCTTGCAGGAGTGACAGTGTGGGAGATGATGTCATACGGGGCGGAGCCCTACTCGGCGATGCGTCCACAGGAAGTGCCAGACCTTCTGGAGAAGGGCGAGCGTCTTTCCCAGCCACCCATCTGCACCATAGATGTCTACATGGTCATGGTCAAGTGTGAGTGACCACCCTCTCTCCTTCACCCTCAATACCAATATACCTAGCTTTCCCTCTACCCACTCTGCCAAAGAAACAGTGGTAACTCCCGGGTGCTGTTATCTACTGTGAGCAAGCTCCTCCAACCTGTGAACAATTCTTCTACCTCAGCCTCCCCAGAAAGGTGCAATCAATACCTGGGCTTCTTCCAAAGCAAAATGTAAAACATGAATAACACCATCCTGCCCTCTCCAGCCCTGGTAGTTGAGCTACTGAGTCCTACCCTCCCTGAGTCAAGGTTCTCCACCTTCACCACAGTCACTGCAGCTGATGAAGTCAGCTGGTTAGGACAATGAAGCCCACCACTTGCTCACTTGACCCTATCACCACCTCCCTTGTGACAACCTGCTTACCTGCTCTAGAGCCTTTCTTCACAGAAATTATCAACACGTTTCTTATCACTGGATGTGTCCCTCCTCAGCTCAAACTGGCCGCAGTCACACCAGTACTTAAAAAGCTTGGATCTGACCCTGACAACCTACAGAACTACAGGCCTATTTCCAATCTGCCCTTCCTGAGTAAGCTGTTTCTGGCCAACTCCAAAACCATCTGGCCACTCACAACCTACTTGAGCCCTTCCAGTTGGGTTTCAGAGCTAGACACAGCACTTAGACTGCCATGGTAATGGCCACTAATGACCTCCTCATGAATGCTGACTCTGGGGCTGCCAGCATCCTCATACTGCTGGACCTCGGTGCAGCACTCAACACGGTCAGCGACACCATCCTGCTGAACTGCATGGAGAAGCCCCTTGGCCTGTCAGACACTGTCCTGAACTTGTTCAGGTCCTATCTCACTGATCGCTACAAGTTTGTAGCCATTGGTCCTAGTAGGTCACACACAGTTGTAGTCAGACAGGGGGTGCCTCAAGTGCTAGTGCTGGTTAAGTTTATTTAATTTTGATGTATTTTTTTTTTTTGGGGGGGGGGGGGGTTCGAGGTGAGGAGGACGATTATTTAAGATACTGTTTTAAGAGGTAGGGTTTCAGATGTTTTTTGAAGATGGGCAGGGACTCTGTTGTCCTAGCTTCAGGGGGAAGCTGGTTCCACCATTGGGGTGCCAGGACAGAGAGGAGCTTGGACTCGGCTGAGCCGGAGCAGAATGGCATGCTCAGGTTGGGGTGTAGGGTTTGAGCATAGCCTGAAGGTAGGGAGGGGCAGTTCCTCTTGCTGTTCCGTAGGCAAGTACCATGGTCTTGTAGTGGATGTGAGTTTCAACTGCAAGCCAGTGGAGTGTGTGTAGGAGTGGGGTGATATGAGAGAACTTGGGAAGGTTGAAAACCAGGCAGGCTGCAGCGTTCTGCAGGGGTTTGATGGCACAAGCAGGGAGCCCAGACAACAGTGAGTTTCAGTAGTCTAGACAGGAGAGGACAAGTGCCTGGATTAGGACCTGCGGCGCTTATGTGTGAGGTAGGGTCGTACTCTATGGATGTTGTAGAGCATGAACCTGCAGGAGCAGGTCAATGCTTGGATGTTTGCAGAGAATGACAGGGGGTTGTCCAGGGTCACGCCAAGGTTCTTTGCACTGTGATGGCGACACTGTGGAGTTGTAAACCTTGATGGAGAGGTCTTTGAGCGGGGAGACTTTCCTCGGGAGGAAGAGCAGTTCCGTCTTGTTGAGATTGAGCCTGTGGTGGGCCGACATCCAAGTTGAGATATCTGCCAGGCACGCAGAGATGCGCGTCGCCACCTGGGTGTCAGAAGGGGGGAAGGAGAAAATTAGTTGAGTGTCATCCTCATAGCAATGATAGGAGACACCATGTGAGGATATGACGGAGCTGAGTGACTTGGTGTATAGAGAGAAGAGGAGCGGGCCTAGAACCGAGGCCTGGGGGACACCTTTAGTGAGACTACGTGGTGCAGACACAGATCCTCTCCACGTCACCTTGTAGGGTAGTTCTGTGTGAGTGAGATCAGTGGACTCAATAGGCTGAGTGAATGATTAGTTGATGTTGTCAACCTTTTTCTCAAAGTGGTTGACAAAGTCGTCTGCAGAGAAAGAGGAGGGATGGGGTAGTGGATTAAGCAGGAAGAAGAAGGTAGACAAGAGTTTCCTAGGGTTAGAGGCAGAAGCTTGAAATGTAGAGTGGTAGAAAGTGGCTTTAGCAGTGAATACAGAGGAAGAGAAGGTAGAGAGGAGGGAGTGAAAGGATTAGTTAAGTTTCCTCCATTTTCGCTCAGCTGCCCGCAGCCCTGTCCTGTAAGCTCGCAATGAGTCACTCAGCCACGGAACAAGAGGTGAGGGCAGAGCCAGCCGGGAGGAAAGGGGACAGCGCGAGTCATAGGATGTGGAAAGGGAGGAGAGTAGGGATGAAGAGGCAGAATCAGGAGACAGGAGGGAGAAGGATTTAGCAGAATGGAGAGATTATAGGATAGAAGAGGAGAGAGTAGTTGGAGAGAGAGAGTAAGGATTGCGATGGCGCATGACTATCTGGGTAGGGGCTGTGGTTAGGGTTGGAGGAAAGAGAAACGAAAACAGAGTTGGAAAGAAATTAATCGAAGGCAGACGTTGGGAGGTTGAAGTTGCCAAGTACGAAGAGCGGTGAGCCATCGTCAGGAAATTAGCTTATCAAGGTGTCAAGCTCATTGAGGAACTTTCCAAGGGCACCTGGTGGGCAATGGATTACAATAATGTTAAGCTTGAGTGGACAAGTGACAGTGACATTATGGAATTCAAATGAGGAGATGGAAAATCTCCACTTAGGAGAAATGAGTAGACCTGTGACACCACCGTGATGACCAGATGCTCTCGGACTATGAGAGAAAACATAGTCAGAAAGAGCAGCTGGAGTAGCAGGGTTCCCTTGGGTGACCCATGTCTCCGTCAGGGCCAAAATGTCAAGGGACTGAAGGGCAGCATAGGCTGAGATTAACTCTGTGTTCATGACCGCAGATCGGCAGTTCCAAACGCTGCCAGAGACCCAGAATTCCACATGGCTTGTGCACGCAGGGTACACTAAATTAGAAGGGTTTTTTATTAATATATATTTTTAATTCAGCACCCCTACTTCCAATGCCCACTGCACTTCTGGTCAGCTGCCTGCAGGACATCGAGGCATGGATGGAGTTGAGCTTCCTGCAGTTAAACTGCAAAAAGACAGAGGTCGTCCGGATTGGCACTTGCACTATCATCAGCAGCTTCAGCCTCAATATTGATCGTGTCAAGGTCCTCCCCTCCAGTCAGGTTGACATCCTGGGTGTGATATTTGACAGTCAGCTCTCGTTTGATGCCCACATCAAGAGTATGACCAAAGTTTAATATGTCCATTTACGGAACATTGCCAGGTTAAGACCTATGCGATCACAACCTGCAGCTGAGCGACTCCTACACGCCTTTATTTCATCCCGTCTGGACTATTCTAACACCATTTTTGTTGGCGCATCTGCCAAGTGCCTAAACAGGCTACAATATGTCCAGAACTGTGCTGCACATGTCCTCACCCACGTGTCCTTAGAGTACACTGGATGTATTACATTGAAATAATTAGTTTTGATCTGAAAGTATAGTTGATAAAGAATGCACAAACAACTGGCACTTTATTTTCAATGGGACTCACGTGGCATTATTATAATTTACAGGCTGGATGATTGACGAGAATGTCCGTCCCACCTTCAAGGAACTGGCCAATGAGTTTACCAGAATGGCCAGGGACCCGCCGAGGTACCTTGTGATCAAGGTAAGACAGAATGCCATCTTTGGGAGAAATCAGTTATCAGTAGCCCTACAAATCTATATGCTAAGAATGTCCTTTTCCACTCCCAAATGCCAGTCATTACAGCCCAAAGACTGTGCCGTTTACTTGACAGTCACACTCTTGTTCATCCAAACCAAATGTCAGCTCATGAGGATAATAATGTTGTTGGAGAATTTGATGATGACTGAAGTTGCATTCCACCAGGGGGAATGCAGCCCGTTGGACTCTCCCTCAGATGTATCTTACCAACGAAACACAAAGCTGGATGACATGGAGGCGGGGCAGGAGGACCAGGATGAGGACGGCACGCCCCCTCTCTACCGGTCACAGGCCAGGAGTCTCTCGAGACTTTCAGGAATGGACAGTCACAGGGTGAGGGCTCATATTAGTCATCTCTCCATATTCATACACTATACAAGGAGCCACAAGTTTTTCCGGACCATGTGACCTATCTAGGAAAACCCCTGGCCCGTATCTATGTAACATGGGCAGATCGAACCACCTTTTGGTTACCCTGTTTTCCTCTAATCCCCATTCTGTCCCATTTCTGTATTCCCCTCAGGGTGTTCACAGCAGTCAGGCTGGATACCTGCCTATGACCCCAGGACTGGATAACCCTCAGGTCAGTCACTGGAGATGAACCATGACCATTTTGCATACAAACATACACTACCGTTCAAAAGTTTGGGGTCACTTAGAAATGTCCTTGTTTTTGGAAAGAAAAGCACATTTTTTGTCCATTAAAATAACATCAAATTGATCAGAAATACAGTGTAGACATTGTTAATGTTGTAAATGACTATTGTAGCTGGAAACAGCAGATTTGTTTTATGGAATATCTACATAGGCGTACAGAGGCCCATTATCAGCAACCATCACTCCTGTGTTCCAATGGCACGTTGTGTTAGCTAATCCAAGTTTATGATTTAAAAGGCTAATTGTTCATTAGAAAACCCTTTTCAATTATGTTAGCACAGCTGAAAACTGTTGTTCTGATTAAAGAAGCAATAAAACTGGCCGTCTTTAGACTATCTGAGTATCTGGAGCATTATCATTTGTGGGTTCGATTACAGGCTCAAAATGGCCAGAAACAAAGACCTTTCTTCTGAAACTCGTCGGTCTATTCTTGTTCTGAGAAATTATTCCATGTGAGAAATTGCCAAGAAATTAAAGATCTTGTACAACGCTGTGTACTACTTCCTTCACAGAACAGCGCAAACTGGCTCTAACCAGAATAGAAAGAGGAGTGGGATGCCCCAGTGCATAACTGAGCAAGAGGACAAGTTCATTAGTGTCTAGTTTGAGAAACAGATACCTCACAAGTCCTCAACTTGCAGCTTCATTAAATAGTACCCGCAAAACACCAGTCTCAACGTCAACAGTGAAGAGGCGACTCCGGGATGCTGGCCTTCTAGGCAGAGTTCCTCTGTTCAGTGTCTGTGTTCTTTTGCCCATCTTAATCTTTTTTTTTTTATTGGCCAGTCTGAGACATGGCTTTTTCTTTGCAACTCTGCCTAACTGCCATAATTGCAAAAGGGTTTTCTAATGATCAATTAGCCTTTTAAAATGATAAACTTGTATTAGCTAACACAACGTGCCATTGGAACACAGGAGTGATGGTTGCTGATAATGGGCCTCTGTACGCCTATGTAGATATTCCATTAAAAATCTGCCGTTTCCAGCTACAATAGTCATTTACAACATTAACAATGTCTACACTGTATTTCTGATCAAATCGATGTTATTTTAATGGGGGAAAAAATGCTTTTCTTTCCAAAAACAATGACATTTCTAAGTGACCCCAAACTTATGAACAGTAGTGTACTTGAAAACGTGAACATGCTAACACCTCTTCCACCCTATATCAATCCTATAGGATTGATCACTCATATTGCATTATACCCCTTATTCCCCTGTATAGATGGTGTGGCCATCAGCGTCCCGCTCTCGCCTCAATTCCGCCCGCACCATGTCAGAGAGTTCCGAAGGGCGGGGCACTGTGGTGGAGCTGGAGATGAGCGAATACTTTTTATTGACTGGCAGCATGCGGAGAAAGCGGCATCGGGAGGACAGTGCCTACATGTCCCAGAGGGACAGCATGTCAGGGGGGCCGTCTGAGACCCCCTCCCCTGACACAGAGGGGGAGAAGGACCAGAGCGGATACATGCTCCCCGGACTGGGTGACAGCCCAGAGAGAGGTGATATATCAGAGATAGATGACGCAAACCAACATACCACACAATATGTATAGAAACATCTATCTTTGAGTTTCTGTCTGTTGAACATGTTGCATTTATGAATGTTCATTAAGCCATATAAAAAGTGTATATGGTTTTGCATGACATGTGTTTGGGGATGGTTGCATGGCATTGTTATAACTCTGAGTATATGAATGTCAGTATTAATTGCAAGAGGACTCAGATCATTTCAGATCCCTGGATCACCTTACTCACTCCTTTTTATCTTGTCACTCTTCTCCACAGAGACCATACTGTTTAGCTCCCAGGTCACCCTGCTTCACGGGAAGACATCCAAGGTCTCCTCATACCCATCAGGACCCTTGGAGGACCATGACAGGGCCTGTGAGGAATATGAGTACATGAACAAACAGGCGTCCATTATGTATCTCTCCCCCAGGCAGCAACCTGGACATTCCAATGATGGCCCACAGCGGCTGAAGATGAACAAGAGGCAATGCTCTTCTGTGCCGGACACAGAGTACTCAAAGTGCATGGGGTACAGGACATCAGCTGGGGAGAACAGGGGAGGCCAAACCAAGAATGAAGAACACCAGGACTATGAATTCCCTGCTCTCAACTCTGATTCAGACAACACAGAGCAACATGGCTCTGGTGATGTGGAATACAAGTACATGGACATTCGAGGTGTTGGACCAGGGGCCAGTGAAAGACCAGACGATCCCCCAACACGAGATGTCCCTCATCCTGGGGCTACGCCTAAACAGCGGATGAGAGGCGAGAGAGAGGTGGAGGAAGAGGAGGATGACGAATACATAGAAAAGGATGACTATCAGTACACTAACAGGCAGCCCAAGCTGCGGCAGACTCTGCGAGGCAGGGAGGGTCTGAGGATGCAAGGAGGAGGAGAGGGAGAGGTGGATGAGTACGAGGACATGGATTCCCTGGCCGCCCCTGGAGCTGGGGACCCAGTGGAGTACGAGAATGTGCAGAGAGAAGGTGAAGGCGCAGTGGGAGGTATGGAGGGTCAGCACACAGGGATGGGGGCATTTGTAAAAGTGCGTGCAGGGGTAGGGGAACCTAGTGGCGGAGATTGCTCCTTTGACAATCCAGACTATTGGCAGAGCAGGTTGTTCCTGAAGCTTAATGCTGTGAACACGTAGGGAAGTGGACCTCCCTCGCTGGCACTGAAGAGGATAGCCGCCTCTGTAGCTCTTCCATGCCAATTGAAATCAATGAAGGACCAGGGGAGGGGAGAAAGCCATCCAATATTAAACATATGTATGGCATGTTTATAACTATATTTATTTTATTTTATGTTATTTTTTTTTTTACCACGTTTTCTCCCCAATTTCGTGGTATCCAACTGGTAGTTACAGTCTTGTCTCATCGCTGCAACTCCCGTACGGACTCGGGAGAGGCGAAGGTCGAGAGCTGTGCGTCCACCGAAACACAACCCAACCCAGCTGCACTGCTTCTTGACACAATGCCCACTTAACCCAGAAGCCAGCTGTACCAATGTGTCGGAGGAAACACCGTGAACCTGGCGACCGTGTCAACATGCACTGCGCCCGGCCCGCCACAGGAGTTGCTAGTGCGCGATGGGACAAGGACATCCCTGCCGACCAAACCCTCCCCTAACCCAGACGACGCTGGGCCAATTGTGTGCTGCCCCATGGGTCTCCCGGTAAAGGCCAGCTGCAACAGAGCCTGGACTCGAACCCAGAATCTCTATGTTTGTATCTTTAATGTGTCTGTTACAGGTTTACATTGATCATGTTTTTATCCATAATAACATAAGCTTTGGGATGTTTTCTTTCTGTATTACAAGTGGAAGGCACTGTGAGTGAGGGAGGCACTAAATGAAATGGCCAGATTACAAGCTTTGTATTTGTGTTTACTTATAAGAACAAAAAATGTATTTGTACAATGTCCTTTTTCTCTTGTATTTTCATGTTTTGAATATGTTAATGTTACCTTTTAGTGATTTTTTTTGCTTTTTTAATAATAAAATTCTTTGAAGAATGTACATAATTGTTATTTATCAGGGGGACATAGTTCTCATTCAGTTTGTTGATACTAGATCTTTAGTGCTATTGTGCTGGTCTTGCTGTTTTCTTCTGACAGTCCCATTTATTGGGGTAAGTGAGAAATGAATGGGCACGTTCCATGTCATCTTTATTGCACTTGGTTTGAGCAGATTACTGGAGCTCAACACCAGAAACAACATCCATGCTTAAAAGCGCAGCATGCACTCTGGTACTGAAATCCATGCCTGAGGCTGGCCGTTTCCTCACCTGGGCAGTGTGCGTGCACCTACTGTAATTTTGTCCTAGCTCTCCAGTTCAGTGCTTCTTCATTCATTTATCTTTTCAGAAACCAAATCAGTTTTGACCATATTCGAATATCGAATAAATCAGAATGTTTTCAAATGTTTAGCCTACTTGTAAGACACTCAAATGTTCCTCTCCCCTTAGGGCATCAAAAGAAATGGCACAGAGCTGATATTTCCATGATTAACACAAACTTAATTCAAAACAGATGATCATGTGGTATTTGTATTTTATCACATTATAAATTAACAACTTGTCTTGACAAAGGCAGTAAGGCCCCCTGTTGGGATGGGGTTTCTCTCCGTATATCGTGCTCAGTGAGTCAGTGATCAGTGTTGTCTGGATTGACGATAACTGCCTAATCATTTTCCGTCTGTATCTAATGGACTCTTCTCCAGAGTATCGACTGCTCCAGAGTCACCGGAGAATATGATGATTAGGATGAGGATGTGTCACCCACATTTTGCACAATATTTACTACTTGAGTCAGTAATGATTAGAACCTTTCTTGGCATGTTGTACTCGCAGCAAAGGTGCTGCTCCGTCACAGTGCCAATCCAAAAAAAGACGACCTGGAACGCAACCCATGTTGTGGATGTAGATGAATGTGTGAAATGTAGTTTATTATGTGGTGCTAAGTGTATATGTATAGTAACTAGAAGGGGATTAAAAACTACAATCTAAACCATGAAGCTTCACTTCTCATTTTGGCGGCATGGTTGTTGGGACGTTTTTTGTTCTTACGTAGAAAGAAGGTGGGAGGAGAATCTGGGACGAGGAGGCTGGGCTTTAGCAGCGGAGTAGAGCTTTGGATGTGTGTGTATAGGTCTTGGAGCTTGACATATCAGGAAAACTGTTGTAAAGAGAGCCGTTGTCAAGATGTCTGACAACGAAGAACAAGAACAGACCATCGCGGAGGACTTGGTTGTCACCAAGTACAAAATGGGAGGTGACATCGCCAACCGTAAGTGTCCGATCGGAGGGACTTGAAATGAGGTGACCTACTCTGCATGCCTTTCGTTTCGTACACACAGCCCGTAGTGACAGTGGTAGTCACCATAACAGGTAGGCACATACCAATGGCCTTGTTCGAGAGCGTCAAAACAGTGAATGTCCATGGGTAAATTGTGACTGACTGACTGATCTACAAATAATAATGAGTCGTTATTTATGATGCAAGGTGATGTTGGACATCAGCCAGTTGGCAGTCGCATGTACTGTCGTTTGTAATGTCGAACAAGCCCAATCAATGACTAAGAAGGCACAGTCCAACAGCCATGTGCTTTGACATGCTAGTCGCAGTTTTAGAAACGTGTGGAATGGAAATAGGGCCCGCTCCTAGTTGTCTTGTAACTGTTGGTGCTAGCAAGCTGACTTCACGTTAACGTTGTTTTGTGAACAATGTTAACGCGGTTATTTTGTCAAGAACGTAGGCTAACTGTTATATCATCTACAGTCACATCAGACAGCTAACTGTCGAGTTTAGCACGCAAGCTAGCTAACCAAACACCTTATTTGTTAGTTATCTAGATGTAGCTAGTTGACTAGCTATTCTATAAGTCCTAGCTAGCTAGTTCACAGTTTGGGGATAACTGCATTTATGTTGCCTGACTAACAGATTAATTGGAACAACAGAGTTTGATAGTTAGCCAGCTGTGTGGGTGGTGTGGGTAGGTAGCTATTTAACGTTAGTTTACTTGTTCCAAGTGAAGTGAAATGTAGGTCTAACGGATTAACTGTTAACTACAGTGCCTTAAGAAAGTATTCACACCCGTTGACTTTTTCCACATTTTGGTGTTCCAGTCTGAATTTAAAAATGATTAAATTGACATGTGCCACTGATCTACACACAATACCCCACAATGTCAGTGGATTTTTGTTTTTAGAGACTTTTGCAAATGTAATAAAAAAAGAAACTGAAATGTTTTGAGTCAATAATTATTCTACCACTTTGTTATGGCATGCCTAAGTATTGAATATTTCAGGAGTAAATATTTGCTTAACAAATCATATGTTGCATGACTCACTCTGTGTGCAGTAATTGTGTTCAAGAAAAATGTATGATCAACGCATCTCTGTACCCCACACATACAATTACATGTAAGGACCCTCATTCGAGTAGTGAATTTCAAGCACACATTCAAGCACAAAAAACAGGGAGGTTTTTCAATGCCTCGCAAAGAAGGGCAGCTATTGGTAGATGGGTAAAAATAGCTGACACTGCATTGAGCATGGTGAAGTTATTAATTACGCTTTGGATGGTGTATCAATACACCCAGTCACTAAAGATACAGGGAGTCCTTCCTAACTCTGTTGCCGGAGAGGAAGGAAACCGCTCAGCGATTTCACCATGAGGCCATTGGTGATTTTTAAAACCATTACAGAGTTAAATGGCTGTGATAGGAGAAAACAACTGAGGATGGATCAACAACATTGTAGTTACTCCACAATACTAACCAATGACGGTGTAGGCCGTCATTGTAAATAAGAATTTGTTCTTAACTGACTTGCCTAGTTAAAGGTTACATATAAAAATGTATTAATAGGTGCTGTATGTGTGAAGTACAGAGATGAGGTAGTCATTCAAAAATCACGGTTAACACTACACACAGTAAGTGTGCACCTTATGTGACTTGTTAAACACATTTTTTCCCTTTGAACTTATTTAGGCTTGCCATAACAACGGGGTTGAGTAATTATTGACTGAAGACATTTCAGCTTTTCATTTTTAATTAATTTGTACCATTTTCTAAAAACATAATTCTACTTTGACTTTATGGGGTATTGTGTGTAGGCCAGTGACACACAATCTAAATTTTTTATATATATTTTTTTAATTCATGCTCTAACACAACAAAATGTGGAAAAAGTCAAGGGGTAAGAATACTTTCTGAATGTTTGGCACTGGATGTTTGGCTGGTTTCCAGCTATGGACTTCAGAGACTGGCCTCAGTCCCTAGGTTATGACTCATAACCCGATGTTGAAACTAGTTAAATGGCTGCTGATTCATCTTGACATAATACAACCATAATGGGTAGTCTTATTCATGGAGAATGCATATGGTGCGATTGAATGTAATAATGACATCTTTGGTCTCACTTCTACACTCATTTTTTTGACCTCATCTGTCTGATACCGCTCCACCTCCTAGTCCCCTGACCACCCTCTCGTCTGTTATCCAGAGGCCCTGCGTGTGGTGATTGAGGCGGCCAAGTCAGGGGTGTCTGTCGTCAACCTGTGTGAGAAGGGAGATGCCCACATCATGGTCGAGACTGGCAAGGTCTTCAGGAAGGAGAAAGACTTAAAGAAAGGTGAGGGGCTGGGATAGAGGGGAGATGAGGATGGGTGAGAAGTGCAAGAGGAATCGGGCTATTTACTGTACTGATAAGACTGTTTGCCCAGTCTCCCATCGCTGTTTATGTAGGGCAGGTGGTTCAAAGCAGTGGTTGTTCTCGTGAGTGGGTCAGTGTGTTGTCATACTGTCTCCAAATTAGAAACATCACCAGATCAGTTCAGTCTGGCAGGAGTCTGCATGTGTCCATGCCACACATTCACAATGGGCCTGAACGTGGGATGGGTCATTGAATATGCCAGTGAGATGACAGAACTATGAAGAGTGATATGGGGCAAGAATAGGGACGTCATTTGACATCAGTCAGGTCTCTCTCACAAACACTACAGATTATTTTAAATTAAAGATTTGGTGGTTCTCTCTTCCCTCTTCCAGGCATTGCCTTCCCTACCAGCGTCTCAGTCAATAACTGTGTTTGCCACTTCTCTCCCCTGAAGAGTGACCCTGACTACACACTTAAAGATGGGGACCTGGTCAAAATGTAGGAACCTCCATCTGCAGTAACGTGGCCCCCATCACTCTGTGTCTCTCTAGTACCCCTCTCGTCTGTCATCTTGTGGGCTGTGTTCTCATGCATCTGATGCTTGGCTGTTGGCTTGTATTTTCTGTTAGGTCTCGTCTCTATGTATGTGTGCCTTATGTCTATCTGTCATGTGGCAAATTCTAAGTAATGATTGGATTACATGTCATGTTCATCTGGCATTGGTGTTCAATTGTCACTTTGGCCATTGCATAGTTGATCAAGCCTCTTCATCTTACTTGTTGAATTGCCCACCTTTGTCTTCATCTATCTGTCTGACCCTACCTTTCCTGTTTTGTGTCAATATATAAGAATGTCACTGTTTGGAATATTGTTTAAGACCCAACTAATGGTTAAATGCCAGCTTATGCTGTGGTACTGTATGGCTGTGCCATTCTTAGAATCTGAAAAGTAACCTTTTTCATTACTGTAACAAAATCCTGTGTGTGTCCTTCCACCATGACAATGAAATTGCTAGTGTTGCTCTCTTTGAGATACATTGAGCCCCCTGCAGTATTGTTGTAGGTGAACATGAACAAACCAGTAACAAAACTTACCCTCAGCATATCCTCACTCACCCTCAGCATATCCTCACTCACCCTCAGCATATCCTCACTCACCCTCAGCATATCCTCACTCACCGTAATATAATCACACACATTCCATTCTTTCATATTTGTCTGACCTTGTATTTTTTGTTGACATCTTTCCCATATGATCTTTGGGAACACAACATTGAAATAATAATCTCATCTAGTCCTTTTACACAATTACATACAGTGCCTTCAAAATGTATTCATACTCCTTGACTTATTCCACAGTTTGTGTTACAGCCTGAATTCAAAATTGATTAAATAGATTTTTTTCTCACCTATCTTCACAGAATACCCCATAATGACAACATGTTTTTAGAGATGTTTCCAAATTTATTGAAAATTAAATACAGAAATATCTAATTTACATAAATATTCACACCCCTGGCAGAAATAATTCTGAATGTCTGATGCACTTCTATTGTCCTCATGACTTCATCTCCCCCTTTCCTTTCCATCTCTGCCCCCTTTATTTCTGCAGTGATCTTGGAGTCCATGTTGACGGCTTCATCTCTAATGTAGCTCATAGTTTTGTTGTGGGAGCTACTAAGGTATGTACCTTGTATGACCTTATGACTTGGTTTTTGATCCCTCATCGCAACAGGCTTAAAGTTTCAACCTCTGCCCTGTGTATGTAGGAGGCTCCAGTGACGGGGAAGAAAGCTGATGTGATCAATGCGGCTCACATGTGCGCGGAGGCAGCTCTACGCCTTGTCAAGCCTGGCAATCAGAACTCAAAGGTGACGGAGGCATGGAACAAGATTGCTCAGTCATTCAAATGCACGGCCATCGAGGGTGAGTGCCTTTACTAGTTAAGTTGACTCTGGTTCATGGGTCTAAGATAGTGAATCAACAGTTTTATCTGACCTTTAACATATGAACGTTACTGTTGTGTGACAACAGTCAAATGTAGGGAGAAAAACGTTGCAATGTTGTATTTTTTGTACCTTTCTGTTTAAGGTATGTTATCTCATCAGCTGAAGCAGCACATCATCGATGGAGAGAAAACCATCATTCAGAACCCCACAGACCAGCAAAGGTACATTAATGTCCAAGCACTTGAACACTTATTTTGTTTTACTTTTATTTAACTAGGCAAGTCAGTTAAGAACAAATTCTTATTTTCAATGACGGCCTAGGAACAGTGGGTTAACTGCTTTGTTCAGGGGCAGAACGACAGCTTTTTACCTGGTCAGCTCGGGGATTCGATCTTGCAACCTTTCGGTTACTTGTTACTAGTCCAACGCTCTAACCACTAGGCTACCTGCCGCTCCAGTCACACTTTGTAATAATTCCTGCCGCCCCAGAGAATTGTGGAGAATAGTGCTTTGACAAAGTACAATACCACAAAGACAGACAGGAGGACACTAAGACTGAATGAAAACTGAAAGCTTTGAGTTGTGCGAGTTGCTCTGATTGGCTACTGTTGATGCCGATCTGCAGGAAGGACCATGAGAAGGCGGAGTTTGAGGTGCACGAGGTCTACGCTGTGGATGTCCTGATCAGCACTGGTGAAGGGAAGGTAAGAGAGAGGGAGATGTTTATTTTTTTTGTTCACTGCCCCAATGAACTGTCCTAAGAAGCCCCATACAAATCTTTTTCCTTTACATTTCTTACCTGGCTAAATGTGACTGTCCAATGTTTCTATGCTCCTATGCCCAGGCCAGGGATGGAGGCCAGAGGACCACGATTTACAAGAGGGACCCCAGTAAGCAGTACGGGCTGAAGATGAAGACCTCCCGCATGTTCTTCAGTGAGGTGGAGCGACGCTTCGATGCCATGCCCTTCACTCTCAGGTAGGACACCAAATGGAAGCACATTAGAAGTGTCAGAGAGATGTTATAACCAAGACCATACTCTTATTTATTTTTATTTTTTTTAAATCATCAACCATCTCTGATGCTGAGTCAGGTGCTTTGAATGTCCGTTGGAAACCTCCTCAGCTAACGGGTCTGTCCTGTTGCTCTCCTCTCAGGGCGTTTGAGGATGAGGCCAAAGCCCGCCTGGGCGTGGTCGAGTGTGCCAAACACGAGCTGCTACAGCCTTTCAGTGTGCTCAACGAGAAGGAGGGTGAGTCTCTCCATCTGTCTTTTCCTATCCTCTGTGCACTTTCCTTCTGTTTTGAGTTACCTGTCTCATCTCTCACTCTGTCTCTCAGGAGAGTTTGTGGCCCAGTTTAAGTTCACAGTGCTGCTGATGGCCAACGGCCCCCATAGAATCACCAGCGGACCCTTTGAGCCAGAGCTCTACAAGTCAGAGCACGAAGTGCAGGACGCAGAGCTTAGGGTAAGGATCCCAGCCCAGAGCCCCCAGGCAACCTGAAAGGCTCTTCACTGCTCATATTACATGAATAACTATTAATGAACAGGGATTTGCACCTCAGAGCCTACACTAGATAACTGTGAGATGGCATCTGAGGTTTTGACCGGTATATTTCCACACTTGCCAGCTCTGTTGTGGCTTCCATAGAAGAAATTTCATGATTGACAAAAAATAATATCTCTCTCTCCCTCAGACTCTACTGCAGAGCTCAGCTAGTCGCAAAACACAGAAGAAGAAGAAAAAGAAGGTATTTGATATGAAAACCGAATTAAGTCGATACACTCTTCGCTCTCTCCATTCTTATCGGTGCCCTCCTTCCTCTCTCCTAGGCCTCCAAGACTGTGGAAACCGCTACTGGACAGCCAACTGAGGAGAGCAAAAAAGCAGCAGAGTAGATGGCTACCTGTCTTCCAACACCCTGACACATGTATACACACACACTCGCACCCCCCCCAAAGAATGGAAACATAAAAAGTGAATCTAAATATTCCCCAACTGTTAGCTGTTTTTGACCCTCATGCCCTTTTCTAGCATATGGCCCATTGAATAAATCTGATAGATCTCAAATCTGTTGAAAATACAATTTTGTGTCCCACATCATTCAGTTGATTCTGAATAAGGGTCACACCTGTGTAACACATTGTTGTAAACAGAATTTTTGCCGTTGATACTTAACTGGAATATGACATTGGGGAAACACATTTTTGGAATCTGATGGATAAATAACCTTTTGTAGCAGAGTTTTTACATCTTATCGTTAGGTGATGTAGCTACCTGACTTCAGGATGGTTGCCATCTATAGGTGAAGTTTTATAAACTTAAAAAAAAAAAGTAAATGAAACAAGTTTTATTTTAATTAATTTAAACTGGATGATATTTGTTGTAAAATAATGTTGGGGTGCCAGTCACACTTTGTAATAATTCCAAACCCTGATAAGCTGACTTGGTACTTTCATTGTACATGAAGGAGACTTGAGTTAGCCCCTCAAATCTTTTGGCCTAGGATCCTATTTGGTTAAAGTGTTAGTTATTCAAACATGACAGAATTGAACGGTTAGAGCACAGAATTTAGAGAACAGAATTCTCGCACCAACACCTGACTAGTTTACAGGAACGAACCCTGCTACATTTACTGCCAGCCCCTTCTTTCCTGGTAGGGGATTTTTTTTAGGAAATAGTGCACTGTTTTCAATCAAACAATTTTAGAAATATGTTTTTATTTTCAACGATACCTAATTTTTTATCAACCATCTACTAACATATGAAACTTTTTAGTGGAGCTTTTAAACAGTGTCTTCATTCAGAACTGCATGAAATCATATTTTATGCAAACCCATTATTCTGTTAAGTAAGATATCATATCATTATCTGGCAAAGCTACATTGACAACAGTTGTAGTAGAATGATTTTAGTGACAGGTAATTAGTTAGCTTACTTTTCTGTGGTAACCTTGCACACATTTTTTATGTAATTGCATACAAGTATTTTTTGAAGCCAGCCACCAGAATAACCTCCCCGTGTAGCCTAATTTGATCAGCTCAGACACGCACAGAGACGTCATGTAAGTCAACATACATATCCCCTGTGTTTTTGTTTTATTTTCAGAAAATTAAGAAAACATTCAATAAACTTTATAATACCAGTGCCTTGTGTGTGTTTTTTTTTAAAGTAGTTTCCACTATTCTTCTATTGATGCTTTTGCTCTATGAAACAAAATGGAACACAATTCTACCATCAGAGCACAACTCATGGACTGTATAGGGCACAGAGGAAAATCCTATATAATCTACGGGTTCCCTGGATCTTCAGTTTCACTATGATCAGAGTTTTTCTGATTATATATCTGTAAAGAGGACCGCAGATGTTTAGTGTGGTGAAAAATAACTTGCTCACAGAATTTTTAAATCTGTGTTTGATTTGCTTGATGAGATTTTAAAGGAAAGTTACATGGATGGAAAGTTTCACATTTTTAAAGTTGTGCACAAGTACAGTAAAATTTATTTTTTTGCTTGCTTTTTCCCAACAATGCAGTAATCAATATCAGTATTACTATGAAAAATACATTAAAAAGTCAAGTAGAAGAAAAGAAAACATGAGAAATAGAAATAAGTACACAAAGTAAGATATAGGTCAGTGACAATACTGTTTACAATAGAGCCCCATAGTGGAAGTGTCACAATACCCATAAAATCTAGCGTCAAAAGGAAATTGTTCCAGTCATTTTTCCACTAACATTTTCTCAGGATTTTAGAAACCCTTCAAATAAGGGCTGTTTCATGTAGACTTACCCTGGCATAATGTTTTGATAGCCATGTAAATCTTTTGGACAATGTGACTTTTATCAATATTTAAACTAAAATAAATGTATAAATATATTTGGCTCTATTTACATAAAGTTAAGTGTACATAAAGTAAAGTGTACATGGAGTCAGTGCAAAACTACTAAATAAAATAGAAGGGTCAATGCAGATAGTTTGTGTGGCCATTTTGTTAGTCTTATGACTTAAGTCTGCCCAATCTTTCTATTACAAACGGAACCCATAGACTTACACGGTTGTAGACAAACTAAACATACCTGAGCACAGGTGCATAATTCCAACATAAAATATTAGTTTATGTTCATCCGTTTCTGCCTACATCTCCCAGTGAGCACTGAGCTGAGCAAAGGGCAAGTTAATATGACGTTATTTTTGCGTTGGCACTATAAAGCCCCTCCCCTTTCTTCGTCACATCCTCTTTCAAGTTGGTGTCGCTTTAGTGGTAAGTCTTATTGTACGCTATCCCGAAACGAATCCAAACTAATCTGGAATAAGTTGTTGGCATCCATTGCATCTAACAACTTTATTATATATTTTTATTGCAGACACATCTCCACAAGATGAGAGCAAAGGTAAATTGATGAATATCAACTTATTGGCGGGTTTTTGTTTGGCTCTTTGTCACTACTCGTCAGTGGCTAGCTAACGCCAGACGAACCTTTCTCTAGCTTCCTTTATTTTATAACGTAACTGGTGTACTAGTATGGTAGTCTTTGTCTCAGGGTTAGCCTCGTCTATGGCGCTATATATATAACGTTACTGAACATAAATGTTAACGCGGCATGCAACAATTTCAACACGTTTTATGGAGGTAGTTACTCAACTGTAAATTAATTAGGCCCAAATCTATGGCATTCACATGACTGGACAGGGGCACTTGCCCGCCCACATGTTTAATAGGCTTGATATGCTACAGTCAAGTGGATTATTTTGGCGAAGGAGAAATGCTCACAACGAATGTCAACATTTGTCCACAAAATGAGAGCAAGTGCCATGTTTAACTTCACTGCATGTTTTGAATCACTTCAAATCATGCTCAGCAGTATGTTAACAAAATACTTTGCTTGTTTTGAATGTCGATTTTTCACTTGACAAGTTTGTATTTTTGATTTCTTACAGTGGAGGAAGAAGCGTATGCGCAGGTAAAAATCATTCATTGCCTTAATTCATACATTGGATATGACTGGTACAAGTTCTCATTAGCCAAACATGATGCTCCCTTGAGTGTACAGAGCAACTGATACACTGCAAGATTGGTTGGACTTGAGTTTGACTGAGAATCATGCTTAGCACAATTTCAGGCTCATTGAGTTCAATTCTGGGTGTACACTTTTTCTCATTGAGTACAGGTGGAGACTTGATCAGTGCAAAGTTAACTGTAGGGACTTTAACAATCTCAACTGATATGGCTGAGTAGTTTGGCATGTAATGTAGTGCTGTTCACTCATTGAAACTCTTGTCTGTAGGCTGAAGCGTAAAAGGCGAAAGATGAGGCAGAGATCTAAGTAGACTGGCCCATCCATACCCTACAGCTGTGATCTCCAAGCCCTCTCTGGTGACTGAAGTCTGCAGTCCATGATGTGCCAAGAGCTGAACGTGGTCGTCTGAAGCAAATGTTGCAATGGTGTAAAGGACAGATCCCGGCTACCAAGTCTTCTACCCATCAAATGGCTGCTGGCTGACGACCACTGGAGAATGGCGAGGAAGACTTGAGAATTGAATCTTCGGTCGTTTTTAATTCTGGCCTTATACCATCTGCCCTGCACAGCTGATTTGTTGTAAAGACCATAATAAATCTTTGGTTTACTAACCACAGTGCTCCCTGTTAATTGATTTATTGGTCATGTCTTTCAAGCCACATGCACCACGTGTGTTAGACCTACAGTAAAATTCTTATGTTATGAGAACACGAGGAAACTCTTGAAACCCTGTTGCAGCTGCCCTAGGTTGACAAGCTATCTACAGCTGTGGAGTATGAAATGGCTTGAGGTTTTGGGTAAGGGTAGCCCTTGGGATTATTTTTTTTTTGGGGGGGGGGGGGGGGTATAATACGATCGTGCTTTGTGTCAAACAATGGCGCCTGTTCAGTTGCACAAATGTCATTTAATAGTACTTTGAAAAATAAAATTGCTTAGGGTTTAGATCAAATGAACAGTCGGTTTCGGAGCTCTTATCTAGTGGACTCCGGGGCCAAACTAATGGGAACATGTCTAGCACTAAACTAATTCCAAGGCCCAAAATGCATAATTGTGGGAAGATTAACTCCATCCACTTGGGCCCGACAGTGAGTCGTTTTGGATGCTTACCCTGCTATAGAAAACCACAGGCTATGGCCGACGACCAGGGTGGAGGCGACAATATCAACGACATGGGCAATCGGCTGCAACTCTTACCCGGTACAAATGGTTTTAATTGCATTGGTAGACTAGTGTACTGAAGCATGCGTTTATTGTAATAGGACCTTAAACGCATCTGTATTGTATTCAAAGAAACGAGGCCATACTTAATGTGACAGCATAATGAGCTCATTCAATCACTGTCGCAGAGAAGCTAATTTTATCTTCACAGATTGATTGCTTGTTTCAGTAAAATATATCTTGCTTGTTACAACTGTAAAATGGCTCGTTAGCTAGCTACCATACATGCTAATGTAATTTAATTCCCAGCTGCTAGTAATGTCAGTCTACTAATAATAGCTTGCCAAACCTAGGTTTTCTGGTCTGTGATCAAAGGTGATTATCTTCCAAATGCTTCATGTCCAACAGGGTATTGTCAACGCAATGACTCAGGAAATTGTTTTGCAATGGGGCAATTAAAAGTGAAAGTACATATTTGCTTTCCTATGGCCACTTTGACTATTATTCTTACAGAAAATGAAGAGATGGAGACAGAGGATGCAGAAAAACCAAGCATAAACTTTGACCCGAGTCTTCCAACTTCACATGCTGTGGGTTTCATATTTACATCTACAAAGTATTGTTCAGCTGTATCACTGAGTATACAGTTCTTGGTTTTCTACACTGCACTAATGCTTCGGCCCCCCTCCTCCCAGTACCTGGGTTCAGACATGGAGGAGTTTCATGGACGTACGGTGCACGATGACGACAGCTGCCAGATCATCCCAGTGCTTCCATTCACAGCTGTCATGCTTATCCCTGGACAGACCCTGCCGCTGCAGCTCTTCAGACCGCAGGAGGTCAGCATGATGCGCAACATCATCCAGAGAGACCGCACCTTTGCTGTGCTCGCACACAGGTATAGAGTGAAGGGAGGGAGAGAAGGAGGAGGAGAGAGTGGGAATGGGCTCTGTTTAGGGTGATCACATGCCGGACAGCCCTGCATTTTGGCCCTTTGTCCCGCAACCAAACAATCATGTCCCACATTTTATCAACAAATGTGAGCACTTTGCTGATGTCAATGTTATGAACAGAGTACCCCATGGTGGGGGTGGTGTTATGATATGGGCAGGCATAAGCTACGGACAACGAACACAATTCCATTTATCGATGGCAATTTGAATGCCATTCATCCAACGCCATCACCTCATGTTTCAGCCTGATAATGCACAGTCACATGCACAGCCCCATGTTTGAATCAGTGGTGGAAAAAGTACTCAATTGTCATAAGTAAGTAAAGATACCTTAATAGAAAATGACTCAAGTAGAAGTAAAAATACTACTTGAGTGAAAGTATTTGGTTTTAAATATACTTATCAAAAGGAAATGGATTGCTCAAATGTACTTATCTATCAAAAGTAAAAGTATAAACCATTTCAAATTCCTTATATTAAGCAAACCAGACGGCACAATTTATTTTTTATTGACGAATGGCGTAGGGGCACACTATAACACGAAGCATTTGTGTTTAGTGAGTCCACCAGATCAGAGGCAGTAGGAATGACCAGGGAAGTTCTCTTGATAAGTGTGTGAATTGGACCATTTTCCTGTCAAAATGTATGGAGTTAAAAGTACATTATTATATTTAGGAATGTAGTGAAGTAAAAGTTGTCAAAAATATAAATCGTAAAGTACAGATACCCCCAGAAATTACTTTATTAGTAGTTTAAAGTATATTTACTTAAGTACTTTACACCACTGATTTGAATGCATTGGACTGGTGTCGTGTGTGTGATCACAGTAGGGTGTTCTTAATTAGATGTGTGTGGCTGTCTGTACCCCTCACCTCACCCTCCAGTGACACAGGCGAGGTGCATGCAGAGTTTGGGACGACAGCTGAAATATATGCTTATCGGGAGGAGCAGGAGTACGGCATCGAGACTGTCAAAGTGAAGGCAGTCGGACGGCAGCGGTTCAAGGTCCATGAGATCAGAACCCAGGCAGATGGGTGAGAGGAACTAAATGTTACTGAACAGAACCACCTGAAACCTCGTAGAACCTGGGCATAGTAATGAGGAAAACAGCTTATAGACAGAAGACCAAAATCTATCCAATCTGTCTGTCAGTTGAGCTTCATCTCTAAATGTAATCATCATTCTCACTTTCATAAAGGCATTATTATCTTCATGGCCTTATAAGTAGAGATGGTCCTTGTCCGAAATCCGTCTTGCCTACTACTTACTAAAACTACATACAGTGTACTAATAATACTGCATACTAGATCTTACTGTTTAATAAAAACACATGCATTTTAAGCAACAAATATCAACATACTACTCATCCATACTGAGAAGGTGTCATCTATTGCTCAATCGCACTTGTTCCCCGCCATTTGTACATTTTTGTAGAGCGCGTCCCTTATTCTGATTATCAGCTGTTATCAAACACACGTGGGTGTAAAAATACGATTCTCTTCCTCAATAGTGTGCAGCAAATTCTACTAGATGAAAAGCTGAAATTAGTATGACATCCAGGCATTTAAAACATACTCAATGAAAAAAATGTCACATACTATAAAACGTTCTATTTTCACATACCCTAAAAGCCTACTATTTAGAATGCAAGTATGGATATTCGGATATGGCCTTTATGTACAGTATGAATGAGCAACAAATATTTTGCATGTTATTCCACAAGATGGCAAACTCATTGTTTTTATCATTTTAGTAGAAAAGCATATTAGACACTATGGGGAGGTGATATAATATACTAGCCTTTTAAACAATATATATATATACTGACAAAAGCACATACAGTGCCTTCAGAACGTATTCATACACCTTGACTTATTCCATATGTTCTTGTGTTACAGCCTGAATTCAAAATGGTTAAGAAAATAAATGCATTTAATCCATCTACACCCAATACCCCATAATGACGAACTGAAAACATATTTTTGGAAAGGTTTACAGAAATATCTCATTTACGTAAGTATTCACATCTCTGAGTCAATAATTTGTAGAAGCACCTTTGGCAGCGATTACAGCTGTAAGTCTCTAAGAGCGTTCCACACCTGGATTGTGCAACATTTGCCCATTATTCGTTTCAAAATTCTTAAAGCTCTGTCAAATTGATTGTTGATCATTGCTAGACAACCATTTTCAGGTCTTGCCATAGATTTTCAAGTAGATTTAAGTCAAAACTGTAATTCGGCCACTAAGGAACATTCACTGTCTTGGAAAGCAACTCCAGTGTAGATTTGGCCTTCTGTTTTAGGTTATTGTTCTACTGAAAGGTGACTTAATCTCCCAGTGTCTGGTAGAAGGCAGACTGAACCATGTTTTCCTCTAGGATTTTGCCTGTGCTTAGTTCCATTTCTTTTTTTATCCTGAAAAACTCCATAGTCCTTAATGATTACAAGCATACCCATAACATGATGCAGCCACCACTATGCTTGAAAATATTGAGAGTAGTACTTATTCATGTGTTATATTTGACCCAAACATAACACTTTGTATTCAAGACAAAAAGTTAATTGTGTTGTCACATTTTTTGCAGTTACTTTAGTGCCTTTCAACATTGTATAAAATATTCTGGGCCCACAGAGTTTTCCATGCCAGTGAGCTTGGGACAGACACAACTGTAGGCTATTTGCGCAAGGGATAAAAAGCAGTGCTTGACTTGGGCAGGAGCTCATCGGAGCTGAGTACTGTCACTTCAAATGTTCTACTGCTTGAGCTCCTGTTTCTCTTATAGAATATTAGCTAAAAAATATTGTGGAGCTCCTGTACATAAATCTAAACAGTACCAGCACCCAAAATGAGTACTGTAACCTATTTCAGTCCAAGTCAAGCACTGATAAGAAGTAATCAGATAGGCTTATTTTATCATGTTTCCACTGGATCAGAGCATGACATTTTTCCCTTTCACGCTGGGTGGTTATCGAAAGGGAGAGAGCTGGGAAGATTTTTCAAATACATTGAGAAACTATTGTTATTCTCAATGGATGTAAAAACAGACTTTGTTTGCTTGCTGTTTGAGGTGAAGAAAACATTACTATGAGAGGCTCCGTAGGTCATTAGTGGTGGTGCGTTAAGCCAATCAGAAATACTATCAGATCCCCAAATTGGCACATTTATATTCCTACATTTGCGTGCAGGCCAGGTAGCCTATAGGCCCACTGCTATGCGTGCGCGTCCTTACTCAACATTGACAGGAGCGCTCCAAACAAAAGACAATGGCTACATTTACAAAACTCATAAATGGAATGAAACAAACCAAAACTTGTTTCTCACAAGTGTAGCATAGGTTGTGCACTCTGCAAACAATATGTCCACTCCGACAATAATAATGGGAAGACTGGAATAATAATATTGAATGCATTTAAATAAATGACCGTAACCAAAGTAACAAACATTGTAGATTAAAAATTATAGGAATTAATGGTAAATGTACTACTGGTGCTAAAATATTCATACCCCTTGACTTTTTCCACATTTTGTTAGGTTACAGCCTTGTTCTAAAATTGATTAAATATTTTTTTCCCCATCATTCTACACACAATACCCCATAATGACAAAACAAAAACAGATTTTTAGAAATGTATTACAAATAAAAAAACTGAAATATCACATTTACATAAGTATTCAGACCCTTTACTCAGTACTTTGTTGAAGCACCTTTGGCACTGATTACAGCCTCAGGTCTTCTTGGGTATGACGCTACAAGCGTGGCACACCTGTATTTTGGGAGTTTCTCCCATTCTTCTCTGCAGATGCTCTCAAGCTCTGTCAGGTTGGATGGGGAATATTGCTGCACAGATTTTTTTCAGGTCTCTCCAGAGATGTTCGATCGGACTCAAGTACGGGCTCTGGCTGGGCCACTCAAGCACATTCAGAGACTTGTCCCGAAGCCACTCCTGTGTTGTCTTGGCTGTGTGCTTAGGGTCGTTGTCCTGTTGGAAGGTGAACCTTCATCTCAGTCTGAGCTTATTCTCCATTGTAGAATAATTGTGAAGACATCAAAACTATGAAATAACACACATGGAATCATGTAGTAACCAAAAGAGTGTTAAACAAATCTAAATAGATTTTATATTTGAGATTCTTCAAAAAGCCACCCTTTGCCTTGATGACAGGTTTGCACACTCTTGGCATATTCTACAATGTAGAAAATAGTAAAAATAAAGATGTTTCACTAAAACAATCTCGGTCGACCAACAGCCTAACGACCAAACTCCAATGTCCTTTGATAATGCTAGTCCCGTGCAAATCGACATCCCTGTGTTTTGGGAGAAATGTCTGAGTTTCACAGATGTTGCGCGCGGCTTGAGCAAGAAAACAATAACTGATTAGATAAATTGAGCTAAGTGCTGCGCCTAAGCTAAATATGAATGGCCTACAGTTGAAGTTGGAAGATTACATACACTTAGGTTGGAGTCATTAAAACTTGTTTTTCAACCACAGGACCTTGTCAAGATGCTGGAGGAAACAGGTACAAAAGTAACTATATCCACAGTAAAATGAGTCCTATATCAACATAACCTGAAAGGCCGCTCAGCAAGGAAGAAACCACTGCTCCAAAACCGCCATAAAAAAGCCAGACTACGGTTTGCAACTGCACATGTGGACAAAGATTGTAATTTTTGGAGAAATGTACTCTGGTCTGATGAACTGTTTGGCCATAATGACCATTGTTATGTTTGGAGGAAAAAGGGGGAGGCTTGCAAGCCGAAGAACACCATCCCAACCGTGAAGCACGGGGGTGGCCACATCATGTTGTGGGGGTGCTTTGCTGCAGGAGGGACTGGTGCACTTCACAAAATAGATGGCCACATGAGGGAGGAAAATTATGTGGATATATTGAAGCAACATCTCAAGACATCAGTCAGGAAGTTAAAGCTTGGTCGCAAATGGGTCTTCCAAATGGACAATCACCCCAAGCATACTTCCAAAGTTGTGGCAAAATGGTTTAAAGACAACAAAGTCAAGGTATTGGAGTGGCCATCACAAAGCCTTGACCTCAATCCCAAAGAAAATTTGTGGTCAGAACTGAAAAAGCGTGTGCGAGCGAGGAGGCCTACAGACCTGACTCAGTTACACCAGCTCTGTCAGGAGGAATGGGCCAAAATTCACCCAACTTATTGTGGGAAGCTTGTGGAAGGCTACCTGAAATGTTTGACCCAAGTTAAACAATTTAAAGGCAATGCTACCAAATACTAATTGAGTGTATGCAAACTTCTGACCCACTGGGAATGTGATGAAAGAAATAAAAGCTGAAATAAATCATTCTCTCTACTATTATTCTGACATTTCACATTCTTAAATTAAAGTGGTGAAATGTATTTGGCTAAGGTGTATGTAAATTCCCGTCTTCAACTGTACATGTAGCCAATCAACTTTCACACGGAATGCTTTTGTTCATAGGCCTAAGACACTGCATGTCAGTGCAAGAGGTGTCACTGCGGTACCTGGTTTGATTCCAGGCTGCATCACATTCGGCCGTGATTGGGAGTCCCATAGGGCGGTGCATAATTGGCCCAGCGTCGTCCGGGGTAGGCCGTCACTGTAAATAAGAATTTGTTCTTAACTGACTTGCCTAGTTAAATAAATAAAGGTTAAATATATATATATTTTTTAAATGTGTATATGTTTTGTGCGTATGAATTGAATATTGCCAATGCATCAGTAAAAGATATTGAGCCTATTTAATGCAACCCTTGCTGTAAATAAATCGCAAAGCAGCAGCATACAACTTGTCATTTCCAAACGTTTAGGTAACTTTCTCATCCATAGCCTTAAAATGCATCTCAAGTGCAATTGCACTGTTTAGCTCACATGTGAAGGCTCGGGGTCAGTATGGCCCTATCACCTGGACATGTTGAAATACTGTATCTTCACTTCTAGAAAAAAAAACTCCAGGATTCCGTCATAATTGTCAATTTATTGGGGAAAAAGAAAGAATTACAGGGGGCAGTTTCGAAAAAACTGATCTCGTCCAAATCATCCTGGAATAAAGGACATTCTGGAGTAATAATTACAGAAGCAAAGTTCTCTAGTAATATTGTACTGTGTGAATAGGTCTTTGGTCACATGCGATGTGTGTGTCACAAAGAGAGCAAGGGTTGAGGCAATCGGGAATGTTTTTCCTGAACAAATTAGGGATTTCTCTAACAGAACCTTTCTGTCAGAAATGCCTGTAATTATGTTGCAGCTTCAGCAACACGGACAGCGCGATAAACACTTAGATTTTCTGTGGTGGTGTAACAACTGTCTTCAAAAATGGACCAAGGCGCAGCGGGAATGTGGATACTCATAGTTTAATTCAAAAGAGTAAAGCATCCACAGTGAAGAAACAATAAACAAGACAGCAACAGTTTTGCAGGCTAACTAAACACAGTGCAAAAACAACTACCCACAACCCCAAAGAAAAACACACACTCCTATATAGCACTCCCAATCAAAGGCAACTCAACACACCTGCCTTCAATTGGGAGTCCCAATCACCAACACAACCATTCACACACACAAAACCCCCTGCCACATCCTGACCAAAACTAACACAATTACGCCCTCTGCTGGTCAGGACGTGACAGTACCCCCCCCCCCCCCCCCTCAAGGTGCAGACCCCGTAATGCACCTAAAAGAAAAAACAAACCCCCAAACAAAAAAATATCCCCCTAAACAATAAGGGAGGGAAGGGAGGGTGGCTGCCGTCACCGACGGCACTGTGCTACACCCTCCCTCCCCAACCCACCTATCCTGGAAGTGGCTCAGGTGCAGGACGTGGACCTCGCTCCACCTTCGGCGTCGCCGACTTCGGTGGCGCCGGGCAGATGGGCCACTCGGGCTGACCCTGGCAGACGGACCACTGGCTGGGCCGGAAGACATGCGGGCCACTCGGGCTGGGCCGGAGGACAGGCGGGCCACTTGGGCTGGGCCGGAGGACAGGCGGGCCACTCGGGCTGGGCCGGAGGACAGGCGGGTCACTCGGGCTGGGCCGGAGGACAGGCGGGCCACTCGGGCTGGGCCGGAGGACAGGCGGGGCACCCGGGCAGATCCGGGCAGTCGGGCCACTCTGGCAGCTCCGTGCAGTCGGGCCACTCTGGCAGCTCCGGGCAGTCGGGCAGCTCCGGGCAGTCGGGCCACTCTGGCAGCTCCGGGCAGTCGGGCCACTCTGGCAGCTCCGGGCAGTCGGGCCACTCTTGACTGGCGGGCGGCTCTGGCGACTCTTGACTGGCGGGCGGCTCTGGCGACTCTTGACTGGCGGGCGGCTCTGGCGACTCTTGATAATCCCCAGCCTGAGTCCATGGTCCCTCTCCGTCCAGGATTTGCTCCCACGTCCATTGGTCCATCACGTTGTACTCCTGTGGCTCCTTCCTCTTCCGCTGCTTGGTCCTTTTGTGGTGGGTAGTTCTGTAACAACTGTCTTCAAAAATGGACCAAGGCGCCGCGGGAATGTGGATACTCATAGTTTAATTCAAAAGAGTAAAGCATCCACAGTGAAAAAACAATAAACAAGACAGCAACAGCTTTGCAGGCTAACTAAACGCAGTGCAAAAACAACTACCCACAACCCCAAAGAAAAACACACACTCCTATATAGGACTCCCAATCAAAGGCAACTCAACACACCTGCCTTCAATTGGGAGTCCCAATCACCAACACAACCATTCACACACACAAAACCCCCTGCCACATCCTGACCAAAACTAACACAATTACGCCCTCTGCTGGTCAGGACGTGACAGGTGGTCGCTGCAGCAGGGAGGAGAGAGAGACAACCGGGTGCTAGTCAGTCATTCACTGTTTATTTTTTTAAACACAGCGCAGCAATTCTGAGCCCGACCCGGGACAATTAAATCCATTGCTGGTCGGACTCGCTCTAGTCATTTGTGTGTCTTAATTATTTAATCAAACCGTGGCTTAAAGCATCAGGCAAGCTCAGTGAATATCGTCGATTTGATTTAAAACACATAGGATACGTCAATATATGGAAAAATACATGTTTAAAATGTAGACCTTTTGATTGGTTGAAAGAACAGGGACAGCTCTAGAACCAAGACATGGAAAAAGAAAATAGGCTGCTGTCCCTGGTTATTACAATAGTCAACCGCTCACTGATACTACGAGTCGATATTGACGTAATAATAAGGAATTGTCCTCGACCATACCCACAAATTGGTGAAAACAAACATTCCTTCCCATGCACCCCCATTGTAAAACATCTAACTTCGTCGTCAATTTTCTGTGTAACAAAACATGCCAAAAATAGAGCCTGCAAGAAGAGTCCTGTGGCTTCAGGCTATTCTGTGTGGGAAATGTGAGGACCTGGTTTCCAAATAGGCTACACAAAATATGCAAAAGTATGTGGACACCCCTTCAAATATGTGGATTCGGCTATTTCAGGTGTTGCCAGGTGTATAAAATCGAGCACACAGCCATGCAATCTCCATAGACAAACATTGGCAGTAGAATTACCTTACTGAAGAGCTCAGCGACTTTCAACGTGGCACCGTCATAGGATGCCAGCTTTCCGACAAGTCAGTTGGTCAAATTTCTGCCCTGCTGGAGCTGCCTCGGTCAACTGTAAGTGCTGTTATTGTGAAGTGGAAACGTATAGGAGCAGCAATGAGATTGGTGTGGAAGAACTTGACTTGCCTGCACAGAGACCTGACCTCAACCCCATCGAACACCTTTGGGATGAATTGGAACACCGACTGCAAGCCAGGCCTAATCACCCAACATCAGTGCCTGACCTCACTAATGCGCTTGTGGCTGAATGGAAACAAGTCCCCACAGCAATGTTCCAACATCTTTTGGAAAGTCTTCCCAGAAGAGTGGAGGCTGTTTTAGCAGCAAAGGGGGGACCAACTCCATTTTAATGCCTATGATTTTGGAATGAGATGTTCGATGTGCAAGTGTCCACATACTTTTGGTCATGTAGTGTATGTCATGCAGCTATTCGCAAGTCCATATTTTGTATTTTGCATTAAGGAGACATAACATTTTTATATTATTGGTCTACAAGACCTGTCATTATTTTTCTCAGGAAACGGGAAGGAGCTTAGGTGGGAAGTCCCGGGATACCAATCACCGGTATCCAACCCTTCAGGGAGGATCATTTCTTAATAATTCAGGACAAAATGTTCAGACAGTGAATATCACACAACAGAAATTAAGGATCAATTTATTCAGATCATTATTCTTTATAGACACCAAAACTAGACAATATAATTCATTGAGAATGCTATAGCTACACATTTTAAAGTGAAAGTGCAATCTGCTGTATACTCGAGTGACCAACAGATTATCCATTATACAACCTAATGGCTGTTGGAATAAAAGAGTCCCCATTTTGATTTTCCTTTGAACAAGTCTCTTTCCCCTTGTCCGGCTGCTGCTGTGACTGAGTTTTGAGTGAAGGGGATGAGTACTGTCCCGTAAAATGCTTTCAAGTTTTAGGAGGATGAGTTTAGTGTACAGGTTGATGGCTGATTCTTGAACTATACCAATTATCCTTTCCGCCGTTTTGATCTAGCGCTGAAGCTTAACTTGGTCTTGCGGTTGCATGTTTCCAAACACGTTTATCAGACCAAAGGACCACACTCTGCAGGACAGATTTCTAGAACATTTGTACAGATATGGTGATCGACATTAAAATGGTTCAGTTTGCTAAAAAAAAATATATATATATTTTTCCATTTCTTTATCTTTGCAAAGGCACAGTGTGTTTGTCTATTTTGAGTCCCAGGTATTTATATGTGGTCACTCTATCGACTGATTCCCCGTTGATCTTCGTAGGAGGTAGTGGAGTTTTGTGCCTTCTGAAATCAATTTCCATCTCTTTGACAATCAGCGACTTCTTCCATAAATCAATGTATCTTTGGTTTGTAGCCTGTGATGGTTTGTAGCCCTTGTCACGCTTTCTTACTGTCCTTGTCCTTGAAAAGGTTTTCTAATTTGTCTTTGTATGCTGCCTTGCACTCCTTGATTTTGCTTTTCTTTCTTAAAGCTGCAATATGTAACTTTTGGGGGACCTGACCAAATTCCCATAGAAATGTGTGTTACAGATCTGTCAATCGCATTGAAAGCAAGTCAAAAGCTGTAGATCTGTTCTATGTTTGTTATTTCTAAGTTTCGTTTTTGCATTTTTTTTCCCAGCTTCAAACAGCTGAAAATACAATACTTTTCGTTATGGAAAATATATGTCACTGCGGTTTAGATTCTACACAATACTTGCTTGTTTTGTCACATAAACTGAAATTAGGCAAACTATTTGAATTTTACCAACCAGGAAATGACGCAGCGAATTCTGGATAGTGCATCTTTAATAAGCTTAAACTTGTCATTCGATTTTTCTATAGGCTATTGATATTGTTTGTTCTCTCATTATTAGACCTTTGGCTACCTTATGTTTTTACCTTAGGCCATTCAATTAACTTTTGAGATAGAACTCTGTTATATTCATTGTTTGACCGGGAGAAAGCCATTCATAAAATGATTAAACTTAGGCTATCAATATTACTGAAGGCTATCAAATGGAGAGAAGGGAATATAGGCTACATTCTTTTAAAACAGCTGGACCGAAGACACTATAGACACACTATAGCATTATGCCCATGCATCTGACAGAGAGAGAAAGTATTTTCTGACTGGGCATTTTGCGCTGCTTTGGTGAATTCTCTGCTCTCTCTGGCCTGCATTCCTCTCTTGCTATATAACATATTTATTGGAACAGGCTATAGGAATTGTCAACTTACTCGGAATGTCACTTGCGCGCTGCCCTGCTGTGCTCTGCGACACTAAATGTTTTACTGCGTGGTGCCAGTGAAGTTCAAATATGCGAAACCTTCGTCTGTCTCATCGCTATGTCATCATCATCGACAATGGCTGTCAATCATAGTCGACAGACAATGATATCATAATATCACCCAAGCCTACTCGGAGCACATCTCTCACTAAATGCCCAGTCATTATTTACATTTTTTTTATACATTTGATGGGGAAGGAAAGTGGTATCTCTTCCCATTCATGGTGTCAAGTCATACATCTCTCTGTCTCTTTCCATGTTTCTCTCCGTCGCCGACTGTCTCTGTCATTTCTGTCTTTCTATCTCCTTTCTCTGTCTCTCTCTCCCTGTCATCATGAAGGACGCTTTTGATCTGTAGTCTAAATGCGTAGTATGTACCTATGGGTTTATTCACTGTCTGTATTTACCTGTGAACTAAATGTGTAGTATTTACCTATGGGTTTATTCACTATCTGTGTTTACCTGTGAACTAAATGTGTAGTATGTACCTATGGGTTTATTCACTGTCTGTGTTTACCTGTGAACTAAATGTGTAGTATTTACCTATGGGTTTATTCACTGTCTGTATTTACCTGTGAACTAAATGTGTAGTATGTACCTATGGGTTTATTCACTATCTGTATTTACCTGTGAACTAAATGTGTAGTATGTACCTATGGGTTTATTCACTGTCTGTATTTACCTGTGAACTAAATGTGTAGTATTTACCTATGGGTTTATTCACTGTCTGTATTTACCTGTGAACTAAATGTGTAGTATGTACCTATGGGTTTATTCACTATCTGTATTTACCTGTGAACTAAATGTGTAGTATGTACCTATGGGTTTATTCACTGTCTGTATTTACCTGTGAACTAAATGTGTAGTATTTACCTATGGGTTTATTCACTGTCTGTATTTACCTGTGAACTAAATGTGTAGTATGTACCTATGGGCCCGCCTGTGCTAGGTGTCGACCGGGTCACGTCTGTATTTACCTGTGAACTAAAGTGTGCCTAGGTCACGCTGTACCGGCGGTGCATGCGGGTTTATTCACTATCTGTATTTACCTGTGAACTCTAGCACCCAATTCTCTCTCTGTCTTCTCTCTTTCAGGATCAAACAGGCCAAGGTGCAGATCCTCCCAGAGCGGATCCTCCCGGATCCCCTGACTGCAGTGCAGCTCACGCCCCTGTCTCGCCTCCACATGCACCCCACCTCCAGACCCCCCGCTCAGAGCTGCAGACAGGCCCAGTGCTGGTGGGCCACCTACCGCCAGGTCCGACACACACAGACAGACCTACCCACTCTCACTAAGACACACCTACCACCACTTACATACAGCTATTCTCACTCACACATACACAGAGTGTACAAAACATTAGGAACAACTTCCTAAAATTAAGTTGCACCCCCTTTTGCCCTCAGAACAGCCTTAATGTGTCGGGGTATGGACTACAAGGTGTTGAAAGCGTTTCACAGGGATGCTGGCCCATGTTGACTCCAATGCTTCCCACAGTTGTGTTAAGTTGGCTGGATGTGCTTTGGGTGGTGGTCCATTCTCTACACACGGGAAACTGCTGTGTGAAAAACCCAGCAGTGTTGCAGTTCTTGACACACACAAACCGGTGCGCCTGTCACCTACTACCATACCCCGTTCAAAGGCACTTCAATCTTTTGTCTTGTCCATTCACCCTCTGAATGGCACACATACACAATCCATGTCTCAATTGTCTTAAGGCTTAGAAATCCTTCTTTAACCGGTCTCCTCCCCTTCATCTACACTGATTGAAGTAGATTTAACAGGTGACATCAATAAGGGATCATAGCTTTCACCTGGTCAGTCTATGTCATGGAGAGAGAGTTCCTAATGTTTTGTACAGTCAGTGTATGTACCACTATTCACATGATATATTGCACATACTCTACTAGCTTTAAATGAGACATCACATATCTTAAAACAGGGGTTCACAAACGTTTTGGGGCCGGGGACCCCTTTTGTGATAGCAAATTCACCAGGGACCACCTCATAACACAACTCGAGTGAGATAAATAGCATACGGGGTGTTTTACTATGACTTTGGCAGTGCATGGTCGGACGAACCACAGCCCGGCCCCTGGGAAGGAACATTTTGTCATGGGGCAGATAGATGTTTTCTTTTTGCAGCTTTAAAGCTAATATCCTGCAATTCTAAAATAATTGCCGTGAGGCAGATAGAAAACTTTGCCATTTCAAAGCTTAAAATACAGTGCATTTATGTCAACAATTTTTGTTGTTGTTGTTGGTGTGAGGTTGAAAAATGTATAATTGGTGGAGTACTGTGGATACCAATATCCCTGTGAGCCTCCCAGGCCCATGTTGCCCAGGGATAAGAACAGAGTACTGTGGATACCAATATCCCTGTGAGCCTCCCAGGCCCATGTTGCCCAGGGATAAGAACAGAGTACTGTGGATACCAATATCCCTGTGAGCCTCCCAGGCCCATGTTGCCCAGGGATAAGAACAGAGTACTGTGGATACCAATATCCCTGTGAGCCTCCCAGGTCCATGTTGCCCAGGGTTAAGAACAGAGTACTGTGGATACCAATATCCCTGTGAGCCTCCCAGGTCCATGTTGCCCAGGGGTAAGAACATCCATTGTAGGTTAATAATGTTACATTGTATTGCATGACACACTTTAAACTTATTCCACAGATCCCTAGGCCAAAAGTTGTTTAATCTGTTAGTAATATTCATTAAAAAAAAATGTACTGTCCAAAAAAAGAGATCTAGCCGTGGACCCCCTGCAGTACCTCCGTGGACCCCAGTTTGAGAACCCCTGCTTTAAAATATGACATTATATGTCTGTATATGTTGTTTCTATTGATGGTGAAGTCATGCACCGTCTGTTATCGCACGCTCTTGAAGTTAACAAACAGAGTGTGGTGGTAGTGACAGGGTGTGGAGAATAGGAGCGGTCGGAAGGTTAATTGTTTGTTAGGGGGATGTTTGGATGTTTAACGTGCAGAGGTAGAGGTGGCAGTCTTCAGGGGCGAGACACACGGAACATGAGACGCATGTTCAACTGAAGGCCCAATCTTATGGAGTGTTCAGATAAACTTGTTTTGTCTAGAACAGACATGCTTCTCTGTCATGTGGAAAAGGAAAAATGTCCCCTCTATATATAGTTGCTCCCTCCTGAATGTGACCTGGCAACCCAGTGTTGTTTGTGCAACACAATGCATATGAATGAAGATGTTCTCCTGCTGAGGTGATGTTTTCTGTGTGTTTGCCTGTGTTCTCATCAGAGGAAGTTCCACTGTGCCAACATGACATCGTGGCCTCCCTGGGTCTACGCCCTCTATGACTCTGTGAGTACTCAACACTGTTCTATAGGTTAGTGTCTTAACCTCTCAGGGCTAGATATACAGTCCATTCAGAAAGTATTCAGGCCCCTTCACTTTTTCCACATTTTGTTACGTTTCAGTCTTATTTTAAAATGGATTACATTCATTTTTTTAATGGATAAGCAAAAACAGATTTCTAGACATTTTTGGAAATAAATAAAAACTGAAATACCTTATTTACATAAGTATTCAGACCCTTTGCTATGAGATTAGAAATTGAGCTCAGGTACATCCTGTTTCCATTGATCATCCTTGATGTTTTTACAACATGATTGGAGTCCACCTGTGGTAAATTCAATTAATTGGACATGATTTGGAAAGGCACACACCTGTCTATATAAGGTCTCACAGGTGACAGTGCATGTCAGAGCAAAAACCAAGACATGAGGTCGAAGGAATTGTCCTTAGAGCTCCGAGACAGAATTGTGTCAAGGCACAGATCTGGGGAAGGGTACCAACATTTTTCTGCAGCATGGAAGGTCCCCAAGAACACAGTGGACTCCATCATTCTTAAATGGAAGAAGTTTGGAACCACCAAGACTCTTCTTAGACCTGGTCCCCTGGCCAAACTGAGCAATCGGGGGAGGCGGGTCTTGGTCAAAGAGGTGACCAAGACCCCGATGGTCACTCTGACAGAGCTCCAGAGTTCATCTGTGGAGATGGGAGAACCTTCCAGTAGGACAACTATCTCTGCAGCACTCCACCAATTGGACTTCATGGTTTAGTGGCCAGACGGAAGCCACTCCTCAGTAAAAGGCACATGACAGCCCAGTTGGAGTTTGCCAAAAGGCACCTAAAAACTCTGACCATGAGAAACAAGATTCTCTGGTCTGATGAAACCAAGATTGAACTCTTTGGCCTGAATGCCAAGCGTCACATCTGGAGTGAAACCTTGCACCATCCCTATGGTGAAGCATGGTGGGGGCAGCATCATGTTGTGGGGATGTTTTTCAGCAGCAGGGACTGGGAGACTAGTCAGGATAGAGGAAAAGATGAACGCAGCAGTACAGAGTGATCCTTGATGAAAACCTGCTCCAGAGTGCTCAGGGCCTCAGCCTGGGGCGAAGGTTCACCTTCCAACAGGACAACGGTCCTAAGGACACTTCCTAGACAACGCAGGAGTGGCTTTGGGACAAGTCTCTGAATGTCCTTGAGTGGCCCAGCCAGAGCGTAGACTTGAACCCGACCGAATATCAAAATTGCTGTGCAACGACGCTCCCCATCCAACCTGACAGAGCTTGAAAGGATCTGCAGAGAAAAATCGGAGAAACTCCCCAAATACGGAGGTGCCAAGCTTGTAGCGTCATACCCAAGAAGACTCGAGGCTGTAATTGGTGCCAAAGGTGCTTCAACAAACTACTGAGTAAAGGGTCTGAATACTCATGTAAATGTGATATTTCTACATTATTTCTACATTAGCAAAAATTTTTTTCTTTGTCATTATGGGGTATTGTGTGTAGATTGAATAGGGGGAAAAAACTATTTCATCCATTTTATAATAAGGCTGTAACGTTAAAAAAATGTGGAAAAAGTCAAGGGGTCTGAATACTTTCTGAATGCAATGTAACTACTGTGTGTACACAGACAGAACATTGCCAATGGAACTTGATTTGAGCTGATTTATTCCATAATGTGTTTTAGAAAAATAGTTGACTAGTTAAGTGACTTATGACACACATCCTGTTTGTAACCTTGTTTCTTGTGTTTGTCCCACAGGAGACTCTGATGAACAGAGTGAAGAGACAGCTCCATGAATGGGACGAGAACCTGAAGGATGATTCCCTCCCCACAAACGCTATAGGTACAACTCCTTGGCCTGCCCTAAAGGCTACTGTATATTTCTGCCACCAAAACTGTAATATTTTTAGGTACTTCTTCCAACCTCACAGATTTAAATCCTGAACTGTAACATACCATCTCCCCATCCCCCCTTCCTATCAGATTTCTCCTACAGAGTGGCAGCCTGTTTGCCCATAGACGATGCCCTCCGGCTCCAGCTGCTGAAGATAGGCAGTGCCATCCAGAGGCTGCGCTGTGAGCTGGACATCATGGACCGGGTGAGCACACACAGATAGACACAGACATGTGCACACACACAGAGCCATAAATAAACGTCACTAAACCTTACAATTTAAAGGCCAAGCACACTGCTCAACGCATGAACCAGGCGAGGACTTGTTCATCTGTCAGACACACAGAGCCTTATCCACACACTGTTTGATATGTACCCCTACACCCACCACGAATCCATCCAGCTGTACCCATCCAGCTGTACCCACTGTACCCCAACTGATCTGGTCTAACCTCTTACCCCTACTCCTCCCTGTTGTTCTGTGGCAGACTCCCGTCTCTCTCTCTCCTCTCTTTCCTCTACTCTAATGTGCTAGTGTTATATTTAGCCACCACCTATAAAGGGGATGATAATTTCCCCTCTCTTGAGGTGGTGGGTCAGAGATGCTGCCTTCTTTTGTGAGCTCTCCCATGCATTGAGAGCTGTGCAAGTGTTAAAGCACCTCTTCTCTAATCCATCCCTCCCTCCTCATCGTCGCTCTGACTAGAGCTGGAACGATAAACCGAAAATTACAGACGCTGACATTGCCTTGCTCTTATCGAAGCATTTTGCTGATGTTGGTAATTTTCTGTGATTTTGCTGCAAAATGTTCTTGTTCTAAAAACCATTATTTGGTCAACAATAGCATTTCAATCGGTGACGTCACTCGCTCTGAGACCTTGAAGTAGTTGTTCCCCTTGCTCTGCAAGGGCTGCGGCTTTTGTGGAGCGATGGGTAACGATGCTTCGTGGGAGGCAGTTGTTGATGTGTGCAGAGGGTCCCTGGTTCAAGCCCAGGTAGGGGCGAGGAGAGGGACGGAAGCAATATACTGTTACACTTGGGTTCATTGTCCATTTGGAAGACCCAATTGCGAACAACTTTCCTGACTGATGTCTTGAGATGTTGCTTCAATATATTCACATAATTTTCCTCCCTCATGATGCCATCTATTTTGTGAAGTGCACCAATCCCTCCTGCAGCAAAGCCCCCCCCACAACATGATGCTGCATGGTGTTCTTTGGCTTGCAAGCCCTTTTTCTTCAAAACATAACGATGTTCATTATGGCAAAACCGTTATATTTTGTTTCATCAGACCAGAGGACGTTTCTCCAAAAAGTATCTAGCAACAATATCATATTTAGTTAGCAATCTAGTGAAGTGTTTTGAATTCCCACTTCCTCAGGTGGTGAATAAAAGAGCTCGCTAGGCCAATAGAAACATAACAGCAATTATGTGACTAACATGTGAAGCCTAATTCCCTTCCTTCCCTCTCTCTGTTCATTCTGGATAGAGCGAGTGAGGGGGTAGTAAATAGAGATTTCATACATTCATGTGGGGGTGACAGCACCCACAATAGTATATGCATTGGTTGAAGCTCAATGTTAAATTCACATCTCCTTACAATCAAATCTAAGCCAATATGACACACAATTCTCTGAAAATGTGCAAGTGAACATGATTAGAGGTTCTCAACACACTCCCCGCCTCTGGTCATGAGCCATCCAGCCGTTACCGATAACCACAATACCAGATTTTTAACAGGGTCGTTAGCATTAGGGAAAAAAAGACTTTCTTGCCCTGACCTAGCTCAATATGTAGGAGTCGGATAAGAATGAGAATACAGCGTCTGTAAATCTACCATTAGACTTGCCACCATTCGGACTGACTAAGTTTGTAGCAGCAACAGTTTTGATTTAAAAAAAGTTGTTTAAATAGTGTCAAGATAATGCATTCATTACTGGGTTTGTAGCGTTAACGTCACCGCCATGGAATCTGAAGGTCTTGGGTTCTCCCCTCGGAGGAGACATTTTGGCCTTTCTCTTTCATGTATAGTTTTGACACCCCCTTCCTAGTCCCAACACACACACCGGCCCAAACACACGTGCAAGGTGTGTGCTTATTTTCAATTATCAAGTGGCTCATTGAGTGGCAATGGACAGGGACTATGGTGTGTTTACTACTGTGCGAGTCTTGCCGAACACCTGCCCTCGCCATCATTAACAGAACTGCAGGAAAACAGTGCCCGACAGACTGTATGAAGGACACTGTTTACATTTGTCCTAGCTAGTTAGCTACCAGCATTGTCACCCTCGCCTCTTCTTTTGTGGGGTTTATCGGCAGTTGGCATCCAACATTATGCTGCAGTAACGCCACCTACTGTACTGGAGTGCTCCCGTCTGTTTACTGGAGTCTTAGCTTAAAATTGGACCAATAGAAGAATAAAGACGTGTTCCTGCAGGAATGCCCACATGCAGGAACGGCCTGAATTGCGGGCCGCAATTGCACCCTTCTCCGTCTTAGACCAGTGGAGATTGGAGTGAACAACTCTCAAGGAGTAGGTCATTGTCCTGATCCGTCAGATGCTCTCCACCCCTACAGTACATCCCAGGGACACAGTGCTTAATGGCAGGGTGGCAGATTGTGTTCCCTGAAATGCGTACACCAGCTGATTGACAGGGCGCAGGGCCCTCTCTATGCACTTGTTTATCTTCTGATCCCACTGGAACATCTAGCTCCTCCACTGAGAGATATCAGAGAAGACCACGGTTGTCCTGGGAGACATTTGGATGACCATCTTTAAATCCGCGCATCTGCCGCACCATTGCCGTCCCGTTGGTGTATCCCAAGTCCTTTCCACCAAGGTGGATGACTAGGATATCAGGGGGAGAAGTAGCACCTCTGCTGGATAGATCAATATGTGAGCTAATTCTCTAGCTCCAACTCTGATTTTAAGATGATATGTAAGCCCATGCTATTGCATGGAGAATGAGGGTTACAAAGAAGATCCACCGAGCCCCCCTCCCGACACACGTACACACACCTCTAGCCCTTGTGAGGTTGCCAATTACAGACTGTTACATAACCTCATAGCACAGGCAATAACTATAATTATGTTTGTTATGTCTACAAAAGTCTGGTGGATTGAACATGAAGTCACATATGTTGTGTTTTCTCCCACAGTGCACCTCGCTGTGTTGCAAGCAGTGCCAAGATACGGAGATCACCACCAAGAATGAGATCTTCAGGTGAGAGAGAGGAGATGAGGGAGAGATGCATCTAGACTGCCCCAATAGTGTGTGTGTCTGTAGAGTAGTCTTACACTGGTTGTCAGTGAGTCAGAATGAGCTCGTATCGTGTGTGGGCAGTGGGATTGCATGTGTCAACTTTGCTCCCTCCGCCTCCCTCCCTCAGTCTCTGTTGACTGAGGTATTGCAGACAAGCCTTTGATTGCAGACAAGTCTGTGCCTCCACCCCGACTCCTCTCCCCCCCACTCTCTACTCCTCTCCCATGCTCCTCTCACTATCCACCCCTCTCCCCCTACCCTTCTGCCCTCCACCCTCCCTGTCTTCTTGTCACTTGACCCCCCTGGAGCGGCCAGGTCTCTTGTCACCCAGAAGTTAATTTGCTGAACTATACCAACCAGACACAGACTCACGCTGTGACAGGATGACAGTAGGAGTAGTGAATAATCTCATGTTGGCAGATAGAGTTGAAGTCAGAAGTTTACATACATCTTAGCCAAATACATTTAAACTCCGTTTTTCACAATTCCTGACATTTAATCCTAGTAAAAATTCCCTGTCTTAGGTCAGTTAGGATCACCACTTTATTTTAAGAATGTGAAATGTCAGAATAATAGTAGAGAGAATGATTTATTTCAGCTTTTATTTCTTTCATCACATTCCCAGTGGGTAAGAAGTTTACATACACTCAAGTAGTATTTGGTAGCATTGCCTTTAAATTGTTTAACTTGGATCAAACGTTTTCGGGTAGTCTTCCACAAGCTTCCCACAATAAATTGTGTGAATTTTGGGCCATTCCTCCTGACAGAGCTGGTGTAACTCAATCAGGTTTTTCAGGCCTCCTCGCTCGCACACACTTTTTCAGTTCTGCCCACAATTTCTTTATAGGATTGAGGTCAGGGCTTTGTGATGGCCACTCCAATACCTTGACTTTGTTGTCCTTAAGCCATTTTGCAACAACTTTGGAAGTATGCTTGGGGTCATTGTCCATTTGGAAGACCCATTTGCGACCAAGCTTTAACTTCCTGACTGATGTCTTGAGATGTTGCTTCAATATATCCACATAATTTTCCGCCCTCATGATACCATCTATTTTGTGAAATGTACCAGTCCTTCCTGCAGCAAAGCACCCCCACAACATGATGCTGCCACCCCCGTGCTTCACGGTTGGATGGTGTTCTTCGGGTTGCAAGCGTCCCCCTTTTCCTCCAAACATAACAATGGTCATTATGGACAAACAGTTCTATTTTTGTTTTATCAGACCAGAGGACATTTCTCCAAAAAGTACAGTCTTTGTCCCCATGTGCAGTTGCAAACTGTAGTCTGGCTTTTTTATAGAGGTTTTGGAGCAGTGGCTTCTTCCTTGATGAGCGGCCTTTCAGGTTATGTCGATATAGGACTCGTTTCACTGTGGATATAGATACTTTTGTACCTGTTTCCTCCAGCATCTTCACAAGGTCCTTTATTGTTGGGTTTGATTTTCACTTTTCGCACCAAAGTGCGTTCATCTCTAGGAGACAGAACGTGTCTCCTTCCTGAGCGGTATGATGGCTGCGTGGTCCATGTGTTTATACTTGCGTACTATTGTTTGTACAGATGAACGTGGTACCTTCAGGCATTTGGACATTTTTCCCAAGGTTGAACCAGACTTGTGGAGGTCTACAATTTTTTTTTCTGAGGTCTTGGCTGATTTCTTTTCCCATGATGTCAATCAAAGAGGAACTGAGTTTGAATGTAGGCCTTGAAATGCGTCCACAGGTACACCTCCGATTGACTCAAATTATGTCAATTAGCCTATCAGAAGCTTCAAAAGCCATGACATTATTTTATGGACTTTTCCAAGCTGTTTAAAGGCACAGTCAACTTAGTGTATGTAAACTTCTGACCCTCTGGAATTGTGATACAGTGAATTATAAGTGAAATAATCTGTCTGTAAACAATTGTTGAAAAAATTACTTGTAAAGTAGATGTCCTAACCGACTTGCCAAAACTGTAGTTTGTTAACAAGAAATTTGTGGAGTGGTTGAAAAATGAGTTTTCATGACTCCAACCTAAGTGTATGTAAACTTCAACTGTAGCTTGTTGTTGCTAGCTAATTTGTCCTGGGATATAAACATTTGGTTGTTATTTTACCTGAAATGTACAAGGTCCTTTTTTGTTGTTGCTGGATATTAGTAGAATTCTGACCCATTTTAACTCACACAAAATCGTGTTCCCTACTCCGACAATTAGTCCACAGATAAAAGGGGAAACCGAGTTAGTTTCTAGTAATATCTCCTTGTTTAGTCTTCTTTTCTTCTTCTGTGGATTTTATATGGCAGTTGGCAACCAACTTTAAGGTGCATTCCTGTAACCAACTGGACTGGCGTATGGATCTCCTTCATCTTTCAATCACCCATGTTGGTATTTGCTCCTAAAAACCAATGAGGAGATGGGAGAGGAGGGACTTGTAGTGTGTCAGGCGTCTAAAATCGGACCAAGTTCTATTTTAACGCAGACACTCGTTGACCCGCGCAGAAGCAGTTTGGATGAAATGATTGAATAACATGTATGTGTACATTTATTTTGCAACACTCGTGCATGCAACACAGGCTATTTCACAGCAATTTAGATGGTACAATGATTCTCTAAACTATATACTTGCTTAAGCTAACTGTTAGAGTTTTTGGGGCGGCAGGTAGCGTATTGGTTAGAGCGTTGGGCCAGTAACCGAAACATTGTTAGATCGAATCCCTGAGCTGCAAGGTAAAAATCTTTCGTTCTGCCCCAAGTCAGGTAACACACTGTTCCTAGGCCATCATTGTAAATAAGATTTGTTCTTAACTGACTTGACACGTTAAATAAATAAAAAAGTAATAGGAAATAGTATTTAAGCAACCAAGAAATGGCGGAGGGATTTCTACATCTTTAAAGGATTGTCTCAAAGACCCATTAAATGTAACAATAACTTGAATCTAAAAACCTCAAATAATTTGGAGTTTCTCATCAGTGTCCCTGAACACTCAACACTTTATCTATGGGGTCATCAGAGTGGCATGGATACGCGTGCGTGCGTGCGTGTGTGCGTGTATGCGTAAGGAAGGAAGGGTTCCGCAAGTTGGTGTCTCTTGTTTGACATTCATCTAGCTAAGTTTCATAACCATCTCTCTGGCTACTGTCCCATTCTGTCTGTCTACACAGTCTGATTCGACCTGGGTCATTCTAGAATATTTGTAGTTTAATGTATTCGCATACTTTAATATTTGCATGTCATTTGTACACCCAATTCGGTAGTTTTTTGTACAATGTGGTTCAGATAATAAAAACATTATCTCTACCCTGGTCTCCTCTCTTACCCCCCCTCCCCCCCCACACACACACACCTGCAGCTTGACTCTGTACGGCCCCATGGCAGCCTATGTCAACTCCCACGGTTACGTCCATGAGACCCTGACTGTCTACAAAGCCAGCAACCTCAACCTGGTCGGCAGGCCGTCTACACTCCACAGCTGGTTTCCAGGGTAACCCCTCTCTATACATGCCTCACACACATACATTCCCTCGCTCTCACACATTTAGATGTACACTAACCCATTCCCCACACTATACAAACTCACCCACAGCCTTACACTCACAAATTATATTCTCAAGTGACATGTACTGTACTTTTGAGGCGTTCATAATAAATTATTCATAATGATAATATAAGAAAATAATATAAGAAATGATCAACACCTGTCACGTTACCCAGGTTGTGTGATCTTGGACACATTAATACCATATTTGGTCCATTAATAATTTTACCTCTACAGGATCAGTGTCCCCCCCGTGGGATGGTTGAGCTTAATGTGTAGGCTAATGTGATTAGCACGAGGTTGTAAGTAACAAAAAAAATTCTCAGGACATAGACATATCTGATATGGGCAGAAAGCTTAAATTCTTGTTAATCTAACTGCACTGTCCAATTTACAGTAGCTATTACAGTGAAAGAATAACATGCTATTGTTTGAGGAGAGTGCACTATTGAAAATGTATTAATAAACCAATTTGGGCTTGATACAACATTTTGAACGGATATGCAATTGTTCATTGGATCAGTCTAAAACTTTGCGCATACACTGCTGCCCTCTAGTGGCCAAAATCTAAATTGCGTCTGGGCATGAATAATACATTTTGACCTTTCTCTTGCATTTCAAAGATGATGGTTAAAAAAAATAATTAAAAAACATTTTTTTCTTTGTATTATCTTTTACCAGATCTCATGTGTTATATTCTCCTATATTAATTTCTAATTTCCACAAACTTCAAAGTGTTTCCTTTCAAATGGTATCAAGAATATGCATATCCTTCCTTCAGGTCCTGAGCTACAGGCAGTTAGATTTGGGTTTGTCATTTTAGGCAAAAATGTTGAAAAAGAGTCCAATCCTTAAGAGATTGCCAAAGATTTGAAAGCAAAAGTCTCTGCGTTTTTGGTATACTGTCATTTTTTGCATTGTTTGTCATTTTTTGCATCATGTCGTCAATGTTTGTTTTTGTTTATTTTTTTTAATTATTATACATTTTTTTAATATTTTTTTTATTTAACCATTTAACTAGGCAAGTCAGTTAAGAACAAATTCGAATTTACAATGACGTTCTACACCGGCCAAACACGGACAACGCTGGGTCAATTGTGCGCTGCCCTATGGGACTCCCAATCACAGACGGTTGTGATACAGCCTGGAATCGAACCAGGGTGTCTGTAGTGACGCCTCAAGCACTTCCGACCGCTGCGCCGTATCGGGAGCCCAATATGAGGTGCCTTGTATTCATTGAGCTTTATTTAAAAAAAATTTACATTCTCTCTGTGAAGATATACACATACACCAGGTGTGTGTGTGCCCGTGTGTGCGTAACATCAGGCTTGCTTGACTGTATTGACATAGAGCCTGAACTATTTGGAGAGCTGTGGAGATCTCCCCTGGGTTCTCAGTGATTCTGTTATGTTACGTAAGGAATCTTCAACCAAAGCCACTCGTCAGTCCTCAGCACTCCTGTGTTAGCCTGTAATAATGACAGCAATAACTTCCTCCACTTATCCTCCCCATGGGCTGGCACTGGTCAAGATGAGTCTTATTCAAGTCCTCTGTGGGGAGCTATGGAGGAGGAAGAAACCTCTCTGCCACACTGCTCTTCTGGTGAAGCGTGCTATTACAGCCTGTTGTTCTGAGAAGACATGTTGTGCAGAGAGCAACAGACACACAACATGACAGATTTAGGCTGTTTATTGGTGTCTTTCATCTGTTAATTGCATGTGCTTCTGTGTGATAATTGTTATTCAAATGGTAGGTTGTTGCCAGGAAGAGAACCCTGAGAAACGTCTTAATTGAACAGGTGTCAGATGGGAGAGAAAAGATGAGAGTGGAGTGGTTTGTCTGTGTGCCTTCCTTCCTTTGCGTGGCCTGCCACCATTCCTACATGACAGCCAGTAAGGGCTTTAGTCTGAGGAGAAAATGGAGAGGCGATGAGAGAGGGAATTGTAATTGAATAGACACAGCCTGTGTTCTTTCTCTATGTAATATTTGTTTCTGTGTCAGATGCCTTATGTCAACAATAAGAAGAGAGGCATGCTGCACAAATCCCTAAGGACTGATGGAATTTATTTCTGCCTCTCTCTCTCGCTCCTCCCCCCTCCCTCAGGTATGCCTGGACGATCGCTCAGTGTCAGATCTGTGGCTCCCACATGGGCTGGAAGTTCACGGCCACCAAGACGGACTTGTCCCCTCCTCGTTTCTGGGGCCTGACCCGCTCAGCGATGCTGCCCCGCATCCCCCAGACAGGTGGCCAGGAGGGGGACGAGGGCTCCCGCCTGCTCTGCCTGTGACAACATGAGGACCTCCCCGCCACCCATGTCGCCAACACACCCTGTCCACTGGCGAGGGCCTCTCCTTAGTACTCGGTGTCCCACCCAACCTCCGACAGCCATGGCAGCAAATCCCTCATATATGGTCATTCTGCCTTTGAATGGCACTTTCTAACACACGCACACCCACACACCACACACACACACACACACACACACACACACACACACACACACACACACACACACACACACACACACACACAGAGAGGAGGAAGAGGATGGAGAGGTGTTTTGTTCCTGAGTGCAGTGACACTGGAGATAGAATGCGTTGCATATTGACAGATGTATATGGGGAATTGAGCAAGAGATTTATTCTGCAACACGGGCAAATCTTCCCCATAGCATGCTACTCTGGACTTGTCTGTACTGCTGTCTCTATCTAGCTCCTATACTATCTGTCACAGACACGGCACGCACTAGTGCATTGCCATACTATCCACCTGCTCTAAAACATAGGTGTGACTTTGCATGCAGTATCCAGCTAGGTGTGTATAGGGTTATAGACGCCCATCAAGAGGACCTTTGGTCGCCATAATCTCTAAACAAACCAATCAATAGAAAGCCACTTGGGATTCAGGTCACCGTTAGTTGTTGATGTGTTTCTCAGAGAACCTAATTTCAGCTGGATTGGTTCATGGAGAGATAGACCATGTAAAATCCAGGATTAGAGGTTGTTTGTATATGTGAAAGTATGCTGCTTTTACAAGGATGTATCATGCCTTTGTTTCATGTGCGAGATGTTTTGATCAATCGGTCAAGTGTAAAACAGCTTATATTTTCACATGAAAGGAATGCATAGAATGGAGGAATCTGAACAAGAAGAATAGGGGAGCAATTGCTTTATTTTGCCATGAATTTTGCCATGTTTGCAAATATATTCATCATTTGGTTTTCTCATAATTTCACATTGTCTAAAAACATATATGTACTATACATGTAGAGATACTCGTTTCTATTTTGTAACTGATGGAGGCCCATTTAACTGCAAGACACTGTGCCGCTGGTCAGTGAAGACTAGAGTTGGCTTGGTGCCGGATGTAGACTTGAGGAAAGCAGGGCACAAGGCAGTGGAGCCAGAGAATCTGTCAGTCACCATGGTTCTATGTGTGATGTTGATGGCTGGATGGAGTGCCTATGGTCCAAATCAATGTCTTGTTTGTTTGTTATGTCAGTGAGCCACACAATTAAATGGGACATTGTATAAATGAAACTGTCTTCGTTAAAAATGGCAACATCATAACGCAAGTTACCTGAATAACTATATTTTAGTTTATATCCATATATTTCCTTTAAGTTAAGAATTGTATTCCTTGTCGATGTACAAAGTTATTTTGGCTCGTGTTTGTAAAAAATGGTATCTTAAAACTTAATTGGGGTAGGGGGCAGTATTTTCACGTCCGGATGAAAAGCGTGCCCAAAGTAAACTGCCTTTTTCCCAGGCCCAGAAGCTAGGATATGCATATAATTGGTAGATTTAGATAGAAAACACTCTAAAGTTTCTAAAACTGTTAAAATGATGTCTGTGAGTATAACAGAACTGATATGGCAGGCGAAACCCCGAGGACAAAGCATCCCCCCCAAAAAATGTTCTGTTTACCACTGTTTTCAACAGCCAGAACTTTAATTATAAGCCCAAGTCCTCCCAAATTGCAGTTCCTAGGGCTTCCACTAGATGTCAACAGTCTTTAGAAAGAGTTTCAGGCTGGTTTTTAGAAAAATGACCTGGAAATTTTAGTTTTTCTAGGTGGCTCCCATTTTGGCTTTAGTGTTTCCAAGCGCGTGGAGGAAAGCACGTCCTTTGTTGTTTATCTCCGGTAAAGACAATAACAATTCTCTGTCTTAAATTGTATCGTTTATTTGCATATTAGGATACCTAAGGAATGATTTTAAACGTTGTTTGACTTGTTTGGAAAAGTTTATTAGTAACGTTTGGGATTCATTTTGTATGCATTTTGACGGAGGGAAACTGAGTGGTCAGAAACTGATTATTACAACCACTACTATGGAGGAGGCTACTACCAGGGTGATGGTGTGGCTACAGACACCCAGAGGACCGTGACACCTGAGGGGCAGGAAGCCACTGATGCCTCAGAGATGACAGCGTTTTTATGGATATAAAAAAGAACATTATCGAACAAAAGGACCATTTGTGATGTAAATAGGACCTATTGGAGTGCCAACAGAAGAAGATAATCAAAGTTAAGGCATTTTTATAGCGCTATTTCTGACTTTCGTGTCGCCACCTGCCTGGTTGAAAATGATTGTTATGCATTTGTGTGCTGGGCGCTGTCCTCAGATAATTGCATGGTATGCTTTTGCTGTAAAGCGTTTTTGAAATCTGACACCTTGGCTGAATTAACAAGAAGTTAAGCTTTATTTTGACATATTGCATGTGTATTTTCAAGATTGTTAAATATTTACAATTCTGTAGTTTGAATTTGGACGCTAGCGTCCCACCTATCGTAGAGAAGTTTTAAGTAACCAGTCAGTTATGGATTTTCTGGTCTGATATACAGTTGAAGTCGGAAGTTTACATACACTTAGGCTGTAGTCATTAAAACTTGTTGTTCAATCACTCCACAAATTTCTTGTTAACAAACTATATTTTTGGCAAGTTGGTTAGGACATCTACTTTGTGCATGACACAAGTAATTTTTTCAACAATTGTTTAAAGACAGATTATTTCACTTATAATTCACTGTATCACAATTCCAGTGGGTCAGAAATGTACATACACTAAGTTGACTGTGCCTTTAAACAGCTTGGAAAATTCCATAAAATGTTGTCATGGCTTTAGAAGCTTCTTATAGGCTAATTGACATCATTTGAGTCAATTGGAGGTGTACCTGTGTATGTATTTCAAGGCCTAACTCCAAACTCAGTTCCTCTTTGCTTGACATGGGAAAATCAAAAGAAATCAGCAAAGACCTCAGAAAAATAATTGTAGACCTCCACAAGTCTGGTTCATCATTGGGAGCAATTTCCAAATGCCTGAAGATACCACGTTCATCTGTACAAACAATAGTACGCAAGTATAAACACCATGGGACCACGCAGCCGTCATACTGCTCAGGAAGGAAACGCGTTCTGTCTCCTAGAGATCAACGCACTTTGGTGTGAAAAGTATAAATCAATCACAGAACAACAGCAAAGGACCTTGTGAAAATGCTGGAGGAAACAGGTACAAAAGTATCTATATCCACAGTGAAACGAGTCCTATATCGACATAACCTGCAAGTCCGCTCAGTAAGGAAGAAGCCACTGCTCCAAAACCGCTATAAAAAGCCAGACTACAGTTTGCACATGGGGACAAAAATCGTACTTTTTGGAGAAATTTCCTCTGGTCTGATGAAGCAAAAATAGAGCTGTTTGGCCATAATGACCATCGTTATGTTTGGAGGAAGAAGGGGGAGGCTTGCAAGCCGAAGAACACCATCCCAACTGTGAAGCACGGGGGTGGCAGCATCATGTTGTGGGGGTTCTTTGCTGCAAGAAGGACTGGTGCACTTCACAAAATAGATGGCATCATGAGGGAGGAAAATTATGTGGATATATTGAAGCAACATCTCAAGACATCAGTCAGGAAGTTCAATCTTGGTCGCAAATGAGTCTTCCAAATGGACAATGACCCCAAGCATACTTCCAAAGTTATGGCTTAAGGACAACAAAGTCAAGGTATTGGAGTGGCCATCACAAAGCCCTGACCTCAATCCTATAGAAAATGTGTGGGCAGAACTGAAAAAGCGTATGCGAGCAAGGAGGCCTGACAAACCTGACACAGTTACACCAGCTCTGTCAGGAGGAATGGGCCAAAATTCACCCAACTTATTATGGGAAGCTTGTGGAAGGCTACCCGAAACGTTTGACCCAAGTTAAATAATTTAAAAGCAATGCTACCAAATACTAATTGAGTGGATGTAAACTTCTGACCCACTGGGAATGTGATGAAATAAATAAAAGCTGAAATAAATCATTCTGTCTACTATTTTTCTTACATTTCACATTCTTAAAATAAAGTGGTAATCCTAACTGACCTAAGACAGGGAATTTCCTCTCTGATTAAATGTCAGGAATTGTGAAAAACTGAGTTTAAATGTATTTGGCTATGCTGTATGTACACTTCCCACTTCAACTGTATCAGTGATGTAGAACCTCAACACTCTTGCCTCTCCCATAGCCATGTATTTCCATTTTATAACAATGTAAAACAGGATTGATTTGTTCAGTTCAATTATCACAATTGAGCAAAGTAATTCTACGCAATAAGAAATGTTCTACAATACGACTGAGATTATATTTTTTCATGATTGTTATTATTATTTTTTATTTGTTTGGTATACCAGTTGGTAACACTTCAGATGAGACAATGCCATTGAAGAAGAACCTTGGATTAGTGGAAATAGAAAACAAGTAGAAAAGGAGCCCCAGATGGCTTGGTATGAAAAAGGTTTAGAAACTGATCTACTGTGTAAAATCAGAGTGTAGTACAGTACTCCAGTCAGCACTAGGCGTACAGAGGCCCATTATCAACAACCATCACTCCTGTGTTCCAATGGCACTTTGTGTTAGCAAATCCAAGTTTTATCATTTTAAAAGGCTAATTTATCATTAGAAAACCCTTTTGCAATTATCTTAGCACAGCTGAAAACTGTTGTACTGATTAAAGAATCAATAAAACTGGCCTTCTTTAGACTAGTTGAGTATCTAGAGCATCAGCATTTGTGGGTTCGATTACAGGCTCAAAATGTCCAGAAACAATGAACTTTCTTCTGAAACTCATCAGTCTATTCTTGTTCTGAGAAATGAAGGCTTTTCCATGCGAGAAATGGAACCAGAATAGAAAGAGGAGTTGGGGGCCCCGGTGCACAACTGAGCAAGAGGACAAGTACATTAGAGTGTCTAGTTTGAGAAACAGACGCCTCACAAGTCTTCAACTGGCAACTTCATTAAATAGCACCCACAAAACACCAGTCTCAACGTCAACAGTGAAGAGGTGGCTCCGGGATGCTGGCCTTCTAGGCAGAGTTGCAAAGAAAAAGCCTTATCTCAGACCAGCCAATAAAAGATTAAGATGGGCAAAAGAACACAGACACTGGACAGAGGAAGATTGGAAAAAAGTTTTATGGACAGACAAATCTAAGTTTGAGGTGTTCAGATCACAAAGAAGAACATTCGTGAGACACAGAAACAATGAAAAAATGCTGGAGGAGTGCTTGACGCCATCTGTCAATCATGGTGGAGTCAATGTGATGGTCTGGGGGTGCTTTGGTGGTGGTAAAGTGGGAGATTTGTACATGGTATTAGGGATCTTGAAGAAGGAAGGCTATCACTCAATTTTGCAACACCATGCCATACCCTGTGGACGGCGCTTAATTGAAGCCAATTTCCTCCTACAACAGGACAGTGACCCAAAGCACAGCTCCAAACTATGCTTCTTCCCTAACTATTTAGGGAAGAAGCAGTCAGCTGGTATTCTGTCTATAATGGAGTGGCCAGCACAGTCACCAGATCTCAATCCTATTGAGCTGTTGTGGGAGCACCTTGACTGTATGGTACATAAGAAGTGCCCATCAATCCAACTTGTGGGAGGTGCTTCAGGAAGCGTGCGGTGAAATCTCTTCAGATTACCTCAACAAATTGACAACTAGAATGCCAAAGGTCTGCGGGGCTGTAATTGCTGCAAATGGAGGATTCTTTGACAAAATAACACAATTATTATTTCAATTAAAAATCATTATTTATATAACCTTGTCAATGTCTTGACTATATTTCCTATTCATTTTGCAACTCATTTCATGTATGATTTCATGGAAACAAGGACATTTCTAAGTGACCCCAAACTTTTGAACGGTAGTGTACATCAGTGTGTCCTGCTGTTCCGTTGGCGGTAACATCTGTGACGTTTAGCTACAAACACATCTTGACATGTCTATATGCCTCAATGCGTACTCTATGTGTGTGTGTGTGTGCGTGTGGTGTATATCTACATGTATTAATAAATTACTGTCCTTTTGTATTGGTTTGTGTCCTCAATGGCAGCCCCTGGTGACAGATTGCTTAAGGTCAATACAGTGTAAGGGACAATAACCATCACCATGGAGGATGACTAATAGGACCATGTCTCACAGGGCTGATGAACACATGATTGGTCTTCAATTTTTATTCATCAGCCATATTACCCTGCATCCCAGTGCTGGCTTGCCTCTGAAGTTATGCTGGGTTGGGCTAGATGGGAGACCAGATGCTGCAAGAAGTGGTGTTGGAGGGCCGATAGGAGGCAAACTGTTTTTATCCTCTTAATCAGGGACTAATTCAGACCTGGGACACCAGGTGAGTGCAATTAAGTGTTTCGGCTCACCAGGACCAGAATTGGGCAGCCCTGTGTGTAGTCTGATACACTAATGCCCCTGTTTTCAGTGTTCTACTGTAGCTCAAATGAAAATAAGGAGCATACTTGTTTGTTCTTTGGCATATGTGGAGGTGCACATGTTCCTGCAGTCCATCTCAGCAGAATCAGCAGGCCTTTTAGAAGCTAGCAGACACTCTTCTCACTTCACTGTTGTAACCAACTAAGGAACACCAGGCACTCCTCAGACAGAAACAACAGCTATAGAGAGATGCAGCATGTATGAAAAACCTTTAGACAGAATGGGGTAAAAGTGAAAATGGAAACGTGGGAAGAAAAGGGATGGCAGGAATCCACTCTGTAGCCATATGTCATATGTCATTTCCAGTAATTGGTGAGCATGTGAGTGGACTTAACGTGTGTGTCTGCACTGTGTGTGTTGTAGGCATACAGGTACACGTGCAACGCGGTGTGCTGGCTTGGTCAGTGCTTTCCTGGTAGCCTCCTGTCGCTCTCATATGCTGGCCCAGCGAGGGGCTAACCAGAGAGAGTGGATACTGGGCGTGTGACTGGCCTCTGGGAGACGTATTTAAAGTAAAAACAAATTCTGCACTTTACTATTTATATTTTTGACAACTTTTTACTTCACCTACGTTCCTAAAGAAATAATGTACTTTTTACCTCATTATGTCTGAGTGTTGGAGTGTGCCCCTGGCTATCCGTCAATTCAAATAGAAGTGTGTGTCATCTGGTTTGCTTACTATAAGGAATTTGAAATGATTTATACTTTTGATACTTATGTATATTTTAGCAATTACATTTACTTTTGATACTTAAGTATATTTAAAACCAAATACTTTTTACTTGTATTCAAGTAGTATTTTAAAGGGATTTTACTTGAGTGATTTTCTATTAAGGTATCTTTTACTTTTACTTAAATATGACAATTGGGCACTTTTTCCACCACTGTCTGCTACTGTAACAGCCCCAGTGCCTGGCTTGTCTCTTTAGTTGTGATTCTGGTCTGCATCGCTTTTATCTTGTTCGGTTCTATCTTAACACTTAGCCAACTACTCTCATTTTATTCCATTGGCATGGCCATAATGAATGTAATCCAAGATACACTACATGACCAAAATTATCTGGACACCTGCTCATTGAACATCATTCCAAAATCATGGGTATTAATATAGAGTTGGTCCCCCTTTGCTGCTATAACAGCCTCCACTCTTCTGGGAAGGCTTTCCACTAGATGTTGGATTATTGCTGCGGGGACTAGCTTCCATTCAGCCACAAGAGCAGTAGTGAGGTCGGGCACTGATGTTGGGTGATTAAGCCTGGCTTGCAGTCAGCATTCCAATTCATCCCAAAGGTGTTCGATGGGGTTGAGGTCAGGTCTCTGTGCAGGCCAGTCAAGTTCTTCCACACCGATCTCGACAAACCATTTCTGTATGGACCTCACTTTGCGCACAGGGGCATTGTCATGCTGAAACAGGAAAGGGCCTTCCCCAAACTGTTGCCACAAAGTTGGAAGCACAGAATTGTCTAGAATGTCATTGTATGCTGTAGCATTAAGATTTCCCTTCACTGGAACTATGGTTCGATTTTCCCTTCACTGGAATAAAGATTTCCCTTCACTGGAATAATGGTTCGGGCTAGGCCGGAACTTCGGCCTAGCCCGAACCATTATTCCTCCTCCACCAAACTTTACAGTTGGCACTATGCATTCGGGCAGGTAGCGTTCTCCTGGCATCCACCAAACCCAGATTTGTCTGTCGGACTGCCAGATGGTGAAACGTGATTCATCTCTCCAGAGAACGTGTTTCCAGAGTCCAATGGGGGAGGGCTTTATACCACTCCAGCCGACGCTTGGCATTGCGCATTGTGATCTTAGGCTTGTGTGTAACTGCTCAACCATGTAAACCCATTTCAAGAAGGTCCCGACTAAAAGTTGTTGTGCTGACGTTGCTTCCTGGGGCAGTTTGGAATTTGGTAGTGAGTGTTGCAACCGAAGATAGACAATGATTTTTACGAGCTTCAGGACTCAGCGGTCCAGTTCTGTGACATTGTGTGGCCTACCACTTCGCAGCTGAGCCGTTGTTGCTCCTAGACATTTCCACTTCACAATAACAGCACTTAGAGTTGACCGGTGGCAGCTCTTACGGGCAGAAATCTGACGAACTGACTTGTTGGAAAGGTGGCATCCTATGACGGTGCCACGTTGAAAGTCACTGAGCTCTTCAGTAAGACCATTCTACTGTTTGTCTATGGAGATTGCATGGCGGTGTGCTCAATTTTATAGACCTGTCAGCAACGGGTGTGGCTGAAATAGCCAAATGGACTAATTTGCTAGCCACTTCCAGACACAAATGAGAGAACACCTCACTCTGACCATATTACTCACCCTAGCAGAGCTGGTTAGGCTGTTTTCATGTTATCTAGAGTGTTGGTGACGGTCACTTTGCTGCTGGCAACAATTTAATTATGTTTTTAAGCTGACGTTTACTGACACTGGTCATATTGAACTGGTGTTGCGCGTTCGTAAATTCATCCGTTTTTCTGCGCTCTGGCACACTCAGACGAGAGTGCTCTAAAATCGGAGTATATAGCCAGAGTAAATTTACGAACGCACCCTAAATGTGTTTTTCAATTAAGCAACACATTACAAAAATGAAGATACTCTCTTAATGTTCAGAATGTTCCTACCTCCTTTCCAAATGCTATTTTGCTCATGTGTTTGTTCATCTGAATGCTTGTTTCCCTATCAAGGGCTGAACTATCCTCCATAAATCCCTCAGAAATCCCCCCTCTTTCTCCCTCTGTTGGTTTTGTATTTGTTACTCTGTCCTAATTCTTCTTGTTTTCCTTGTTGGGTTTATAGTCCCTCAATCCCATTCCTCCCTTGTGTCGCCTGATGATTCAGCAGATGAGCCTTGCAAGAACCAAGTTGATCAATCTCTCAATAGCCAAACTATTTCCACAAAATAAAAATATCTTCCAATTCCTATAGATGTGCAGAGAGATGTGCAATTCGCTAAAATAACTAAACTGTTCACATATAATAAAATAATTTCACAAAAAATTGCAATTTAAGGAGAGGAGCTCTTCTTATTTTAGTACTCATCACTTCATTCTCTACCAGAAAGTTGGTTGGCCCTCTTTGATGTCACATATGTTGATGCATTGCTCTGTTTTCATTTATAAAGCCCTTTTACAAAAAGTTCCACTGTACCGTACCATCTTTACTAAACTTTAAACATACGAGTTAACACACCCAGTCTCAGGGATGGTTAACTCTGGAAATTCATTTGGTCTCTACTGAGTTAGGTAAATCAGCTTTTGTGGAACAATCTTCAAAATGTTGTTAAATGTGATGTTCTGGTGCCTCTAGGTCAATTCAGAAAGCTGATTAAGGACTTTATTACTGATTCATGTGTTTGTTTTTTATGACCATGTTTTTCTTTCTGCTTGCATTTTGTATTTATATTGATGTGTGTATTTTCTGTAATTCAGGGCTCATCTGTAAACTTGGTCTCAGTATGACTCCCTGATAAAATAAATGTAAAAAAATCAAGGTGAAGGATGTGACATATTGCAATCTAAACTTTACAAGCTCTCAGCCTCTTAATATAACAAATAAATAAATAAATAATAATAATAGTCATGTGAAAAGTAAGTACACCCACTTGAAAGTGTTTTTTAAATATATTTTATTTTCTACATATTTGGACACATGGATATTTGAGCAAAATTCTCACCACATTCATTGATAAAGGTAACCACATTTAACAAATCACACACATTTTTTTACTTTGAAAATGTTATTCAATTAAAATAAACAAAAATGCATTTTCCTTATGCGGAAAAAGTTGGTACACCCCTACCTTTACCATCACATAAAATGGCTCAAATTAGAATCAGGTGCACCAAAACAGGTGCAAATGATTAGAAAATCATTAGAAAGTAACTTAGGAGGGTCCAGCCTTCCATAAAGATTAGAAACTGGTTTGGTCCTAACCATATGGGTGTGTGGTAACACATCATGCCAATATCAAAAGACCTACCCGAGGCCCTCAGAAGAAAGATTATTGATGCCCATGAGTCTGGGAGGGGTTACAAGCAATTTGAAGTACATCATTATACTGTCTGACGGCTCATCTACAAATGGAGGAAATTCCAGACCGCTGGCAATCTACCAAGGACAAGTCATCCCACCAAATTCAGCCCAAGAGCTGACTGAAAGATGCTCATAGAAGTCTCTAAGAACCCCAGGGTAACATCAAGGGATCTACTGGCCTCTCTTGCCACAATCAATGTCAAAGTGCATGAGTCAACTGTCAGAAAGAGACCGCACAAACTTGGCCTACGTGGGAGGTCAGGAAGGAAGAAAATAATATCAAGACACGACTGACGTTTGCCAGACAACACCTGCGAAAAGACCAAAACTACTGGAGCAATGTGCTCTGGACAGATGAGTCAAAGGTGGAGTTGTTTGGCCGCAATGCCAGATGCCATGTTTGGCAAAAACGAAACCATGCCTTTGAACAGAAGAACCTCCTACCAACGGTAAAGCATGGAGGCGATGGCATTATGGTTTGGGGCTGCTTTGCTGCCTCACGGCCTGGACAACTTGCAAAAATTGAGTCAACCATGAGTTCTATATTGTACTAGAGAATTCTTGAGGAGAATGTGAGGCCATCTGTCAAAAAGCTGAAGCTGAACCGAACATGGATCTTGCAACAGGGCAATGATCCAAAACACAAAATCAAAGCTACAACAGAATGTCTCAAAATTAAGAAATAGAAGGTTATGGAATGGCTGAGTCAAAGCCCAGATCGCAATGCTGTGGGGGGACTTGAAGTGGGCTGTGCATGCAAGAAAGCCCTCAAACATGACACAGTTGAAGCAGTACTGTAAAGAAGAGTGGGCAAAAATTCCTCCCAGTTAATGTAAGAGACCGATAGTTACAAGAAACGGCTACATTAAGTTACTTCAGCCAAAGGGGGCAACACCAGCTATTAAAGCTAGAGATGTACTTATTTTTTCTGCACTATGGAATTGCATTTCCATTGATTGTTGATGAATAAATGATTGCAACATATAATCTTTGTGTCATTTGTTAAATTATATTACCTTTAATAGTGTTGAAATGAAGATTACATATCCATCTGTACAATAAAAAAGACAACTTTCCAGTGGGTGTACTTACTTTTTCACGACTCTACATGCCATTTAGCAGATGCTTTTATCCAAAGCGACTTAGTCATGCGTGTGTACATTTTTTATGTGTGGGTGGTCCCAGGAATCAAACCCACTATCCTGCCGATGCAAATACCAACAGAGCTAAAGAGGACTTTTTGACTGGTGATTACTTATGCAGACTCAGCACTCAGTGTGTTCCACTCAGTTAAATCCAAATCCATGTACCCTGAGGAACACAGTGACTGGGTGGCTTTTATATATTTGGTGGAAAAGCATAAGTGCAAAAAATGGTGTGTGAGTGAGAGAGTAACAGGGAGGGAGGGGTGAATCTGAGAGGGACAACAAACAAGCTATTATGAGTCACCCACTCTCTAATGCACTCCACTTCCATAACGTGTGCGCTCAGAGACCACACGTGGCCATAGAACAAGATTATCAAAGTGAGTGATGAATTGAAGAAAATGGCAGCAGTTTTTAACCTTACTGTAATAGATTTTTATTAAAATGTGAAAAAATATATTTTTTGCAAAAACTTTCTCAAGCAATAATTTTGCTAGGACTGTCTGGAATAGTCTGAGTGGGGAGGGGAAAACTAGCTGTTATTGGCAGAGGTTTGGAACTCTTTGTTATTGCTCTATTAACCAATCCATCTGTACATGATGATGTCACCATGGAAAGCCAAAATCTCCCGCCCATGCAAACATGCTGATTAGAAGGTCCTGTGTACATCTTATTTTCAATAAGCAGGAATTAACACAGATTTAAAAAATCACACTTTTACAGTGTTAGTTTCAGCTGTTGTACAATACATATGGTGTCCACCTGCTCTGCCCAGAGTAGGTGAAAATGTGCTTCGGTGATGAAATTTCACTTCCTTATGTTATAAAATACATTTTACCAAGACAAATATGATTATTCATGTTCTGAATTGTTCAGTGGGGTCTTTCACTAACATTTCAACACCATTATATACACGAAGTCGGATTTCGTAACCTAAAACATCGAATAATAAGCACCAAGTTCTGTTGACATAGCTGTGCAGGTTTCTCTTCACAACTTTTAAGGATTTTACATTTTGTGGTCATCACTTTCAAAGTTTTTACTGCAGGTCGCAAAAAGCAAAATTAACATGACATGAGCTGAATTAAATGTAAACTGCGTTGAAACTGAAAGCTTGTTATATGCTGAGTGCTCCGTTGACATTTCAGAGATACGCTTGTTTTTGTGAGAAAATTTCAAATGAATATGAAAAGTGTATACTAAAATATGAAAATATTACATGTCATGTCTCAAAATTGATATCCATCTTACCTCTATATTGTTGTATGTCTTGAGGATTCAAGAAGATAGATTAGTTCAATGGGAAAGTGAGCCAGTCGGGCAGCCAGTAGCCTTAATTCTTGCACAGAATTTAGCCTACAGTAGCTGACGTGATGCAATTTTCCAGATTTTTTTTGTACCACTTTTTACTCTTGCCTCCATTGGTCACCCTAATTCTGGCCATCCTACAATGTTAAAAGCTCCAATAACTTTTGAACGGATTATTATAGAGACATCTACTTAGAGGAGTATCTGAAATTAACATTATTTTACCCATTGGTCAAATTTGGCCTTGTTTGATTAGACACCATACAATGCGATACAAAGCACAGGAAAAACTGGATTTTGACTGCACTGGGACTTTAGTGACATATGTTGGAATAGGCCAGCTATAACAGCCGATGGTTGTCATGGTGTTGTTGCTCTTTGATGCCAGGCCATTAGTCCCATCATTCTGTAAACATACAGCATATATCTCTCTCTCTCGCTCTCTCACTCACTCACTCACTCACTCACTCACTCACTCACTCACTCACTCACTCACTCACTCACAGTCCTCCTGCGCCACTGTTCATACAGTAGCTTCCACCAGCTGGTATATTCAAGAGCCTTTTCTTCTCTGCCTGAGATTACCTTTTAGGATTTCAGAAGTTGTTGTCTTTCTATGTAGACTAATAATACACTTTTTCTTCTCTTCAGAAATTGTAATCATAAACTGCATTCAAAGAAAAATGTTATCTCTTGCCATTTGAATGCAATTCACAACAGAACAGAATTAACCTCAAGCATCTTCAAAAACATTGACTAGGTTGATGACACCCCTCAATAGTTGTGTGACTGAACAAACTCAATATCACCAGTTTGCTTTAGTTTCAAAGTGACTGTATATTTGATTTGGCAGGAGCCGGTAATGGCCTCCTGCTCATTGGGTTCCGGTAGCTTGATCACCACCCTGACTACACCATGTCTGTAAATCTGGTCCAGTAGATGGTTTGCTATCCAGGCCAGACGACTCTAAGGGGAAAGTATGGAGAAGAATCCAGGGTCCGTGTTGATTCCTCCAAGTAATGTGACAGAGGGGATGTGGTGGCGGCCCTGTGTGATATCATCAGAGTGACACTCTGGGCATGGTTCTGATTCTCCAAAGGGAAATGAGACTGATTTCTGTAAATGCACCAAAACCCTGTTCCCAGCATGTGTTAATCCGATAAGAGCGCTGGGAATGAGATGACTGTGGATCCGCTGTGTTGTGTTTGATCAAGGATTTAATATGATGAGCTCCCTATGAGTCTTCATGCCTATCTGACTCCATCCCGTTGTGTCCATTGGACCGTTGTCCCAAACACAGATTAATTAAGCCTAGTCTTGGACTAAAAAACTATTTCAATGGGAATTCTCCATTGAGCATGTTTTTTGTCCAGGACTAGGCTTAATCTGTGTCTGAAAGCTGGCTCATTAAGTGTTTACAATAGCCTACTGTTGATCCACAGCTGGCCACTTTCTTAGAAACAAATGGGAAGCATCAAGCAAGTTTTATGACATTATGGGCCATTGCGTGGCCCTGACAACAGCATTTTTGGTGCTATCGCTCAGCATATGTTTTGTTATGATGAGACATTGGGAGTTACAACTGAATCAAGTTGTGCAGCACCACACCTCAAACTCCTTCAAAACAACCCAAGAGAAAAGATGGATGGCCTCTCTTGTTATCTTGTTGTTTCCTCTTTCCCTACACTCAAGCAGTGTGGGTGTGTGGTAATCAATTATCTTTGTTTTCTCTCAATAGTTCCGGCATCTCTCTCCATCTTGCTGTCCTCGCTCAGCTATTTGTCCTCGTTAGTTAGCCAGTGTGTAGGAGAGCAGGTAGGCACAGAGCTAGCTACACTGTATGTTATAATAGCTCATTATGACTGTGTTGTGGAGTCTCACAATGGGTCTAAGTCACAGGTCTCATTCATCCACCCACTCTTTGCCCTGTGACGTCAACTAAGTCAGCCACTCCAACTGGAGCTAACCACTCTGTCAGGAGCAACAGAGCACTCCAGGGCTCTCGTCTCTCGCCTGGTGGCTTTGTGACTGCCTGAATGGTGCTCTTTATTGGAGCTAGTCATGATTTGGTTGGAGTGGGCGCTACAGTACATGATCAATACACGTGTATCCTGCTCATAAGGAAGCGTCATCACTCACATCATCAGAGCTGAGACCATAGGCCCTCGTTGTCTGGAAAGTTTCAGTCACTCACCCTGTGTAGCTCAGTTGGTAGAGGATGGTGCTTGCATTGCCAGGATAGTGGATTTGATTCTCGTGACCACCTATATGTAAAATGTATGCACGCATGACAAGTCCCTTTGGGTAAAAATGTCTACTAAATGGAATATAGTATTATAAAATCTTGTACTTCTCTTTCACAAACTCTGAGGAAGTGGTGACTTGTCCTCTTCCTTCAATCACGGCACTTCTCTGCACCATCAAACAGGCAAAGCGTCAATACAGGGCTAAGATTGAGTCATACTACACCGGCTCCGATGCTCGTATTATGTGGCAGGGCTTGCAAACTATTACAGACTACAAAGGGAAGCACAGCCGCGAGCTGCCCAGTGACACGAGCCTACCAGATGAGCTAAATCACTTCTATGCTCACTTCGAGGCAAGCAACACTGAGGCATGCATGAGAGCCTCAGCTGTTCCGGACGACTGTGATCACGCTCTCCGTAGCCAATGTGAGTAAGACCTTTAAACAGGTCAACATACACAAGGCTGTGGGGCCAGACGGATTACCAGGACGTGTGCTCCGGGCATGTGCTGACCAACTGGCAGGTGTCTTCACTGACATTTTCAACATGACCCTGATTGAGTCTGTAATACCAACATGTTTCAAGCAGACCACCATAGTCCCTGTGCCCAAGAACACAAAGGCAACCTGCCTAAATGACTACAGACCCGCAGCACTCACGTCCGTAGCCATGAAGTGCTTTGAAAGGTTGGTAATGGCTCACATCAATGCCCTTATCTCAGAAACCCTAGACCCAATCCAATTTGCATACCGCTCAAACAGATCCACAGATGATGCAATCTCTACTGCACTCCACACTGCCCTTTCCCACCTGGACAAAAGGAACACTTATGTGAGAATGCTATTCATTGACTACAGCTCAGAGTTCAACACCATAGTACCCTCAAAGCTCATCACTAAGCTAAGGATCCTGGGACTAAAGACCTCCCTCTGCAACTGGATCCTGGACTTCCTGACGGGCCGCCCCCAGGTGGTGAGGGTAGGTAGCAACACATCTGTCACGCTGATCCTCAACACTGGAGCTCCCCAGGGTGTGTGCTCAGTCCCCACCTGTACTCCCTGTTCACCCACGACTGCATGGCCAGGCACGACTCCAACACCATCATTAAGTTTGCAGACAACACAACAGTGGTAGGCCTGATCACCGACAACGAAGAGACAGCCTATAGGGAGGAGGTCAGAGACCAGGCCGGGTGGTGCCAGATTAACAACCTATCCCTCAACGTAACCAAGACTAAGGAGATTATTGTGGACTACAGGAAAAGGAGGACCGAGCACGCCCCCATTCTCATCGACGGGACTGTAGTGGAGCAGGTTGAGAGCTTTAAGTTCCTTGGTGTCCACATCAACAACAAACTAGAATGGTCCAAACACACCAAGACAGTCGTAAAGAGGGCACGACAAATCCTATTCCCCCTCAGGAAACTAAAAAGATTTGGCATGGGTCCTGAGATCCTCAAAAGGTTCTACAGCTGCAACATCGAGAGCATCCTGACTGGTTGCATCACTGCCTGGTACAGCAATTGCTCGGCCTCTGACCGCAAGGCACTACAGAGGGTAGTGCGTACGGCCCAGTACATCACTGGGGCTAAGCTGCCTGCCATCGAGGACCTCTATACCAGGCGGTGTCATAGGAAGGCCCTAAAAATTGTCAAAGACCCCAGCCACCCCAGTCATAGACTGTTCTCTCTACTACCGCATGGCACGCGGTACCGGAGTGCCAAGTCTAGGACAAAAAGGCTTCTCAACAGTTTTTACCCCCAAGCCATAAGACTCCTGAACAGGTAATCAAATGGCTACCCGGACTATTTGCATTGTGTGCCCCCCCAACCCCTCTTTTACGCTGTTGCTACTCTCTGTTTATCATATACATTCATGTACATACTACCCCAATTGGGCCGACTAACCAGTGCTCCCGCACATTGGCTAACTGGGCTATCTGCATTGTGTCCCGCCACCCACCACCCGCCAACCCCTCTTTGACGCTACTGCTACTCTCTGTTCATCATATATGCATAGTCACTTTAACCATGTCTACATGTACATACTACCTCAATCAGCCTGACTAACCGGTGTCTATATGTAGCCTCGCTACTGTATATAGCCTGTCTTTTTACTGTTGTTTTATTTCTTTACTTACCTATTTTTCACCTAATACCTTTTTTGCATTTGTAAGTAAGCATTTCACTGTAAGGTCTACACCTGTTGTATTCGGAGCACGTGACAAATAAACTTTGATTTGATGTGATCCTCTGAAGCACAATTTCAGCTAATCAGTCACATTTCTCCACTCAGAGAGAAGTGCACACCCTCCTACTCTCAATCTATTATTCTTTTTGGAGAATTCACTGATTATAAGAGTGTCTGAGTAAGAGGATGTACACCCCCCGACTTCAGTTCACCAGAGAGCTCTTTTGATGAGATAACAATAAGTTATGGAATAACTGTAAAACCCTTACGTGTAGCTCCACTTTGATAGAGCAAAATACACATGAAGATTGGTGTGCAAGCATTTTACAATAAAGTCTATACCAGTTGTATTCACCGCATGTGAGAAATAAAATTTGATTTGATTGGAGTTGGCAAGAAAATTGGGAGGCCTATACAAGCTTATGTGGAATATGTGAAGCGGTTCTGGTCCCTTGCTTGGATAATCATCCATACCCACTACCACTGCACTGAAAAATGCATGCCCACAGATCCAAGACTATTTATATACTTCAGAGGTAGTTACAGCTCATGATAAGATTCTGTCCAATCACAGGAGCCCTCTAAGTCAAGGCATGGTGGTTGCCATAGTGATCCAGACAAAAACCACCTGTCCGTTGTTTCTATAGTGATATTGGCCTGCCGATGCCAATAATGCCAGAGTATCAGAGATAGAGTTTGTCACACCATTATCTGTTTCACCTGTTATCTGTTTATCCACCCCCCTCCTGGTGTCGCCCATTTTCCCCATAATCCCCTGTGCATTTATACCTGTGTTTTATGTTTGTCTGTTGCCAGTTCGTCTTGTCTCGTCTCGTCAAACCTACCAGCATATCTTGAAATGTCTGCATCTGTGTCTTATCCTGAGGTCTGTTAGAGTTAATGAGTCTGTCTCTAATGTGGCAGAGATGTTTTGTGTCCACAGCGTTCTGTCATTGTCAGCTACTGGTAACTGCCAAAATAAAGGAAACACTTGAGTAAATAAGGAATACAAAGTGTGGTTCCTGAGTTAATTAAGAAATTAAAACATCCCATCATGCTTAGGGTCATGTTTATAAAGTGTCCTTGTTATTTGGAATCCTTGGGATGTCCCTACCCCATTGAAGTTTACATTTTAAATGGTTAAGGTAAGGGTTAAGGTTAGGTACAGTTTATGGTTAAGGTTAGTGGTTAAGGTTAGGGTAGGGGATAAGGTTAGGGTTTAGGGTAGGGATGTCCCAAGGATCCCGCATTGCATTAACCGTATACAAATGCCCAGTTGTCCATTATTTTGGCTACCATGGCTAGAAGAAATCTCAGTCACTTTGAAAGAGGGGTCTCAAAGGAGCATCGGGGTTTAAAGGGTGTGTGTGTTGGTTCTTCTAAAATCCCCAAAAGTCCCCACAAGGATAGTAAAACAAGGAAAATTCTTCCTCGTGGGGACATGTCCCACGTCCTCATGAGGACAAAGGTTATTTTAAATTTAGGGGTTAGAATTAGGGTCAGGGTAAGGGGTGATTGGTTAGGTTTAGAAGTTAGGTTTTGCGTTAGGGTTACGGGTTAGGGTTATGGTAGCGGTTAGGGTTAGGGGTTATGGAAAATAGGATTTTGAATGGAAATACATTTTAGGTCCCCAAGACGGTAGAACAAAATGTGTGTGTGTGTCTTAGTCACCAGATCTCAACCTAATTGAACACTTATGGAAGATTATGGAGCGGCGCCTGAGACAGACTTTTCCACCACTGTCAACAAAACACCCAATTATGTCATTTCTCATAGAAGAATGGTGTTGCATCCCTCCAGTAGAGTACCAGACAATTGTAGAATCTATGGCAAGGTGCATTTAAACTGTTCTGGCTGCTCGTGGTGGCCCAACACCCTATTAAGACACTTTATGTTGGTGTTTCCTTTGTTTTGGCAGTTACCTGTAGGTCTGTCATGATCACTGCCTGTCCCCCTTCCCCTGCCCTGGTAGCCTATAGGCTGGCTGGGTACAAAGCAAAGCCAAGTCATTTATTTTGGAACTTAATGTTGGTACGAGTTCAGGGCAGTGGAGTGGCTTGAGGTGTGTTTGGTTTAAATATGTATATGGAGATGAAATGGTATACAGATTGATTCTCCCTAGTCTAGTGATCATCCCTCACACACACATTGCTGGAGGATACATGAATTATCCATTTCTCGCTTTCTTCCCTTTCACCCTTTTCTCATTTTAGAAACCAGGCTTTGACGAAGGGGAAAAATACGAGATTTAAAATGGTGCTTCAGGAGTTACATCAGGCCTCTTACGTTTACCTTTTATAACCTGCTTGACTGTTATGCCTGGGATTAACAGTAATTGTTTGTATCACGTTTCAAAAGGTGTGTGTGTTTATGCCTATCTGTATGCTTAAATGCACATAAATGAGCCTTCGACTGTTTCAATTCCGCAGAACTTCGAGGAACAATACATCTTTGGCACTAAAGCCATGATTATAGGATGTAGCCTGATGTTGTATTTGTGTCAAAGTGACAGCTTAATATCACAGGGACAAGGGGGACCTATGGAACATTAAACTGTGTTTGTAATTATCACACCAACAAACTCAGTCTGTATTTGTGCAAGTTTCAATATTTCTTAGCCTAGATTTCCTAGAAGATTAAGTAATGAAATCTTGAATGTTGGCACATTTAACGGGGGGATTGGGGGGATTGTGCGATGAATCTCCTGGTAGACGCAGCACTTCCCAGGAGTCACCTGTATCCTCTTTCACAGGAGGAGACGGAGGCTATGGAAACATATGTCTCCGAATCTCTGGGACAGGGATACATTCGGCCTTCCACTTCACCTGCCTCCTCGAGTTTCTTTTTTGTGAAGAAGAAGGATGGAGATTTACGCCCGTACATTGACTATAGAGGTATAAATCAGATCACGGTGAAGTACAGTTACCTGCTGCCGCTCATAGCCAGTGTGACAGAGTCATTGCACGGGGTGCGCTTCTTCACCAAATTGGATCTCAGGAGTGCTCCGGGAGGGGCATGAGTGGAAGACGGCATTTAGTACCACCTCTGGGCACTATGAGTACCTCGTCATGCCGTACGGGTTGATGAATGCTCCATCAGTCTTAAAATCATTTGTAGATTAGATTTTCAGGGACCTGCACGGGCAGGGTGTAGTGGTATATAGATGACATTCTAATATACTCCGCTACACGCGCCGAGCATGTGTCTCTGGTGCGCAAGGGGCTTGGTTGACTGTTGAAGCATGACCTGTAAGTCAAGGCTGAGAAATGTCTGTTCTTCCAACAGTCCATCTCCTTCCTAGGGTACCGCCTGTCCACGTCAGGGGTGGAGATGGAGAGTGACCGCATTTCAGCCGTGCGTAATTGGCTGACTCCAACCACGGTTAAGGGGGTGCAGCGGTTTTTAGGGTTTGCCAACTACTACCGGATGTTTATCCGGGGCTTTGGTCAGGTAGCGGCTCCCATTACCTCCTTGCTGAAGGGGGGACCGGTGCGACTGCAGTGGTCAGCTGGGGCGGACAGGGCTTTTGGTCACCTGAAGGCTCTGTTTACCTCGGCTCCCGTGCTGGCTCATCCGGATCCCTCCTTGGCATTCATAGTAGAGGTGGACGCGTCCGAGGCTGGGATAGGAGCTGTGCTGTCTCAGCGCTCGGGTACGCCACCAAAGCTCCGCCCCTGTGCTTTCTTTTCGAAGAAGCTCAGCCTGGCGGAGCGAAACTATGATGTGGGGGACCGGGAGCTGTTGGCTGTTGTCAGGGCTCTGAAGGCATGGAGGCATTGGCTTGAGGGGGCTAAACACACTTTCCTCTTTTGGACTGACCACCACAATCTGGAGTACATCCGGGCGGCGAGGAGACTGAACCCTCGCCAGGCAAGGTGGGCCATGTTTTTCACCCGTTTTGTTTTCACCCTACCCTACAGACCAGGTTTCCAGAACGCTAAGGCAGACGCACTGTCCCGGATGTATGACACAGAGGAGCGGTCCACGGATCCCGCTCCCATACTTCCGGCTTTTGCCTGGTGGCACCGGTGGTATGGGAGTTTGACGCGGACATCGAGCGGGCGTTACGGACGGAGCCCACTCCCCCCCAGTGTCCAGTTGGGCGTCTGTACGTTCTGTCTGATGTCCGCGATCGATTGATCTGTTGGGCCCACACGTCACCCTCCTCTGGTCATCCTTGCATCGGTCGGACTGTGCGCTGTCTTAGTGGGAAGTACTGGTGGCCCACTTTAGCTAAGTCCGTGAGGGTTTACGTTTCCTCCTGCTCAGTGTGCGCCCAGTGCAAGGCACCTAGACACCTGCCCAGAGGGAAATTACAACCCCTACCCATTCCACAACGGCCGTGGTCACACCTATCGGTGGATTTCGTGATGGATCTTCCTCCGTTACAAGGAAACACCACGATCCTGGTCGTTGTGGATCGGTTTTCTAAGTCCTGCCGTCTCCTTCCTTTGCCCGGTCTCCCTACGGCCCTACAGACTGCGGAGGCCCTGTTTACACACGTCTTCCGGCACTACGGGGTGCATGAGGATATACAGTGACGGAAAAAAGTATTTGATCCCCTGCTGATTTTGTACGTTTGCCCACTGACAAAGAAATGATCAGTCTATAATTTTAATGTTAGGTATATTTGAACAGTGAGAGACAGAATAACAACAAAAGAATCCAGAGAAACACATGTCAAAAATGTTATAAATTGATTTGCATTTTAATGAGGGAAATAAGTATTTCACCCCCTCTCAATCAGAAAGATTTCCGGCTCCCAGGTGTCTCTTATACAGGTAACGAGCTGAGATTAGGAGCACACTCTTAAAGGGAGTGCTCCTAATCTCAGTTTGTTACCTGTATAAAAGACACCTGTCCACAGAAGCAATCAATCAGATTCCAAACTCTCCATCATAGCCAAGACCAAAGAGCTCTCCAAGGATGTCAGGGACAAGATTGTAGACCTACACAAGGCTGGAATGGGCTACAAGACCATCGCCAAGCAGCTTGGTGAGAAGGTGACAACAGTTGGTGCAATTATTCGCAAATGGAAGAAACACAAAAGAACTGTCAATCTCCCTCGGCCTGGGGCTCCATGCAAGATCTCACCTCGTGGAGTTGCAATGATCATGAGAGCGGTGAGGAATCAGCCCAGAACTACACGGGAGGATCTTGTCAATGATCTCAAGGCAGCTGGGATGATATGTTGCGTGTTCCTTCCACTACGACTCCGGAAAGCATGCAGTTTATTAAGCTACAGATGAAATAAGTTATGATGGACTTCACAGAATGGTGAAAGTTCACGGTGATGAGCTTGTTGCTCTTTTCCAATACATATTGAGGGTCTTATTCTGGTGACATATGATCGATGTTTGGCTGCCATTTGACAAAAAAAATATAATCTCGCTCTTTTGTCCATAATAATCTCATCATGTAGGTTATACGTGCGCTCTAGCCAACAGCGCTCAGATACACGACTGTACAGAATCTACTATATTGCTAGAGCGCACGTGCCAATACCAGAGTGGGCACACTTGCTAAATAAAGCACATTTATTTTGTGAGTAAACCATCTGTAGAGTTGAAAATGCGATGGAAACCCATTTAACTTGTATTTTCTTATTCGGTACATGGCAATTTATCTCTACAAGGTATTTTTTATCGTGCAACAAATCAATTTGATGGAAACACATATTTAATGCAAAAATGCGCATATTGTTTTTATGCGAGTTTTTAAATTCTTTAATATTCATTCGTATGAAAACCTAGCTATTGACCCACAAAAATGTGGTAGTTTATTTTATTATCGCTTGCACTACAAAATCATTGGTGTCTTTCTCAGTTTACAACATAGAAGATAAACATTAGAGAAGACTTTCAAGCATCGTTTTTTTGTATGTACAAAGTTAAGGTTTTCCAAAAATCTGTCTGGTCTTTCTAAAGTTGGCTTGTCGGCCTGTCTTGTTAAGCTACATCAAACCTGGACTGTCTCTGTGAACACACAGCTTCTATTTTGTAAATTATTATTTCACAATGTTTCTGCCTGGCCTGACTTGCCTAGTTAAATAAAGGTTAAATAAATAAATAAATAATCCTAAAAGCACTAAACAGCTTCTCCACTGTTGATGATGAAAGTTTGATCGTTTACAATATATGTATTAAATATAACAATAATAACAGGCAGTAAATGCATTCTATATGCCTGCTATACAACATTTTGTCAAACAGTTTGCAGGTGTTAACATGGATTTTGTGAGATTAGATTTGGACAATTATTCACAAAAGGTACCAAAGGAATCTATTTTCTGGACTCCACCGACATGTTGACCACACCTTGTCACAATGTCTCTCATTCCTATGTTGTCTGACAGAGGTTTTACACCCGTGATTTAGTTCCCTGTGACGCTCAGCACCAGCCTACCGCACCAACCGGCTGCCTTTATCCATTAGCGGTGGTTTACCCCCCAGGATTTGGCGCGTATTTGCGCACATACCCTACGGTCCGCTCACAATTACCCTACCTATTTCTGGCTCCATTATAGTGAGTGCTTTAATGTCCCCGAAAGATCACTTGACATATCTTGACCATGATATCGAGGGAGTAAATAGCATGGAAATAGCCCGTCATTAGAGCTGCGTATTAGAGCTGCCTATTTGGAGTCGGAAATGCTTTTGAAGCTCACGTAGAGCGAGCTGACCACCGCGGCCTCATCATTAAAGGAGTCTTTCGGACTCCGGCACAGCACCGTTTCCAGCTTCTTGGGCAGCTGGCCGCTGAAGAGCAGGTAGATGCAGGGGTTTGTGCAGCTGTTCAGACTCGCCAACAGCATCAGGATGGTGAACGTTGTCGCTGCAAAGACAATAACACACGATGAAATTACGCACAGGTAGACTAGCTTACCCAAAATCAGAGGGCGAGTAAACAATAAATCACTAGGCTACATCGACAGTCATAATTGTTGACTTTTTTTATTTAGTTATAATAAGATTGATATCCGTGTTCTTACTTTCCGTCGGCGCGTCCATGTCCCAAACAGACCAAAGCTGGACCATGAAGAACGGAGTCCAGCAGATGATGTAGACGAGCACAATAACCACCGTCATCTTCACGGTCTTGATTCGTGCTTTGGACACCCTGGCCACGCTGCTGGCTCTGGAGGGCAGTGGAAAGGCCACCCCGCTGCCCCCCTCCTGATGCGTCTTTAGATAAAGGTTGACCTGGATGGCTCGACATATTTGCACCTGGCACACCAGCACGGTCAAAATGGGTAAGACAAAGATGACCAGCGTGGTCCAAGTGATGTAGGTCTTCAGGCCCCAGGGCTGGATGAAGTCCGCCCAGCAGTCGAACACCCCGGGCGCCACCTGGACCCTCGAGAAGATGAAAATCTGAGGCAGGCCGCCCACGAGGGAGATCGTCCAGGCGACGAACACTGGGATGTTCCAGCGCGCGTGCCTCCTCTGAAACTTGACCATGGGGTTGCATATAGCCTGGTAGCGGTCAATGGTCATCACCACGATCATGTAGGTGGACGCAAACATGCCCACTACCTGCAGATACTTCACCAAGCGGCACACCAGGTCTGGTCCAATGAACCTGTCCGTAATGTCCCACATGAGCTGCGGGCAAACCTGGAAAAACGCAACCACCAGGTCTGCGATGCACAGATGGAACACGAAGACACGCATCCTGGAGACCTGTTTGCGCCGCTTCCACAGAACCAGTAATAGCCCGGTGTTCAGGATAGAGGCGCTTACGAAGATAACACTGAGCAGCGCGATCTCTACTTTGGCCAGTTTCTCATCCCTGGGCGTGTCCTCAACCTCCAGCATCATACTGAAGTTCCCGAGACTGCTGTTAAACGGGTGCATGGTTTACTGATGGAGAGCGAAGAGGAGGCCAGCAACTTTACGCACGAGTGGTCTTCTGCAGAGAAACAAATACAAAGATTCATACACTGACACAATGAGAAACTTTGATATGCAATTACACTATTGTTATGATTTACCTACCATATCTGATCTGAACTTCTCAAATAACAATACAAAGAAAGTCTGAGTGAGTAAGTTAAATTGCGTTTTATGCTAATTAAACTTCGAAATTACAATGAATAAATGCTTATCAAATACTGACATCATCACATCTATGTCAAAACAAAATGGCCTAAATGTCCAAATAGCTCAATGGTTTCAATCCATCCCCCCAAAATATATAAAAAATAGGACCATAGGCTAAAGAAACGTAAGCCTATAACTTAAACAAAGACAACTTACTGATCATTCGTTTGATTGAAGTGCGCAGGAAAAGTCTACTGATGAGGTGTTGCAGTGGTTTCTCTGGGTTTTATATTATTCGCATGGGAGAGGGTGGGGTGGGGCTCACACCACAGTCCGCGCGTACAGCGGCTGACGCTTTTCATGACTAGAGAGCCCTTTCCACTCTAGCGAGAAGTCTCAAATAGGATTACTTGTATAATTTTTTAAAATGTAAATATTGTTTTCTTTTTTGGCATAACGCGTTCGGGTCAGCTAAAATCGAATTAAATCTAAGTCAAACGTATTTGTCACATGTATAAAAGGTGCAGCGAAATGCTTCTGTGCGATAGCTCCCTCAACAATGCAGTAGGCCTACATTAATAAATAATACACAATAACAACGAAAAGAGTTAAAAAAAATAGAAGTAGTAGAAGTAATAGAAGAGGTAGTATGCATAGTAATAATGGACTGTATTTACACTATTTACAAATATAAAGTGGGTAGTGGAATCATTAATAGAACAGCATAGTTGACTGTGTGTGTGTGTGTATGTTCTGAGTGCTTATGTGTGTGTGTGTGTGTGTGTGTGTTTGTGTGTAAAGGTTGGATGTGTCGTTAGAATGCAAATCATTCCTAGCGTGTCAGGCTGCTACAGTAGGTTGTCTGTACTGTATTAGGCTAACAGATGTTAGCATTGGACTGCACTAGGTATAGGCTTACTTGTTACATACAGTAAGCACCCAGTCTTTGGAAGTTGTCTCAGCCTGGAATTCAGTTTCCCTTTACATAAATGCTTCTACACCCTGGGAGAATGAGAACATCCCAATTTACACAGATCTGAGTGTTCCTGCAACCCTAACCCCAAACTCCAAAATTAAATGTTCCTCAAATAAGTAAGTTTCAGTAATACAAATTTACACTTTCAAAAACCAAAACTTGATACAATTATCATAATTCATAAGCCTAAGTCTGATGGTCAGTGGCATTGCTTATTAAAAATGAATGATATTATATTTCTTTGAGTGCACAATTGTACATCACCAGACACTTAACGATCAAGACGTCTCTTTCTCCCATGGGAGACCACAGTTCAGACCCCGCCTGTGACAAATGCTTTGTATTTACATTGATATGACGAGTTGTCATAATTGCACAAACACAAAATGGATCAACCCTGACAATAAACAATCTACCCTAATACCCTATGACCTATAGTCTCATCCTCCCTATATTGGCCTATCCAGACAGACACAATCAGTCCCATCACAGGGCATGGAGATGTGCCAATGTAGCAGAACACCATTAGTGTTTCTAACAACCCCCAGATGTCCTGAAACAGTCATTGTTGATTCCAGACAGACAGTTGACTTCAGCTGGTTAAATATGTTTTCTGTGGAAAAATTACTCTGACACTGTGGCCCTTTGGGTCCCTCCTTCTGGAGGTGACTATCACAACTATATCACACGCTAGTGTTCATGTGGAACAAATTACAAATCAGGGGAATTATATCAGTAATTACTCTCACATGCCCATTGTAAAGATGTTGTGAGGATAGGCGCCTTATGATCTGTGAATCTGACTGATAATATAAGATTTGGTGATCAGCTCAGCCTCTGTGCCCAGCTTGTCCTCCCCTCCCTCTGACTCGCTGCACATATTCCTCTGGATCAGAATCCCTGGGAATTGCAGGTGCTCCTCTGGTCTTATAAGACATACATCATTGGGTTTACCCACTAAAGGGGAGGCAAGGGCAAGTTCAATTCGACACAGCCTCTCCTCTCCTGGGACACAGCTCACACAGCCTTGTGGATATCCAGATTGTGTATCTTCCATGGGGAGAGATGTGGAGAAGGTGAGATCAGAGGACCCGTATTGTCACCAGAGAGTGAGTGACCTCAATACTGGGAGTCTAACCCCAATTGGAGATAAACACTCGATACTTTCTTAGAATGCTAACACATCTCTGTGTTTTGTGCATCGTGTACAAATCATTCAAAAGGACTGATCAGAGAGACATACCTTTGGAGTCAGTCTTTTCGGTTGACTATATGAGAGAGACCCATAGATCTGATTATCTGTCTATGGTACAGTCCTCCATGAACATCTTTTGAATATTTTGAGGTTTTGGGGAGTGGGGGCAGCTGAATAGTGTAATAAGCCTATGTACACAGTTAGTATAGGGAATACAATAAAATACTTATTTCTCATGTTTTCTTTATTATATACTGAACAAAAATATAAACGCAACATGCAACAATTTCAAAGATTTTACTGAGTTACAGTTCATATAAGGAAATCAGTCAATTGAAATAAATAAATTAGGCCCTAATCTATGGATTTCACATAACTGGGAATACAGATATGCATCTGTTGGTCACAGTACCTTAAAAAAAGTAGGGGTGTGTATCAGAAAACCAGTCTTTTGGATGGGGTGTTAACCCCGGTGTCCTGGCTAAATTCCCAATCTTAAAAAAATATATATATTTAACCTTTATTTAACGAGGCAAGTCAGTTAAGAACAAATTCTTATTTTCAATGACGGCCTAGGAACTGCCTTCTTCAGGGGTAGAACGACAGATTTTTACCTTGTCAGCTCAGTATCATGCTGAAACATGAGGTAATGGCGGCGGATGAATGGCAAGACAATGGGCCTCAGGATCTCGTCACGGTATCTCTGTGCATTCAAATTGCTATCGATAAAATGCAATTGTGTTCATTGTCAGTAGCTTATGCCTTCCCACACCATAACCCCACCGCCACCACGGGGCACGCTATTCACAACATTGACATCAACCACCCACACGACGCCATACACATGGTCTGCGATTGTGAGGCCGGATGGACGTATTGCCAAATTATCTACAATGATGTTGGAGGCGGCTTATGGTACAGAAATTAACATTCAATTCTCTGGCAACAGCTCTGGTGAACATTCTTGCAGTCAGCATGCCAATTGCACACTCCCTCAAAATTTGAGACATCTGTGGCATTGTGTTGTGTTGTCACAGTTGACTTGGACTGGTGTAGAGGCAGAATCAGATGCAGGAGACAGGTGCTGGAAGTGAGTGTCTTTTAATAAATTGACACACACAAAAAGCCGCGAGGCACAGTGCGCTACATACAGTCTGCCTGGGAAAAACACATTCCCATAAACACGAAAAAAATATATTCACACGGCACAAAAAGCAAGGGGCGCAGCCCGGTAAATCTTCTGACGAAAACTGTCAGTAAAAATGTATAAATCACGGCCCACCGTCCTGAGTGGACAATAAACAATCCCGCACAAAATCCCAATTGAAAACACACACTAAATAAGGCCCCACTAATGACAGACACAAAACAGGTGCGGAACAGACAGACAAAACCAAAAGACACAGAAACAACGATCGGTGGCAGCTAATAGGCCGGCGACGACGACCGCCGAGCGCCGCCCGACCGAGGAGGGGCGCCACTTTCGTTGGATCCTGTGACATGTGTGACAAAACTGCACAATTTAGAGTGGCCTTTTATTGTCCTAATTTGATATTGATTACTGCACTGTTGGGTAGAGCATGCAAGTTAAACTGACTGTTGTGCATAGGACAATAACACATGACCCCCTTTGGATACATTTTGGGGAATTTAGTTTGAGGTCTCAAGCTACTGTTGCGAGTTAGAATAGTAGAATACACAAGGTCAAGTTCAGATTTTTGGTGGCCCCCATCCTCATCAAAATTGTCCATCCCTGGTGTAGAGTATATGACTGGGTGTATGTCTGTATGCCTGATAAGAAAAGGTGTAGACTACCTAGGTGACTCAAAAGCATGTTATTATACAGTGCTTTTTGTGGTGCAAAAGAACACAAGGCACTGCAACGTGCTGCCGGAAGAGGTAGGGTTTGATGTCGTGCTTGTAATGACAGACAAATGTCAAACCATGTTCACTACAAAAATAGGAACAAAATTGCAACAATAATATCAGAGCTCCCTTCACTTCTAAAGAGGGTAATTGTACTACCACCATTTTATTAACCTCGTCCCCAGCCTCTATTGCTACAGCATAGAGACAGCTGAGAGCCGGCCGGGTTGGCGAGATAACCATTTTATTTGGGTCTTCTCTGTGAGTAAACATAAATAGACTGTAATACCTTTTTGCCACCATTTCAAACATTCCACCGTAGGGTAAAAATAAAATGCTGCACATTTAGAGAACAACTTTACAAGAATCACACTTTTGCATTACAATTTTACTTGAAACAGAAACTGTTTAAACATTTTTAAGGCCAGGCACCACAGGTTGAAATACATTTTTTGATTTGTTGGTATTTTGATCCACTACTATTAGTATTTTCAAAAAGTACAGAATTTTAAGCAGGTTGACGTTTATTATCACAAATCTGCCCTGGATTTCCGCTAGATAGGACAGCTGCAAATTCAAAATGATCTATATCGTAAACATTTATGAAAACAAAAATGTGCTTGTTGGTCTTAATTTAAGGTTAGGGTTAGGCATTAGGGTTATCAGTGTGGTTAAGGTTAGGGTTAGGTTTAAAATACGTTTTTATAACTTTTTGGCTGTGCCAGCTAGTGAGGCATGACCCCTCTGCAGACCTGCCTCCAGGGAAAGATTTGTGACAATTAATGCTAAACTGCAATTTTTTTTAATGGATGAATACATAATTTCAAAGCTCACTACACAGAATTACACATTTAAAAGCCCAATTCATAGAGAATGTAACATTCTCAACTATATGTACTGTAGTTACTTACTTTGAAGAGATGGTGATTGGGTCTAAATTGAAATAGGTGTTTGACGTTTGATAATCAAAAGGAAGTATACTTGTCTTTAACTGCCATTTCCCAAAAGTCAGATGCCAATTCATTTTCCTCAGCTTCAGAAGCATCTACATTCACAACATTTTGTGTGGTTATCCTTAGATATATTCTCGAGACATGTTGTAAATCTTTTATTCTAGATCAAATTGTCTTCAGAAAAATTTGACAAAAATGCATTTTATGTACATGTCTTTAGTATTTGACAGATAGAACGACAAAAAAAGTAGTAAATTCGCTCCTGGAGTGTCTTAACAAAATTTTCCCGCGTTCATGTGCTAGTCGGAACTAGGAAACTCGGAAATGTGTGACTTGCTAACTGGTTGTAGTTATACACATGCCGTGTTCAACCAGTTAGCAAGTCGGAAATGTCAGAGTTTCATAGTTCTGACTAGCACTTGAACCCGGCATGAAACCAATATTTAGGCTGACTAATGCCGTGTTCACTTGCTAGTCGGAATTGGAACCTCTGAGTTAAAGGGAAAGTCAATTATTTACTTATAGCTTCCTATTGGTTGAATCTGATACTTCCCAACTGGGGAACTCGGGATCATATTTCTATAATGAGTCAGCAAATCGGAAACTTCTGAGTTTATTATTTCCGACTTGCATGTAAACGCGGCTTTAATCCAGTGTCCAGAAAAATGTATTTGCGGGACAAGCATATGCACACATTTGAGATATCACCTAATTTGCATATTTTAATACAATATTTAAAAAAAAAAATTATACAAAAAAGTATTATATTTGTATCTGTATTCAACTGTGGTGGAAAAAGTACTCAATTGTCATACACTGCGCCACTTGCGAGGCCCCTACTTAAGTACTTTACACCACTGCTCGTGCCTGGCCTTAACTGAGTTCAAATGATTTATTTCCCAATAAATAAGTAACCATTAATAACTATGTATAAATATTGTCAAAAATGTACCTTACATGTAAAATACGTAATTGGTCAAGGTCCATTGACAGACCGTAAAACAGGCCACTTAGTAGAGCCGTTCACTCCCCTGCCCTTAACATAAAATAATTAGCTAAAATGGGAGGAACTGCGATGAAAAGAAAGCAAAACAAACCTTCGTCGCCCGAATACAAGCCAAGTAAAATTACTTATAAATCTACTTTGTCTCTTGAGCATCCTACAAAAGGAAAGCCAGCCGCGAGCTGCTCAGTGACGCGAGCCTACCAGACAAGCTAAATGCCTTATAAGCTCGCTTCGAGGCAAGCAACACTGAAGCATGCATGAGAGCACCAGCTGTTTTGGACGACTGTGTGATAACGCTCTCGGTAGCCGATGTGAGTAAAACCTTTGAACAGGTCAACATTCACAAAGCCGTGGGGCCAGAAGGATTACCAGGACATGTACTCAAACCATGCGCGGACCAACTGGCAAGTGTATTCACTGACATTTTCAACCTCTCCCTGACCAAGTCTGTAATACCTACATGTTTCAAGCAGACCACCATAGTCCCTGTGCCCAAGGAAGCGAAGGTAACCTGTCTAAATTATTACCGCCCCATAGCACTCACGCCGGTAGCCATGAAGTGCTTTGAAAGGCTGGTCATGGCTCACATCAACAGCATCCTCCCGGACACACTAGACCCACTCCAATTCGCATACCGCCTCAACAGATCCACAGATGATGCAATCTCAATTGCACTCCACACTGCCCTTTCCCACCTGGACAAAAGCAAAACCTATGTGAGAATGCTGTTCATTGACTACAGCTCAGCGTTCAACATCATAGTGTCCACAAAGCTCATCACTAAGCTAAGGACCCTGGAACTAAACACCTCCCTCTGCAACTGGATCCTTGACTTCCTGACGGGCCGCTCCCAGGCAACAACATGTCTGCTACGCGGATCATCAATACTGGGGCCCTTCAGAGGTGTGTGCTTAGTCCCCTCCTGTACTCCCTGTTCACCAATGACTGGGTGGCCAAACACGACTCCAATACCATCATTAAGTTTGCGGACGACACAAGTGTGGTTTGGCCTGATCACTGACAACGATGAGACAGCCTATGGGGAGGAGTTCAAAGACCTGGCAGTGTGGTTCTGTAACGCCCTGGCCATAGAGAGGGGTTTTTTGTTCTTTATTTTGGTTAGGCCAGGGTGTTACATTGGGTGGGCGTTCTATGTTTGTTTTCTAGGTTTTTTGTATTTCTTTGTTTTGGGCTGTGTGTGGCTCCCAATCAGGCACCGCTGAAGTTCGTTGTTGCTGATTGGGAGTCACACATAAGGAGCATGTTTTTCCTTTGGGTTTTGTGGGTAATTGTTTCTGTTGAGTGTTTTGCACCTGACAGGACTGTTTGGCTGTCAGTTTTCTTGTTTTGTTTTGTATAGTGTTCACGTTGTTCAATTAAAATCATGATGAACACTAACTCCGCTGCGCTTTGGTCTACTCTCTCTCCCGACAGCCGTTACAGGTTCCAGGACACCAACCTCTCCCTCAATTTGAGCAAGACATAGGAGCTGATCGTGGACTACAGGAAAAGGCGGGCCGAACAGGCCAGCATTAACATCAACGGGGCTATAGTGGAGCGGGTCGAGAGTTTAGAGTTCCTTGGTGTCCATGTCACCAACGAACTATCATGGTCCAAACACACCAAGACATTCGTGAAGAGGGCACGACAACAACTTTTCGCCCTCAGTAGACTGAAAAGATTTGGCATGGGTCCCCAGATCCTCAAAATGTTCTACAGCTGCACCATCGAGAGCATCCTGACCAGTTGCATTACCGCCTGGTATGGTAACTGCTCAGCATCTGACCGTAAAGCGTTACAGAGGGTAGTGCACACGGCCCAGTACATCACTGGGGCCAAGCTTCCTGCCATCCAGGACCTATATACTAGGCAGTGTCAGAGGAAAGGCCAAAAAATTGTCAAAGACTCCAGTCACCCAAGTCATAGACCGTTTTTTCTGCTACTGCACGGCAAGCGGTACCGGAGCGCCAAGTCTAGGACCAAAAGGCTCCATAACAGCTTCTACCCCCAAGCCATAAGACTGCTGAACAATTACACACATGGCCACTGGATTATTTACATTGACACCCCCCCTCCTCCATTTGTTTTTTACACTGCTGCTACTCACTGTTTATTATCTATGCATAGTCACTTCAACCCTACCTACATGTACAAATTACCTCAACTCACCTGTACCCCCACACATTGACTCGGTACCGGTACCCCCTGTACTATATAGCCTCGTTATTGTGTTACTTTTTATTATTTTTTACTTTAGTTTATTTGGTAAATATTTTCTTAACTCTTTCTTGAACTGCACTGTTGGTTAAAGGCTTGTAAGTAAGCATTTCATGGTAAGGTCTACACATGTTGTGTTCAGGGCACGTGACAAATAAAGTTGTGATTTGATTTGATCCTTAGGATGTTGGATCCCATGGGTCTGCTGGCTCTCTTGAGAATCATGAGATGGAGTCAGTCGGCAGTAATGATTCCTCTGAAATTGACCTCAACCAGGATTAAGGCCTATCTGTGGTGGCAGGTGTGGTGGTAGAGATTTCAAATGTTTGCCCTGAGAATCCTATGAGAGATGATTTTGGACCTGTATGAGTGAGGTTGCTTTGGCCGACCCATACAGCATGTTGTTTCAAGCTGGGTAAAGGATGAACTGGGAACTGTTATATTCGTCAAAGTTTTGTGAACTGGAATTGTTTGTATTAATTTGGGGACAGGTCGAAACACATGAAACATTCATGGCTGTTTAGCTAGCTAGCTTGCTGTTGCTTGCTACTTTGTCCTGGGATATAAACATTGGGTTGTTATTTTACCTGAAATGCTGAAAGTCCTTTTTTCTGGATCTTTGTAGAATTTTGACCCATTTTGAGTCACACAAAATAGTGTGTTCTCTACTCCGACAATTAATCCACAGATAAAAGGGGAAACCTAGTTAGTTTCTAGTAATCTCTCTTCCTTCTTCTTCAGTCTTCTTCTCATGGAGCCTGGTGTCTTCATGAGGAGCTTGAGGACCTTCCCAGCGTGCTGAACGACCTGAGCCATATCACCCAGTGTGTGGAACAGTGCCTCCTAGAAGACAGGCAGCAACCCAAGGAGGCATAATGACATGGGCCAAATGTATCAAGTGTCTCAGAGTAGGAGTGCTGATCTAGGATCAGGTCCCCCCGTCCTTTTAATCTTATTCATTATGATCTCAAAGGCAAAACTACATGAATACTGTATCCTTCACTATCTATTCTTTATTATCTATTGCATCTTAGCTGCTCTGTCACTGCTCATCCATATATTTTATACTTATATATCCTCATCCCATTCCTTTACTAGATTGTGTGTATTAGGTTTTGTTGTGGAATTGTTAGATATTAGATATTACCTGTTAGATACTGCTGCACTATCGGATCTTGAAGAATAAGCATTTCGCTACACTCACAATAAAATCTGCTAACCATGTGTATGTGACCAATAACATTTGATTCGATTTTGATTTGATCCTAGATCAGCACTCCTACTCTGAGACACTTCATGAATATGGTATGGATAGTAATGTAATTATTCAGCTCAGAGTCATATATATACTAGATATCTTTATATGGCTCTGATTCAGCTGTATTTGATGAATTCTGAATCTATACAAATAATCAGATAACAGCATGTAAAATGGTATGACTGGACACAGGTAAATCAGGGTGAATTCAGCGCTGTAGCAACTGGTGAGGTCTTCTCCATTTATTTAGCAATTGCTTAATATGGACTTTGTAGCCTACATGCCTGTGCATTCATTGAGCCAATAATGTGTTAATAATAACAATAATAATAATACCAATTCAGTGGCCTGACTTTAGAGCAGGTTTTGCTCATCAGCTTGTTAGTCACATTTACTGGGTTTGGAAGAGATTAAAGATGAAGTCGGGGATTTAAAGCACAACAAATTCTTAACATATGTATTATTGTGTCAATGGTTATCTTCGTGAGACTACCAATGTTGAATAAGGTGAAAAGTCCCTCAAGCATAAGTGATTATATGCTTTGGTTATACTAACGACAGAGTTGAATTCTATTAAGGAAAGAGACCAATGTCATTTTTATATTCTGTTCTATGGCTGTTCCATTCATGTGTTAGGTACTGTACTATTCTATAGTGTCTATAGGTGTGTGTGTGTGCATTCTATGCAAATTCACCTCTGAAGATTTGAATGTGTGCTACATGTCAGTGGCTGAAGTTATTTCCCCCAGCACCTGTCATGCTAGAGGAGGGAGATTGTTGGTGACCTGTTGCTAGGCTACGAAGAAACACAATCTGTCCCTGTCTTTGTAGTTGTTGCAGAAACATGCAGGCCGGGGAGAAGAGGAAGAAAACCTGGGACCCCAGTCCCTTCAGACAACAGCAGTGAGTCCAATCATCTTTCATCTTTCTTTCACTATGGAACCATTTAACTCTTATCCCTATTCCACAGCTCATTTGCCTGACATACCAAGTGTACCAAGTGTGGATAAATTGACCTACCACAGGGTTATATGCAGAGTAGACCCAGCTAGATTATTTAGTTTCATAGGTTAGGCAAGGCTGTATTGGTCATACTTGAATACTGATTCACATACCAAAATAGTATGCAGTAGGCTGTAATGTGTATGCATGCAAGCAATTTTCTGTAGGAAGGCACTTTGTAGCTCATATGGGTGAAAATGTGGAGATATTTTATGCCGCCATATTTTTTGAATGCGTGAACACAATGACACACACATCATCACAGATACAGATTGAGTGCTCTCTTTGTGGTGGATATGTATCTGCCCCTTATCTTGATTCTGGCAGACATTTGAAGATTACAGCATGTTCCTCTGCCAAAGACGTCAATCAGATATAGAATAGAAGATAAACGGTTTCCTGCCAGCTATCAGTCATGTGAATTTATCCCAATAGTAAAGATTAGACTGTTAATTAACACACTGATGCAGTTCTGGTTTACTTCAACAGCATGACATTTTGGCCCCAGGGTCACCCTGTGGTGTTTCCACACGTCCACACAGACCACTGGACCAAAATGAAGACTGCGGTATGGACGTCACCAGTACTTTATATGTAGCTCAAAGCAGTATCACTGGTTATGCATAGGGCCAGGAGTTTTTACTGGTAAGGTCTTGTGGTCAGGAAAATCCCCTGGCCCTACATGAATAATTGAGTAAAACTATCATATACTGTAGCTACACCCTTGAACTTTTTCATATTTTGTTAAGTTACAAAGTGGGATTAAAATAGATTTCATTGTAATTTCTGGTCATTGATCTACACAAAATACTCCATAATGTCAAAGTGAAAAGAAAATTATACACAGTTTTTACTAATTAATAAAAAGTGAATAACTTAATATAGTCGTTGCATATGTATTCACCCCCTTTATTTTCCCCAAGAGTCACGTCTGTGGAAAATCTTGCACCATCCTTACGGTGAAGCATGGTGGTGACAGCATCATGCTGTGGGGATGTTTTTCAGTGGCAGGGATTGGGAGACTAGTCAGGATCAAGGGAAAGATGAATAGAGCAAAGTACAGAGAGATCCTTGATGAAAACCTGCTCCAAAGTACTCAGGACCTCAGACTGGGTCAAAGGTTCACCTTCTAACAGGACAACGACCCTAAGCACACAGCCAATACAACGCAGGAGTGGCTTTGGGACAAGTCTCTGAATGTCCTTGATTGGCACAGCCAGAGCCTTGAGTGGCAAAGCCAGAGGTCTCTCCAAAGAACATCTTTATGTATCTGCAGCGACGCTCCCAATCCAACCTGACAGAGCTTGAGAGGATCTTCAGAGAAGAATGGGATAAACTCCCCAAATACAGGTGTGCCACGCTTGTAGCGTCATACCCATGAAGACTGTAATAACTGCCAAAAGTGCTTCAACAAAGTACTGAGTAAAGGGTGAGCACAGACATTATACCCAAACATCATGGAACATCCCCTTGCACAGAGTTAATAAATGGACTCGTGACAAAATTTATATTAGACCAGAAAGCATGGTGCTGTTGCTACATGGTGAAATGGTTGGCAATTTAAATAGAGTCAAGAGAACGCAGGGACGAGGTCCCAACGTTGGAATGGCTTCCACTCTATAGACCAAGCAGAGTAAGGCTGAGCCGGATGTTGCAAAATGGTTCAAACTAAATCTCTACCATAGGACAAGACCAGAGAACGTGGAGATCATCCCCAGGCTGAAATGGTTAAGAAATCTACAAACTAAAGACCAATTATTCAGTCTGCAGCTGTTTAAATACTTTAGTCTGGTAAACGCATTGGATCTAAGAACAAAGGTACTCTGAAAGATCTATTCTCAAGAACAATTCCGAATGGTACTCTGACGTATCCATTATAACAAGCTACAACTACGAAAGACTTTGATCTGTCAACAGACTATCCAGCAGACGGACCGGCGATCGCAGAGAAGGATAACAAAGGCATACACTCGTAAATACGTAAATTGCATTTTCTTTTCGAATGAGCGGTTGTTCATGTTCAAAGTATTCGCATTTCCATGAGTGTAGTTATCGACTGTATGGACGTGGGTCCGGTCTGAGTTTCCCGCTCTAGGAAAAAGTCAAGGGATCTGAATATTTTCAGAATGCACCGTATTAGTGCTTTTTAAAAATTTATTACAAATATTAGAAGTTTTCTTCCACTTTGACATTTTAGTATTTTGTTGAGATCATTGACAAAAAAATGACTATTAAATCCAATTTAATCCCACTTTGTAAGACAATAAAATGTGAAGAAATCTAAGGGGGGTGTATACTTTCTATATGCACTGTATATCCTTTAGAATGATTTGTAAATCACATTTGGGTTCTATTCACCCAGGTACCCACGTATCTGGTCTTAATGCCAGCTGCCATGGTGAAGGAAAAAGGTACTGTAATATTACGCCTGAGCATGAGCAAACTAATTATACATATGATAAGGTTTCTCATAACTGATCATGCAATCATCAGACATAATGAAAATGTGAAAGAACATTCAATAAACAAGTCTTCCTTCTAAATGAAGTTAAGTAATGCTGATGGAATTGATTGAAGTCCAAGTCTACTATTCCTCCACTCCTGATAGTGTACCTCTCGTTAACACAACCAGTCCATATTGAATTAGATTTTAATTACGTCAGCATCCCACTCTATTCACACACAAGCACTGGAGTCATTGTCCAGTCTCCAAAAAGTAATAGATGGGATTTTGAAGAGGACATTTTACACTGACTGTGATTATTTTCGCCTTTCTCCTACTTTGCAGTTTGATGACATAACCCGAGAGTCCAGAGAACAGGTTTTGTGAATAGTTCTATAAAGTTCAACATATTTTGTCTTGACCTCAAAGCCTTCTCACTAGGAGCGTGGCAGTGGCTCTTTTCAAACTCACTGTGTACTGACTGTCTCTGCGCTGACAGCTGTTGATCTGCTTGCTGTATTTATCTCTTCTGTAGCTTGTAGGTTGGTGTATCTAGTCATTTGGTGACTGGTATTTCTTACAGTAGGTCTTCTTGCTAGGCCGGGTATGAGGGTCCAGTGTGTTGGTAGCTTGGTAGGTTGAAATAAGGCTCTACTGTGCTGGCGTGAGTTCCCCAAAAACATAAAGATCATCTTTTGCATGAAGAACATTGTTGGTCCCTGCCCTTGTTCCTAGATCCTCAAGTGTATGGGATGGGTCCGGCTGGTTTGCATAGCCATCTATTTCCTCCCCTGACTCAAATGTCTGAGGCTTCACCTAATGATCCTAACACTTCTAAGGCACAAGGTAAATCCTCTTCAGGGTTATTAATGATCTGATCGACATAAATAATGACCGAGATAATGACTTGATCTAACTGAGCTCGGACTGGAATTTTTCTGGGCAAATTTGCTCATGTCATGCTGTTTTGTTTGCCTCTAGGCATGTCCCATAGTACTCTGGGGGGTAACACCTCTCTCCAAAACCTGCCCCAGTACAGGAACGAGTACAACGACCGTGCCAGGAGGGGTTTCCGCTACTGGCCCATTGAGAAGAAGGCCCCTAAATGTGAGTATCTATAAACAGGCATTTGTCTTCTCCCCTCTTATGTCTCCCTGGTTACACAGGTTTTCATAATCTATATCACACGGGACTGTGTGACATTCACATACACATGTGAGAGAGGGGAATGAGATCTCTCCTTAAGTCTCTTTAATTTAAGTTCCCGCTGTGCAAGGTCCCTGGCCTTCTCAACCTTTACACTTTTATCTCTGTCATATTTAAAAAGCTGACACCAGGATCTGCAGAGACAAACCCTGTTAACTCCATCTCTCCCTCCGCTCCACAGAGTTGACACCCATCCCTTTTCCTGCTCCACAGAGTTGACACCCATCCTCCACTCTGCTTCACGATCTCTAATCCCCATCCCTTCTTCTCCTAAAGGCTTTGGTTGTAACCCACTCCCTCCCTCTGCTTTAGATCCTCTTAGATCCCTTATCTAAATGTTTCTGACTCATGTAGGTTAGTAAATTAATTCTCACATATGCCAGGGTTTAACACTACAGGAAATACAGTATTACTGCCTATACCAAGTCAAAGTTTATTGGTTGTGTACACAGATTTACAGATGTTATCGCAATCAAAAAAATGTAAAGAAAGAAATGAAGAAATATCAGAATGAGCAATGTCAGAGTCCGGAATATACATTTAAATATCAGCTAATATACAGTTTGGATGGAACTATGTCTTCTCTGACTTACCTACTTTGCATGGGATTTGATCATCAGTACAATGCTTTGTGAAGTAGTGCATATTGGTGTCTCCATGAAAGGGTTTCAGACTGAGAGGCCCAAAGCGATGCCTATATTTTAGAGTAACAGCATGCCTGTGAGTTATGATAGAATGGATTGTCTCTTTGGAGATGATGTTGACTAGCACCCAGCCAGGTGACTGATGATGATGTAATACCTCTGCTCTAGGTCATGGACACAGCTTTGGAGCCTACAAGACCTTACTGGGATTACCAAGAGTCTGAAGGAGGAGAAGCTTTAGCTATTTTCAATGTTTGAAGTTTGATGAAACATTCTTATCTTTCATGGATTCTAGTGTAGTAGGATGTCCCTTGGGGGTATCCATACCTATGTATGACATGCGCGGACTGGGCTAGTAAACAGGCTGGAGCTAGAACCTCGTTGTTGTGCCTCCTTATTTTAGATCATACTACATGGTGTCAGACGTGGTTTTAATAATCACATAAACGTGAAGGACGTACCAAGTAAATCATACATTCAGGCCGACAGGCTGTTTCAAAGCAGGGAGGGCACAGTGTTGGAGATAAACAGCGCAGATCATTATTGTGCTAGCTAACTAGCAAGGACTAAGTTACTGCTAAGCAACATGTTGCAAGAGGAAGAAACTGGCGGGATTTCAGGATTTGCGACTCCAAGTTCAACGGGCTCTCGCGCAAACAAGGACAGGCCAGTGGCTAGTGCTGACGGATTTCGCATTAGTCCCCTGGAGAATTTTGATTATATGAACATTCAAAACTGGCCAAAATGGATCAGTCGCTTTGAAAGGTACAGAGTAGCATCAGGCTTAAATGTGAAAAATGAGGCATTTCAAGTTAATACACTGATCTACTCTATGGGTGATGAAGCTGAGGATATATTAAATGCTTCACTGTTGACTGAGTAAGAGAAACTTAACTACAGTGCCGTTAAAGACTGTTTTGAAATGCATTTTGTAGGGAGACACAACATTCTATTTGAGAGAGCAAGGTTTAATGTGCGCAAACAGGTGCAGGGTGAAACCACCATCAGTTTTATCACAGCTGTTCACAAGCTAGCAGAACATTGTCAGTTTGGGGCACTCAGGGAAGAGCTGATCCGAGATCAGATTGTAGTGGGAATAAGAAATATATCACTTTCTGAAAAGTTACAGTTGGATTCCCAGCTTACCTTGTCCAAAGCTGTAAACCAGGTTAGGCAGAGTGAGACAGTAAAAAGACAGCAGATGATGCTGCTGGCAGCAGCTCCTTGCAGAGCGAAGAGAGTGAGGAAATAAATGCGTTTTCATACCGAGCTAAAAAAATGGAGGGGAACACAGAACAGAGACAGACGTGGAGAAAACAGTCACAGACTGCACGAGTAGTCGCAAATGTGGGAAATCCCCTTTCCACAGCTAGAAAGATTGCCCAGTAAAGGATGCGGAATGCAGGAAATGTCACAGGAGAGGACACTTTCAGCTGTCTGTCGATTAAAGCAAATGCATGAGGTCTCAGAGGAGTTACAGCAGGACAGCATCTTTCTGGGAGAAGTAAGGGAAAACAAGGTTGGCTTGCATTCAGACATTAAACTCAATGGGGAGGTTGTGTAAACTAGACACAGGGGAAGCAGTGACAGCAATCCCAACTAGGCTGTATAGCTATAGTAGAGATGGCCCTTTGCTCTCTACAAACAACAAACTGTACGGGCCCAGTAATAAGATATTACCAGTGGTTGGAGAGTAAAGACAAAAGTGCCATCCAGCCTGTCTTAGTCATTGACTCTCTGGCCAGACCGTTGCTGGGGCTGCCAGCAATTGAAGCATTGCAACTCATTGAGAGAGTGAGCGAACTGGAGGACCCAGGTGAGGTTTTCAAAAAGAAATTCCCAAAAGTGTTTTCTGGCCTAGGAAGGATAGAAGGTGACTACAAAATCCACCTGAAAGATGACGCTGCCCCCTATGCCCTTACCACCCCCCGCCATGTGCCTATCCCTTTATTGGCCAGAGTAAAGGAAGAGTTGGGGAGGATGGAAGAAATTGGGGCGGTGTCTAAAATAGAGAGTCCCACTGACTGGTGTGCAGGGATGGTGTTGGTCCCAAAAGCCAATGGGGACATGAGGATCTGTGTGGACATGACTAACTTGAATGAGGCACTCCGCAGAAAGAGACACATCGTTCCATCATTGGAGCAGTCACTGGCTCAGTTGGATGGCTCACAAGTCTTCACAAAGCTGGATGCCCGCTCAGGCTTCTGCCAGAGAGTAGGGCGCTCACAACATTATTAACACCGTTTGGCCGGTACTGTTTTAACGTTTTGCCATTTGGAATCGCTTCCGGTCCTGAGCATTTCCAAAGATGCATGTTCCAGCTGTTTGATGGGCTGAGTGGCGTCATAGTCCACGCGGACGACGTGCTTGTGTGTGGATTGTACAGAGCAGAACATGATGTAAGGCTCACAGCAGTTCTGACAAGACTCCAGGAGACTGGCCTGACACTCAAGAAAAATGCACTTTTGCACAGTCAGAGGTCTTGTTCTTGGGACACAAAATCAGTGCAGCTGGAATAGAGCCGGACCTGGAGAAGATCAGCGCCATCACAGATATGCCCATCCTCCAGAATGTGGCTGAAGTCAGGACCTTCTTAGGCATGGCCACATATGTAGGTTAGTTCCTGTCACGAGAATTTTCAATCCCAATGATGATAACAATCACTATAGCTTTGACCAATTCCCCCTAGGTTGTAAACTTAGGGTTAATAAGAATTAGGCAAAGACTCAGATTCTGCAAAAGGTTTGTTGTAGTTTATTCATGAGAGCTCTCCCCTCAACCAAAATTTTAACAGTCTTTATAACCCTCTCTATACACCACACACACACACACACACACACACCACACCACACACACACACACACACACACACACACACACACACACACACACACACACACACAGGTTTATCACTTTTCTACCAGCCTTGGCAGTTTCTCGCCGTTCCTTTCCTCCCCAGATAAGAGGGACCTTCGGAAGGAGCCTCTTTCCTGTTGTCCTTTGTTCCCTCAACTCTCACACCATTACACAGCAACACAATGGCCTAGTTCACACATATTATGGAATTATGACTACTAACACATTTCATACAATTATATGATTTCAAGGTGGAATCCTTTAGTCATTACTTTGAACATATAAATTCCCTTATCAGTTCCTCCCACAGTTTTCAGATACAACCAAACCCCTGAGAGACTTACTAGCCAAAGAGAATGACTGGTCATGGGGTCACGTGCAAAAGGTGGTGTTTGACAAAATCAAAGGAGACCTGGCCTCACAGAGAGCGCTGACCCAGTACCGTCCCCACGCTAAGATAAAGGTTTCAGCAGAAGCATAATCCTTTGGGCTAGGGGCGGTCCTCACACAGATGCAGGACAACATGGTGTGGCGTCCAATAGCATACATTTCCCGAAGCTTATCTGACACGGAACAAAGGTGGAGAAGGAGGTATTGGCTCAGCCAATACCTTATTGGCCTGCAGTTTACAGCAGAGACTGACAATGGATCTAATCCCAGCAGCTGACCGAAAACAACGGCGATGCAGAAGGGGCAGACGGAGCGGTGTTCTGGTCAGGCTTCGTAAAGGGGCACATTGTTCACTGCTCCCGAGTATACTACTCGCCAATGTCCAGTCTCTTGACAACAAGGTAGACGAAATTCAAGCAAGGGTTGCCTTCCAGAGAGACATCAGAGACTGTAACATTCTCTGTTTCACAGAAACATGGCTCTCTCGGGATATATTGTCGGAATCGGTCCAGCCACCGGGCTTCTCCATGCATCGCGCCGACAGAGATAAACACCTCTCTGGGAAGAGGAAGGGCGGGGGTGTATGCTTTATGATTAACAACTCATGGTGTGATCATAACAACACACAGGAACTCAAGTCCTTCTGCTCACCCGACCTAGAATTCCTTACAATCAAATACCGGCCATTCTATCTACCAAGAGAATTCTCGTCAGTTATAGTCACAGCTGTGTACATCCCCCCTCAAGCGAACACCAAGACGGCCCTCATGTCACGTCCTGACCAGTAAAGGGGTCATTTGTCATTGTAGTATGGTCAGGGCGTGGCAGGGGGGTGTTGTTTCTGTGTGTTTTGGGGTTTGTTTGTTTCCAGGGGATATGTTCTAGTTTTCTATGTTCATTTTCTATGTGTGGCCGAGTATGGTTTCCAATCAGAGGCAGGTGTCTTTCGTTGTCTCTGATTGAAAGCCATACTTAGGCAGCCTGTTTTTTCCTTTGGGTTTGTGGGTGGTTGTTTTCGGTATAGCCTGTGTGCCTTACAGAACTGTTGATTGTCGGTTTGTTATTTTTGTTTAAGTGTTCACTTTATTAAATAATAAAAGAAGATGAGCACTTTACCCGCTGCGCTTTGGTCCCCTTTCATCGACGCCTGTGACACCTCAAGGAACTTTACTCGACTCTATGTAAACTGGAATCTATATACCCGGAGGCTGCATTTATTGTAGCTGGGGATTTTAACAAAGCAAATTTGAGATCAATGTTACCTAAATGTTATCAGCATATCAATTGCACGACACGAAGGGCTAATACTCTCGACCACTGCTACTCCAACTTCCGCGATGCATACAAAGCCCCCCCCCCCGCCCTCCCTTTGGCAAATCCGACCATAACGCCATCTTGCTAGTCCCGACTTATAGGCAGAAACTCAAACAGGATGTACCAGTGATGAGAACCATTCAACGCTGGTCTGACCAATCGGAAGCCACGCTCCAAGATTGTTTTGATTACGCGGACTGGAATATGTTCCAGTCAGCCTCAAAGAACTACATTGCTCTATACACTGACTCGGTGAGTGAGTTTATAAATAAGTGCATTGGAGATGTCGTACCCACTGTGACTGTTAAAACCTACCCTAACCAGAAACCGTGCATGGATGGCGGCATTCGCGAAAAACTGAAAGTGCGATCCACCACATTTAACCATGGAAAGAGGTCTGGTGATATGGCTGCATATAAACAGTCTAGTTATTCCCTCTGCAAGGCAATCAAACAAGCGAACTGCCGGTACAGGGACAAGGTGGAGTCGCAATTCAACGGCTCAGACACAAGACGTATGTGGCAGGGTCTACAGGAAATCATGGACTACAAAAATAGTCACGTCACAGATAGCAACGTCACGCTTCCAGACAAACTAAACACCTTCTTTGCCCGTTTTGAGGATAATACAGTGCCACCGTCGCGGCTCGCTAACAAAGACTGCGCCCCCCCCCTCCCTCCTTCTCAGTGGCTGACGTGAGTGAAAAATTTAAACATGTTAACCCTCGCAAGGCTGCTGGCCCAGACGGCTATCTCTAGCCGCGTCCTCAGAGCATGCGCAGACCAGCTGGCTGGTGTGTTTACGGACATATTTAATCGCTCCCTATCCCAGTCTGTTGTCCCCACATGCTTCAAGATGGCTACCATTGTTCCTGTACCCAAGAAGGCAAAGATAACTGAACTAAATGACTACCGCCCCGTAGCACTCACTTCTGTCATCATGATGTGCATTGAGAGGCTAGTAAAGGATCATATCACAGCCACCTTACCGGCCACCCTAGACCCACTTCAGTTTGCATACCGCCCCAACAGGTCCACAGATGATGCAATCGCCATCGCACTGCGCACTGCCCTATCCCATCTGGACAAAAATAATACTTATGTAAGAATGCTGTTCATTGACTACAGCTCAGCATTCAACACCATAGTACCCTCCAAGATCGTCATCAAGCTGGAGACCCGGGTCTCAACCCCTCCCTGTGCAACTGGGTCCTGGACCTTCTGACGGGCCGCCCCCAGGTGGTGAAGGTAGGAAACAACATTTCCACTTCACTGACCCTCAACACTGGGGCCCCACATGGGTGTGTGCTCAGCCCTCTCCTGTACTCCCCGTTCACCCACAAATGCATGGCCATGCACACCTCCAACTCAATCATCAAGTTTGCAGACGACACAACAGTAGTGGGCTTGATCACCAACAATGACGAGACAGCTTACAGGGCTGAGGGCACTCGGAGTGTGGTGTCAGGAAAACAACCTCTCACTCAACATCAACAGAACAACGGAGATGATTGTGGACTTCAGGAAACAGCAGAGGGAGCACCCCCTTATCCACATCGAAGGGTCAGCAGTGGAGAAGGTGGCAAGTTTTAAGTACCTGCGCGTACACATCACAAATGAACTGAAATGGTCGACCCACACAGACAGCGTGGTGAAGAAGGCGCAACAGCGCCTCTTCAACCTCAGGAGGCTGAAGAAATTTGGCTTGCCCAAAACCCTCACTAACTTTTACAGATTCACAATCGAGAGCATCCTGTCGGGCTGTATCACCGCCTGGTACGGAAACTGCACCGCCCTCAACCGCATGGCTCTCCAGAGGGTGGTGCGGTCTGCACAACGCATCACCGGGGGCAAACTACCTGCCCTCCATGACACCTACAGCACCCGATGTCACAGGAAGGCCAAAAAGATCATCAAGGACAACAACCAACCGAGCCACTGCCTGTTCACCCCACTATCATCCAGAAGGTGAGGTCAGTACAGTGCATCAACGCTGGGACCGAGAGATTGAGAAACAGCTTCTATCTCAAGGCCATCAGACTACTAAACAGCAATCACTAACTCAGAGAGGCTGCTGCCCACATTGAGACCCAATCACTGGACACTTTAATAAATGGATCACTAGTCACTTTAAACAATGCTACTCTAAATAACGCCACTTTAATGATGTCTACATATCTTACATTACTCATATCACATTTAAATACTGTATTGAGACCCAATCACTGGACACTTTAATAAATGGATCACTAGTTACTTTAAAATGCCACTTTAAAAATGTTTACATATCTTACATTACTCATATCACATGTATATACTTTATTTTATACCATCTATTGCACCTTGCCTATGCCGCTCGGCCATCGCTCATCCATACTTATTTGTACATATTCACATTCACCCCTTTACATTTGTGTGCTTTAGGTCGTTGTTGGGAATTGTTAGATTATTTGTTAGATATTACTGAACTGTTGGAACTAGAAGCATAAGCATTTCGCTACACTTGCATTATCATCTGCTAACCATGTGTATGTGACCTATAAAATTGTATTTTATATGACCACAAACCACTGTTGGCTCTGTTAGGGACAAAAGCACTGGACGACTTGCCTCCGAGGTCTGCGCTTTCACCTCAGATTACTGAGGTTCACCTACAAGATGGTGTATGTGCCAGGGAAGGCACTGATCACAGCAGATGCACTCTCCAGGGCCAGGGTCTGAGTACTCAGATTGCCAAGCTGGTGGCCCAGTGTGAGGTGTGTACAAAATGTCAACCTTGTCATCCGGAGCCAATGATGGCAACGGAGCTGCCAAAACGGCCATGGCAAAAGGTAGTGGCAGAGATGTTCTATTGGAAAACTGACACTTGCTAGTGGTAGATTACTATTCAAGATAAATTGAAATAGCGAAGACACCCATAACCACATCAGCTGGTGTTATCAATGGATTAAAGTCAATTTTTTCGAGGCAAGGGGTTGCTGAGGTCCTGGTTACAGATAACGCTCCTCAGTTCTCCGTGAGCTCCTTTTCCAGCAGAATATGACTTCACACATGTGACCAGTAGCCTCTACCATGCACAGAGTAATGGTGAGGCAGAGAGAGCTGTGAAAACAGTCAAGGGACTGCTGAAAAAGAACAAGGATCCATACAGGGCTCTGTTAGCTTACAGAGTTACACCACTGCCTCAATCATGGGCCGTCACCTGCCGAGCTCCTGATGGGCAGGAGGCTGCGCTCCCCATTGCCTGTCTCGCTGACTCAGCTTAAACCCCGATGGCCTAACAGGAAGGCCTTCACTGAGAGGGACAAACAGCTGAAACAAACGGAAACTGGAGACTTTAATCGGAGACACCGTGCTACAGAAAGACCAGAGCTGGCAGAAGGTCAACGTGTGTGGATTACAAACTCAAAGACACCAGCAATAGTGCTGAGGAAAGCGGATGCCCCACGCTCCTATGTGGTGGACACAGGCTCAGAGGCGGTATGGAGGAACATAACACACCTCAGAGCTCTTCCAGATCTACCAGCCACACAGACTGAGGCCACAGACAACGCACAAAAAGAGGGGGAAGGAGAGAGAATGCTCACAGATCCACAAGCTCACCCAAAAAGGGATGTGAAGCCAGCAGAGTGGCTGAAATACTATGTTACGTGAAGAGAATATATAGTGTTGGGGACCATACACAGCAAAAAGAGACTGTACCTAAGTTAATGTTCATGCTGTGTAATTTAATGCTTTCACACTGTTTCAAGATGTGAAGTAGCATGTTAGAGAATAATACTGGTTTCCAAATTGCATTTTGAGTATGCTTCAGTGGTTATGCATGTTGAGTTCTTGTTCATTAGAGGGGAAGATGTAGTAGGATGTCCCTTGGGGGTATCCGTACCTATGTATGTGTAACAGTGTAGGTTCCGTCCCTCTCTTCGCCCCAACCTGGGCTCGAACCAGGGACCCTTGCACACATCAACAACTGACACCCCACGAAGCATCGTTACCCATCGCGCCACAAAAGCCACGGCCCTTGCAACGCAAGGGGAAACCCTACTTCAAGTCTCAGAGCGAGTGACGTCACTGATTGAAATGCTATTAGCGCGCACCACCGCTAACTAACTAGCCATTTCACATCGGTTACATATGACATGTGCGGACTGGGCTAGTAAACCTTGTTCTTGGGCCTCCTTATTTTAGATAATACTACACAGTACATCTTTTTTCTGTGAGTATTTTAATTACCATTACTGTATTATGCTCTCTGGTGTGTGAATGAATCAGTGTTTGTAAATGAACAATTATGAATAATATTAAAGGACTTCAGAGTAAATTCTGTTATTGTACAGTTTGTTTCCCCAGAAATCCTATCCTGAAACTCTCACTAGTCACTATACATGTTGCCAGGATTGTAAACTTCAAGTACCATTTGTTCAGGCTTTATTTACATCTATCATAACCGTTATGAGAAAATGTAATTATGTACATCCTCACTAGCTAGCTTTCCATCCAATTGGCAACACATCTTCATGCAAATATTCTAAAATATGTGCATTTTCCTACCAGTGGTATGTTCGAATCCCTGAGCTGACAAGGTACAAATCTGTTGTTCTGCCCCTGAACAAGGCAGTTAACCCACTGTTCCTAGGCCGTCATTGTAAATAAGAATTTGTTCTTAACTGACTTGCCTAGTTAAATGTCTCCACCAAAGGACTTGTTGCGGATATAAATCAGTGCATGATAACATAGTGCACACAAAATGTACTTTTTCGCTTAAGCTTTAATGTACCGAATAAAAATAAAAATGTCAATGTGTTTCCATCGCATTTTAAACTGTACCGATAGTTTTGTCACAAAAACTGTTGCATTTCATAGCAAATGGGCTTACTCTGGTCTTGGCACACAAACACGGCACTACACAGCTGATTCAAATAACCAACTCATCATCAAGCTTTGATTATTCGATATCAGCTGTGTACATTACATAGACTTAATCATTAGGTTGTTCTCTACAATATTATAACCTTAATATATTTTTACTTGACAGTGTTGATGAAATAAGACCGTTGCTAGGTTAAACTGCCCCGTCTTGGTTGTATCTCTTCCATATTTTGTGTGGCGAGATGGTACCATTTTGAGGTGTTTCCGCTGGATGGACCAATCAAAATCAACTTGATGCCTTCATCATTTTCACATCCAGATCCTTGGCTTTCATTGCCTATAACTGTGATCAATCTACGTTGAGGAGCCGTTTTTTGGCGTTTTAAAATGAAGACTCAGAAATACGCAATGCAAACAGGAACAGATTGTCTTCCCGGAGAGTAGATATTGAAATTCAGTATGTTAGCTTCGTGAATAAATACATATTGAGTCCCTATTTAGTTTTGTATTCAGCGAATTTCATTTAGAAAAAGCCTATGTTTTCACTCACAAACCTGCAGCCACTAGTTACCTTGTCAGTTGACTTTCGAAGTTGGCGCCGTTCTGCCGCAGAGCAGCTCCACAGTTATTTCGAGCAGTGACCACTTTTTGATCATGCATGTGATGACATTTAATTCACCCTGAACATGCTAAATTCTTAGAGTAAGTCGTCGGTAACTTTTGAACCATATATGGTAGAGACATGGGGTTTGGACTACTGACATAATTCTCTATTGAATGGACATATTTGTATAAAACTTGAATTAATTAATATTTTTATGGGTGAACACCCTATATTATCGCATGACTCCAAATTCAGGCTAATTCGATTTATTATATCAATATATGCGCTTGGCGTTTACACCGCCATTTCGCACATAATTCATTTTGACAGATAAAGATCCCACCATGTCTAACAAACAAATGATCTGTTGGTATTTATACACTATTGTATCGAAACTTCCTATATATGTATGTATGTATGTATGTATGTATGTATGTATGTATGTATGTATGTATGTATGTATGTATGTATGTATGTATGTATGTATGTATGTATGTATGTATGTATGTATGTATGTATGTATGTATGTGGATATATGTATGTATGTATATATATATATATGTATATATATATATATATATGTGTGTGTGTGTGGTATGACTTTACTTGCAGCAAACTGTGGATGGAAAGTAAGAAACGAGGTCAGTAGACAGGTTTTCATCCAACATTTTTATGCGAGTAATGTAGGCATACATGTCAGATAAAAAAAATTGTCATGACAGGCCTGATGGAAACAGCTAATTTGTCGGTAAACTTTCCAAATGTCTGCAAAACATAGTACAGCTAGACAGGGTGAGATCATTTTGTGTCGGTAAAATTAATAATGCGAAAATTGCGGTGGAAACGCATTTAAGGGCAAAAATGAATATAGCCCAATAACCATCATATCGGTCGGAGTCACGCAATTGACATGCTGTATGGTCCGCCCACTACTATGAGGCGTTATACGTGTCTATACTTCGATTGTAACATGTAATATTAAACTAACAACTAATAAAGCAATGCCAAAATAGAGTGATTATTGGAAGAATCTAACTGCTCATGCATCGAGAACCGGAAGTGCCGACTGCTAGGGGAAACACAGCATGCAGTTTTTGGCTACAGTTGAAAATAAATGATGATGAACTTCACAGGGTGGTGAAAGTGCACGGTGATGAGCTTGATGCTCCTTTTCAATATCGAGTGTCTTATTCTGGTGACATGATGATCGATGCTTGGCTGCCTTTTGACAAATTACAATAATTTTGCTATTTTGTCCATAATTATCTCATCATATAGATTTAACCCGCACTGTATCTGCAAGCTTTTGTCGGCGCACATGCCAATACCAGAATGGGCACATTCGCGATATGACACATTTTTTTTGTGACAGTAGAGTTGAAAATGAGATGAAGCCCCATTTAACTTGTATTTTTTTATTTGGTACACGGTGGCCTACAAGTATAGAATGTATTAAGTCCTACACCAGACTGATAAAACCATGCATCATTAGTGCAATAATTATGAATTCATTTATTTCTCTATATAATAACAACACTGTCATCAAATGGAGTCTTGCAAAATGGCAGGAATATAGAGCTTCCAGATGAACTCACAAATTGATAGATTTAGTATCAGTTTACCCTACCCAAATACATTAGGGGACGACTCAAGAACTGACCTAAGATCAGTATGTAGGGTCAGTCATACTATTCCACATTGTGCTCTTGAATTTTGTGTTCCTTGAGGAATATTTGCTTGAACTTTTTCTAACTACCAAAAGATCCAAACCAGGGACTCAATCGCCAATGTCTTTTTGACATCAAATCAGTCACGTGGATTTCCCTTTCAGCGCACACGTGGCAGATCCACAGATGACACAATCTCTATTGCACTCCACACTGCCCTTTCCCACCTGGACAAAAGTAACACCTATGTGAGAATGCTATTCATTGACTACAGCTCAGCGTTCAACACCATAGTGCCCTCAAAGCTCATCAATAAGCTAAGGACCCTGGGACTAAACACCTCCCTCTGCAACTGGATCGTGGACTTCCTGACAGGCTGCCCCCAGGTGGTAAGGGTAGGTAACAACACATCCGCCACGCTGATCCTCAACACGGGCCCCTCAGGGGTGCGTGCTCAGTCCCCTCCTGTACTCCCTATTCACTCATGACTGCACGGCCAGGCACGACTCCAACACCATCATTAAGTTTGCAGATGACACAACAGTGGTAGGCCTGATCACCGACAACAACGAGACAGCCTATAGGGAGGAGGTCAGAGACCTGGACGTGTGGTGCCAGGACAACAACCTCTCCCTCAACGTGATCAAGACAAAGGAGATGATTATGGATTACAGGAAAAAGAGGACCGAGCATGCCCCCATTCTCATCGACGGGGCTGTAGTAGAGCAGGTTGAGAGCTTCAAGTTCCTTGGTATCCACATCACCAGAAAATTAACATGGTCCAAGCACACCAAGACAGTCGTGAAGAGGGCACGACAAAACCTACTCCCCCTCAGGAGACTGAAAAGATTTGGCATGGGTCCTATTTACTGAGTCTGCAATAGACATATTCACTGTCCTGTTTACGGAAATATGCCAATAACACATTATGTCAACATGCCGTTCTTTGTCAGCTATAATGGGCAGAATGTTGTGCATCATTGTAAGCATATAAATAGTATATTATTGGTTACAAGATCACATTAGTAAATGAACTATCTCTGTCCATCTCTGATATACATGTGCCCCTCTATTACATAATCAACTGCATGTTCAAGAGCCTAAATCCATGATGTGATTAACCCAAAACAAATTTGGCAAACATTGAAAGCATCTAGTGGTTAGGATTCGGGGCTGCCACGGCCCGAACATGCATTTGGGCTCCCGAGTGGCGCAGCGGTCCATGGTACTGCATCTCAGGACTAGAGGCGTTATTCCAGACCCTAGTTTGATTGTAGGCTGTATCACAACAGGCAGTGATTGGGAGTCCCATAGGGCAGCGCACAATTGGCCCAGCGTTGTTAGGGTTTGGCTGGGGTAGGCAGTCATTGTAAATAATATTTTTTTCTTAACTGAATTGCCTATTTAAATAAAGGTTAAATAAAAATAAAACATCTATAAAAGTAATAATACAAAAAATAGACACGCTAGGTTTCTTACTCCACACTAGTAGGTGGCAGTCTTGAGTCTACTTAGCTAGCTACATCCCTCCGGAATGATCACGTGACCCAAACAGCACGCCTTCTTCGAAGTTGTGGATTGTTATTTCACTAGGTTGCTGGTTGTGAGCTAATATATCGAAATCTAACAGCCATGGATAAAAAGAAAAAGCAATATGCCGTGACTGCTTCATCTGTGAGTTGTTCAGAATAATTAATATTGTCATATTGTCTCTAATGTTGCTTGTCATCAGTGTGTGAACCATAGCTCGCTAGTTAGTTAACGGTCGCTAGCTAGCTAGCCTAGTCACTACCCTAACGTAGGAAGCTAGGCTACTTTCTGCTGACATCTTAGTCAGCAGGCAAACTAACAATGTTATAGTCAAAGTAAATGTAAAAAAAATAAAGCACTGTCTATTGTTGTCGAGGTTCATGGGTATTCAAATGGTGACACGACTTATTGGGCTAACGTTAGTTGCTATCAGTTTAACCACTAAAATGGCGACCACACTGCTACGTTACAAATTTCAATGGAGAATACATCACACTCTCATCTGCAGCTGGTTGATCTCAAGGCTGAACTCTACAGGAAACAAGAGCAATTCAAACATGAAAAATTGGGGCAAGATGCTGGAACTAGTACCAAAGCCCCCAAAATCAAGGTATGTATTGAACATTGTACAGGACAGAGACATGTAATGAACAGGATACCACACATTTTGACCAGCATATCCTAACTTTGTCTCCATAACATCCATTGTGTTATTTTCCCTGTGTAGAAACCTAATGTTTGGATCAAACAGAATGAGGGTGTTTCAGAGCGGGCTCAGAAAGATGTGGAACTGGTGGCAGAGGAAGAGAACAACCTTGACAAGGCAAAGTGAGTACAAAGTGTACTACACGCTGACAACATGTTTACTGCACCATAACTGACTTCTATTAGGTCTTTTTTTGTAGTATAGCAAAAGTCTCTCATTGCTGCTTGTCTTCCATGTCTCTCTTTTCCTGCAGGCGCAAGCTAGAGGAGAAGGCAAAACTGTATGAGCAGATGACCAAAGGAGACTTCCCTGGTATAGTGTTATTTTACATTTACATTTTAGTCATTTAGCAGACGCTCTTATCCAGAGCGACTTACAGTAGTGAATGCATACATTTAATTTCATGCATTTTTTAAATCTTATTATTATAATTTTTTTTGTACATGTTATGTCGTTTGTGATACTGTACAAGAAATGCTGTCATATTCTGTATGTAAAGTTGACATGTGAAGGCCCTGCAAATGCCTTTTGTTTTTCTCACATTGGAATTACTATCCTCTTTTCCAATGTGTCAGATGAGGAGACAGAGGGACTTTTTCTGGTGGATTTCACCCAGAAGATTATTGACAAGAAGAGAGAGAATCATGCCCAACGAGAGAGTGAGAGAGAGGATAGAGAGAGCTCCTCCCCCCCCATCCCACCCCCTGAGAACCCTGGCGAGGAATGGTAATGTATCTACAGCACATGAAGCCCCAAACTACTGTATGTCTCATCTATAGCAGAATCGGAGTATTGGACTGTAGATGCCATTGAGCGGTCGAGGGTTAGGAATTAAAGTAGCCATTTACTGATTTCTACTCAGGGTGGACTATGTAGATGCTTTGGGACGATCTCGGAGATGCATGAAGAAAGACCTACCAGGGTTCAAGAAAATGGACAAAGACTTTCAGGGAAAAAGGTATATTTTACTCTGATCAAACCTGGAAATGAATGTAAGCTTCTTTTTAGAAGAAGATGTTAGTACCGATAGTGTTGTTCTGGTTATTCATTTTTTATATATTTTTTTGTTAATGTTTTTTATGTGTTCTTGTTTTTATCTACACAGACATGACCCGGCTGAGAAGGACCTGCTGTCAGAGGACATGCGTAGAGAGCTGCAAAGGCAGGAGTGGGAGAGGGAGGAGGAGGAGGCCATGAACAGACCTGTGGGTCCAATCCACTATGAGAACATCAGGGAGCAAGGTTAGCAAGACACCTGTTACAGAGATACATCATCAAATCAAACGCTATTTACTGTACATTTTACAGCAAACCCAGAGAGGTGTGTTCTCTGTGGATTATGGATTGACTTGTGCTCTTCTCCACTCTCTCTGATCTCCGGCCTCTTCCATCTCCATCTCGCAACCTTCTATTTTTCCTCTCTGTTATCTTTCCTTCTGTCAACGTCAGAGGCCCGTGAGCTGGGTGTGGGCTACTTTGCGTTCTCTCAGGACCAGGAGCAGCGCAGGAAACAGAGAGAGACCCTGGACATGCTCAGAGATCAGGTGAGTTGCTCTCAGCCTTGGCAACCCCCGAGATTAGGACCTTACTTATATTATGTATCAGTTAATTTAAATGACTGAGTTTGAAGCAGATTGTCAATGTTTTTTTTCTCTCCCTTTCTTTTTCATAGACAACAGACCAGCGCAGTAAGAGGGACCAGCTGAAGGAGAGGAGAAAGACTCTGCTGGATGCTCGGCTGGCCAAGGTGAGGCAGAGGAAGATGAAGAAGGCCAAGCTGGACGGAACTGAGGACGACCAGGGAGATGAACACAACCAAGGTTAGAGGAAACTCCCACAACAATACTGCATCAGGGACAATGATAACTGATCACGCTAGATTGAATGGCTATGACTACTGCTCTGTATACTTTGGGCTGTAGTGAATGCTATTGTAAGTGTTATCGGTTGTATTGCTTCTCTCAGAAGGGAAGGAGGACCTGATTGGGCCCCTACCCCCATCAGGTGGAGCACCTGAAGAGGCCCCTGCATTGAAGAAGGTGGTGGTGGAGATCCAGGAGAGGAGGGACACCAAGCCAGGAGTACCCCACGTCAGAGAGTGGGACAGGGGCAAAGGTAAACGCTACTCCTTGTTTGGGGCTGACACGATTGGCATGGGTCTTTTTATAATTAATGGTAATCATTGATGTATAACACGACAAATTAGAGCAGGAGAGATCTAGGTGTAACCAGGGCCTGTCATCTCTGGCAATTTCCTCCAGTGGGACACTGATGACTGGTATGCTGTCGGGGGTTAAGTCATTAACTAACTCTCTTCTCTTTCCAATATGACAACACATTCCTTTCATAGTGGACTTTTTTGGCGAGTGGACGAGTCGGCGGCGGGATGAGAGGGAGTCGGAATTCGCCCCTCCCTCTGCGTACTTCAGCAATAATAAAAGACAGAGCTATGGGAAAGAGGCCAAACGTGAGAAGGACAAACCCAAAATGGCCTTCAAGTGGTCAGAGGGGCAGGGTGGAGGGTGCAAGGTGCCCCAGGCCAACCCCAAAAGTACTCCTGTACCCCAGCCAAGTACCCCTGTACCCTCACAACCTCAACCCACACCATCCCCTGCTCAGCCCCAAAACACTGTCCATCTCCAAAATACACCTGCACCTCCAGCCCCTCAGTGCCCCCCCCAACCCCCACCTCAGTACCCCCCCTCCCAACAGCCCCAACCCCAATATACACCACCTCCACCACCACAAACACACCCTCAGTTTGATTACCCATTTCAGCCCCAATTTGCACATCTACCCTTTCATCCCCAGTATCCCACTCCACCTCACCTCCAGTATGCAGCCCCACCTCACTTCCCCCCTCAATACACCCCACAGTATCCCCCCCAGCCCCAAACTCAGCCCCAGTGCCCCCCTCAGACCCAGCCCCCCTCCCAGAGCCTGGATGACATGCTGTCCTTCTACAAAAATTATTCTTGATCCTCACAGACATGTCTCACACAGGTGACACACACCTGTATTAATCTACCCTAACACACAAACAACGTCAATGTGTGTTAGACTATAATGACATTACCATGATCTTTGACCCCTCAGAGGGCACCAAAGAGAAGGAACCATTTTTGTAATTTGACCTGGGATCTGTAACCTGCTTTCTTTATTTATGATCTGTTATTAAAGGATAGCATTTTCATTTGACATTGTGTTTTCTGATTTGCTATATTTGTGATTCAAGGCACTTGTCTATAGCTAAAGATGTCTGTTTAATGGATTGATGCATGACTGAATCAGTCCATAGTTCATTTTGTTTAGACTGGTGATCTTGTTAATGTTTGATGATTGTGTTTTGAGACCCCTTGACTTTTTCCACATTTTTAATACATTACAACCTTTTAAAATTGATGATTTAAAAAATGTTTTCTCAATCTCCACACAATACACCATAATGACAAAGTGAAAACAGGTTTTTAGAAGTTGTAGCAAATGTATTAAAAATATAAAACAAATACCTTATTTACATAAGTATTTACATTTTTTTTACATTTTAGTCATTTTAGCAGACGCTCTTATCCAGAGCGACTTACAGTAGTGAATGCATACATTTCATACATTTTTTTTTTTTTTTCTGTGCTGGCCCCCCGTGGGAATCGAACCCACAACCCTGGTGTTGCAAACACCATGCTCTACCAACTGAGCTACAGGGAAGGCTCATAGCAAAGGTATTCACACCCTTTGCTATGAGAATTGAAATTGAGCTCCAGGTCATCCTTGAAATGTTTCTACAACTTGATTGGAGTCCAGCACAGATATGGGAAAGAGTACCAAAAAATGTCTGCAGGATTGAAACTCCCCAAGGACACAGTGGCCACCACCATTCTTAAATGGAAGAAGTTTGGAACCACCAAGACTCTTCCTAGAGCTGGCCGCCTGGCCAAACTGAGTAATCGGGAGAAGGGCCTCGGGCAAAGAGGTGACCAAGAACCCGATGGTCACTTTGACAGAGTTCCTCTGTGGAGATGGGAGAACCTTCCAGAAGGACAAGCGTCTCTGCAGCACTCCACCAATCAGGCCTTTATGGTAGAGTGGCCAGACGGAAGCCACTCCTCAGTAAAAGGCACATGACAGCCCGCTTGGAGTTTGCCAAAAGGCACCTAAAGGACTCAGACCATGAGAAACAAGATTCTCTTGTCTGATGAATCCAAGATGTAACTCTTTGGCCTGAATGCAAATCGTCACAGGAAGCCTGTCACCATCCCTACAGTGAAGCATGGTGGTGGAACCATCATGCTATGGCAATGTTTTTCAGCAGACTAGTCTGGATTGAGGGAAAGATGAAGGGAGCAAAGTGCAGAGAGATCCTTGATGAAAACCTGCTCCAGAGCGCTCAGACCGGGGTGAAGGTTCACCTTCCAACTGGACAACGACCCTAAGCACACAGCCAGGACAACACAGGAATGGCTTCGGGCAACTCTCTTAATATCATTGAGTGGTCCAGCCATAGTCCGGACTTGAACCTGATCGAACATCTCTGGAGAGACCTGAAAATGGCTATGAAGGGACATTCCGCATTCAACCTGACAGAGCTTGAGAGGATCTGCAGAGAAGAATGGGAGAAACTCCCCATGTACAGGTGTGCCAAGCTTGTAGCATCATACTCAAGGCTGTCATTGCTGCCAAAGGTGCTTCAACAAAGTACTGAGTAAAGGGTCTGAATACTTATGTAAATGTATTATTTAATAATAACTTAATCTAAACTTATTTGTACTTGGTCATTATGGGGTATTCTGTGTAGATTGAGGGGAAAATGTAAAAAAAAAACTTACCTTGACTTTTTCCACATTTTGTTTTCTGAATGCTTTCTGAATGCACTCGATTTAATTGATAATGTTTGGGGATGGATGTAGTTTTAAATGAGGAAGGATTCACTGACATTACTGCAGAAGGAGCCTCTAGATGGTGCTGTGTCCATTTACTTTTTGTGAGCCACCAGACTCAGAGCAGGGGTGTGTTCAGATTGTGTAACATTGCAATGTTTTTCAATCCAGCAAAGTACACCCTGGCCTGAACTGTTGTGGTCCATCTCATGGGCTTGACAGGGAGGCATATGTGTTTGTCCCATCAAGAAGGCAGGTCATGGAAATGACACTGATCCGGGAAAATCTTTCGCTTCTTCAAACGGCCAGTGAAGGGTAACTTTAATCATTTTGATTAATCATTGGATTTTTATTAAAGAGTTATTTATGCTATGTGAGTGTATTATATAACACAAGGAGACAATAATATAAACTTTACTGAGGCACATGTTAAATAGCGTTTCTGTTTTGGAGCACTCATTACATGTTTAAACCATTTTGAATACACCTCTGAAGTAGCTCAGGTAATGTCACCACTGTTTTGCAAATGACGTTTTATCACCTTTTTATCTTTTTTTTTCTTGCCACTGAAAGGAATAGTATCTTACTATGTATCCTATAGTAAAAATGCAACATGCAACAATTTCTACGATTCTGAGTTCCAGTTCATAAGGAAATCAGTCAATTGAAATAAATTCATTAGGCCCTAATCTATGGATTTCACGTGACGGCAGCCAATGACTTGTTCTCCACAAAGGGATTCATTACAGAGAAAAATAATCGTCAGCCCCCCCCCCCCCCCCCCCCCCCCCCCTTGTTATTTCAACAAGCGAGGAAGCAACATGTCTTGCTGTGGCCTATTTAGGGCCCAGAAGAGCCAGAAAACAAAAAAGACCATGGAGAGGGTAGCGAGAAAAATCAGTTGGATGGCCTAACAGGAAAGGAGGAAGAGGCTCATTGAGGAGCAGGCCCAAGGAGAGCAAGATAGGGACCTCCTTACTGTGGTGTCTGGTCGCACCAGGGGTGTGGCCCTGCGGGGAGGTGGGCAGGGTGGCAGAGGAGATACCCAGAACCCCCACAGAGGTTATTAAAAAGCTCCATGATCTGAGACTGAGCTTCTCATGGATGGATGAATGGGTGGGAGGCTTCCCACACCTGGGCTGCCTGCCCCTTTGGACCCAGCAGGAGGTGTCACTGCCTAGATAAGAAAGCCCATACAGGTAGCAAAATTCTGTATTGCTCATATTTCTCTAAAGTACTCTACAGTAATTTACTGTTTTTGTCCATGTATCAATGGCTGGTCAGGCGCAGTGTCTACTATCTGTTCTTCTGGCTGGGGAAGTGTAACAGCATAGCTTCCGTCCCTCTCCTCACCCCTACCTGGGCTCGAACCAGGGACCCTCTGCACACATCAACAACAGCCTCCCATGAATCATCGTTACCCATCAAACCACAAAAGCCGCGGCCCTTGCAGAGCATGGGGAACAACTACTTCAAGGTCTCAGCGAGTGACGTCACCATTTGAAAACGCTATTAGCTCGCACCCCGCTGACTAGCTAGCCATTTCACATCGGTTACAGAAGCAACTGGTGTTTGTCTGCATGGCGGCTAGCAGAGTGGAGAGCTGTATCGCAATGGTGACCACTACTCACCTAGTGGCCCTGCTGCACTGGATCCTTACAGCCAATTTGTCACTTGAAGAGCCAAGCACAGCAGGTTAGGGGGTACTGTGGGGAGGAGCCAGGGGCGGAAATCCCGGGGGGGACGGGGGGGACACGACCCCCCCATCCTGGGAAAAATATGATTTGTCCCCCCCCAATATATCACTGAAACATAACTATGTAATTTAAATAATATTAATAATACGCAATGAAAGCAATTGTGCTGATTATAGACACTTAATAGCGCGTTTTTGATTGCGACCCCCCCGCCCTTTGCCTCACAATGGTTTGATCCACTGCCAGTTCCTTAGCTTGCTACGTAACTGCCGTGAGGTTCATACAGTCAATCGCGCACACACACACTAGCTGAATATGCAGAGCTAGCGCACAAATATTAACTATTAAGCTAGCTAGTACCTATTCCATTTATGTGGCGTCGTCAAAGATGGAATCACCATGCAGATGATGTAAGTTAGTGCTTCAAAGTCCCTGTGATAAGGTTAGCGATAAACTGAAGTCCAAACTGAACAGAACTACACTCTCATCTACCATTGTCTTAAATATATTTAATGGTCTCGTTGCAAAAGCTAAATTGTCGCATGGGAACTTTTATTTATTTAATTTCACCTTTATTTAACCCGGGTAGCAAAGATTATAGCAAACACCACTGGAACTGAATTGGTGCTCGCTAGCTTTGCAAATTCAGCTATTGTTGGAAGCCAGCCAATATGAAACAAACTATTAAAATTACAAAAGGTTACAGCATATGTTGTGTAAATGGTGAACTCATACAGCTGTCAACTCTTGTCATTTTAATCCGTTTCACATTTGCTAGCTACCTTTTAGATCGAAGCCCATATAGAATGATTGAAGATGATAGAAGCCCATCTCCTACTGTAAATAACCTACACACTGTGTGTGTAGCCAGCCAGGTAGAAAAATGGCAAAAAAATAAAAGACGGACATCAGAGTATTTTTCAATACACCAAAACGCATAGTAAGAACCCTAGTAGCCTAATATCTCAAAGACTAGTTGACAAAATGTTCATAAGAAAGAAATGAAATTCTAATGGAAATGTTTCACAATGATGTCATTAGGCAGAGCAGTCATTTTGGTCAGGGAGTTGGTCAACCATGGTTTGCCAGTGCTGTGATAAGATATTGTGTAAAATACTGAATTTGAAGAATTTATTTGCACTGTATGTTTGTTAGCTAGCTAGCCAGTCAGTTTTAAAGGAATGTTTAATGTTTCAAATGAATTGCGTTTCGTTCGTATTTTTATTGTTTTTTTGTGCATTTCATTCATTAAACATGTGGAACCCATATCACGCTGCACTTTGGTTCGAATATTGTTACGACGATCGTGACAGAAGATCCCACCAAACCAGGACCAAGCAGCGTGCCCAGGAGGAGAAGGTATCCTGGGCTTGGGAGGAGATCAAGGAGGAGAAGATATCCTGGACATGGGAGGAAATCATGCAGGGACACGAAAGCCTTCCTTGGAAGCAGACGCAAGGAGATAAGGGAGGTCAGCGACGACGCCGGTGTTCGCGGCCACAACGAAAGCCCAAAGGACAGCCCCAAGATTTTTTGGGGGGTGGGCACAAGGAGCTGGCGGCTGAGCAAAGGGAAGAGCCAGAGACCACCTGGGAGGAGATAGAGAGGTGGTTGGTTGACCTAAGGAGAGTACCAGAGCCCGCCTGGGATTTGATGGAACAGTGCGAGGAGGAATACCGGAGAATGGAGTTGGCTAGGAGTATGCGGCAACGCAGGCGTTTGAAGGAACGCGTCATCAGTCCGGTGAAACCTGGGCCGGCTCCACCTATCTGGCCTCCATTGCGCATCCCCAGTCCGGTTCGTCCTGTGTCTCCTCCTCGCACTCTCCCTGAAGTGCGTGTTCCCAGTCCGGTATGTCCTGTGCCTGCTCCTTGCACTCTCCCTGAATTGTGTGTCACCAGTCCGGTACCACCTGTGCCGGCTCCACGCACTAGGCCTCCAGTGCGCCTTCCCAGTCCGGTACGTCCTGTGCCTGCTCCCCGTACTCGCCCTGAAGAGCATGTCACCAGACCGGTGCAACCTGTGCCGCCCCCACGTATCAGGCCTCCAGTGCGCCTCCCCAGTCCGGTATGTCCTGTGCCTGCTCCCCGCACTCGCCCTGAAGAGCGTGTCACCAGTCCGGTGCAACCTGTACCGGACCCACGCATCAGGCTTACAGTGCGCCTCCCCAGTCCGGTACGTCCTGTGCCTGCTCCACGCACTAGGCCTCCAGTGCGCATTCACAGTCCAGAGCTTCCGGCGACGGTTCACAGTCCAGAGCTGCCAGCGACGGTCCCCAGTCCAGAGCTTCCGGCGACGGTTTCCAGTCCAGAGCTTCCGGCGACGGTCCACAGTCCGGAACCTCCTGCGACGGTCCACAGTCCGGAACCTCCTGCGACGGTCCACAGTTCGGAACCTCCTGCGACGGTCCACAGTTCGGAACCTCCTGCGCCGGTCCACAGTCCGGAACCTTCTGCGCCGATGCCCAGTCCAGGCACGGTGTCCAGTCCTGCTCCATGGCCGGTGCCTTCTTCTGCGCCGGTGCCCAGTCCAAGCACGGTGTCCAGTCCAGCTCCAGGGCAGGAGCCGTCCTCTGCGCCGGTGCCAGTCCAGGCACAGCGCCCAGTCCCGCTCCATGGCAGGAGCCTTCCTCTGCGCCGGTGACCAGTCCAGGCACGGCGTCCAGTCCTGCTCCATGGCAGGAGCCTTCCTCTGCGCCGGTGCCCAGTCCGGGCGCGGCATTCTACCCGGCTCCATGACCGGATCCGTGGTCTGGGCGGGGGCAAAGACCCGCACCGGAGCCGCCACCCACGCTAGATGCCACCCGGACCCTCCCCTATAGAGTCAGGTTTTGTGTGTGGGGGGGGGGGGGGGGGGGGGGGGGGGTACTGTCACGCCCTGACCATAGAGAGCCTTTTTATTCTCTATTTTGGTTAAGTCGGGGTGTGACTAGGGTGGGTAATCTAGGTTGTTTATGTCTATGTTGGCCTGGTATGGTTCCCAATCAGAGGCAGCTGTTTTTCATTGTCTCTGATTGGGGATCATATTTATGCAGGCATTTCCCCACTGTGTTTTGTGGGATCTTGTTTATGTGTAGTTGCCTGTGGGCACTTCATTTACTTGACGTTTCATTCGTTCTTTATTGTTTTTTTGTGCGTTTCATTCAATAAACATGTGGAACCCATATCACGCTGCGCTTTGGTCCGAATATTATTACGAAGATCGTGACAGCATTTAAGAGCAGTTGGAGGCCACGGAAGGAGAGTTGTATGGCATTGAAGCTCATCTGGAGGTTAGTTAATTAACACAGTGTCCAAAGAAAGGCCAGAGGTATACAGAATGGTGTCGTCTGCGTAGAGGTGGATCAGAGAATCACCAGCAGCAAGAGCGACATCATTGATGTATACAGAGAAGAGAGTCGGCCTGAGAATTTAACCCTGTGGCACCCCCATAGAGACTGCCAGAGGTCCGGACAACAGGCCCTCCAATTTGACACACTGAACTCTATCTGAGAAGTAGTTGGTGAACCAGGTGAGGCAGTCATTTGAGAAACCAAGGCTGTTGAGTCTGCCAATAAGAATGTAGTGATTGACAGAGTCGAAAGCCTTGGCCAGGTCAATGAATACGGCTGCACAGTAGTGTCTCTTATCGATGGCGGTTAGGATATTGTTTAGGACCTTGAGCGTGGCTGAGGTGCACCCATGACCAGCTCTGAAACCAGATTGCATAGCAGAGAAGGTACGGTGGGATTCGAAATGGTCGGTAATCTGTTTGTTAACTTGGCTTTCGAAGACCTTAAATAGGCAGGGTAGGATAGATATAAGTCTGAAGCAGTTTGGGTCTAGAGTGTCTCCCCTTTGAAGAGGGGGATGACCGTGGCAGCTTTCCAATCTTTGGGAAATCTCAGACGATACGAAAGAGAGGTTGAACAGGCTAGTAATAGGGTTTGGAACAATTTCGGCAGATCATTTTAGAAAGAGAGGGTCTAGATTGTCTAGCCTGGCTGATTTGTAGAGGTCCAGATTTTGCAGCTCTTTCAGAACATCAGCTATCTGGATTTGGGTGAAGGAGAAATGGGGAGGTTTGGGCGAGTTGCTGTGGGGGGTGGAGGGCTGTTGATCAGGGTAGGTGGAAAGCATGGCCTGCTGTAGAAAAATGCTTATTGAAATTCTCAATTATAGTGGATTTATCGGTGGTGACAGTGTTTCCTAGCCTCTGTGCAGTGGGCAGCTGGGAGGAGGTGCTCTTATTCTCCATGGACTTTACAGTGTCCCGGAACTTTTTTGAGTTTGTGGTACAGGATGCAAATTTCTGCTTTAAAAAGCTAGCCTTAGCTTCCTAACTGCCTGTGTATATTGGTTCCTAACTTCCCTGAAAAGTTGCATATCACGGGGGCTATTCAATGCTAATGCAGAACGCCACAGGATGTTTTTGTGCTGGTCAAGGGCAGTCAGGTCTAGAGAGAACCAAGGGCTATATCTGTTCCTGGTTCAATTTTTTTTGAATGGGGCATGCTTATTTAAGATGGTGAGGAAGTCACATTTAAAGAATATCCAGGCATCCTCTACTGACGGGATGAGGTCAATATCCTTACAGGATACCCGGGCCAGGTCGATTAGAAAGGCCTGCTCGCTGAAGTGTTTTAGGGAGCGCTTGACAGTGATGAGGGGTGGTCGTTTGACCGCAGACCCATTACGGATGCAGGCAATGAGGCAGTGATCGCTGAGATCTTGGTTGAAAACAGCAGAGGTGTATTTGGAGGGCAAGTTGGTTAGGATGATATCTATGAGGGTGCCCGTGTTTACGGATTTGGGGTTGTACCTGGTGGGTTCATTGATAATTTGTGTGAGATTGAGGGCATCAAGCTTAGATTGTAGGATGGCCGGGGTGTTAAGCATGTGCCAGTTTAGGTCACCTAGCAGCACGAGCTCTGAAGATAGATGGGGGGCAATCAATTCACATATGGTGTCCAGGGCACAGCTGGGGGCAGAGGGTGGTCTGTAGCTAACGGCAACGGTGAGAGACTTGTTTCTGGAAAGGTGGATTTTTAAAAGTAGAAGCTCGAATTGTTTGGGTACAGACCTGGATAGTAAGACAGAACTCTGCAGGCTATCTCTGCAGTAGATTGCAACACCACCCCCTTTGGCAGTTCTATCTTGTTGGACAATGTTATAGTTAGGGATGGAATTTCAGGGGTTTTGGTGGTCTTCCTAAGCCAGGATTCAGACACGGCTTGGACATCCGGGTTGGCAGAGTGTGCTAAAGCAGTGAATAAAACAAACTTAGGGAGGAGGCTTCTGATGTTAACATGCATGAAACCAAGGCTTTTACGGTTACAGAAGTCAACAAATGAGAGCACCTGGGGAGTAGTAGTGGAGCTTGGCACTGCAGGGCCTGGATTAACCTCTACATCACCAGAGGACCAGAGGAGGTGTAGGTTAAGGGTACGGCTAAAGGCTATCAGAACTGGTCGTCTAGTACGTTCGGAACAGAGAGTAAAAGGAGCAGGTTTCTGGGCGTTATAGAATAGATTCAAGTACAGACAAAGGTATGGTAGGATGTGAGTACATTGGAGGTAGGAGGTAACAGAGCTAGGCATTGAGTAATGATGAGAGAGATATTGTCTCTAGAGACATTTAAACCAGGTGTTGTCACTGCATATGTGGGAGGTGGAACAACATGGTTGGTTAAGGCATATTGAGCAGGGCTGGAGGCTCTACAGTGAAATAAGACAATAATCACTAACCAGGACAGCAATGGACAAGGCATATTGATATTAGGGAGAGGCATGCATAGCCGAGTGATCATAGGGGTCCAGTGAGTGGTTGGGCTGGCTGGAGACACATGGCGATTCAGACAGCTAGCAGGCTGGGGCTAGCAAGCTAGCAGAAGGGCCTTAGAGGGACGTCTCGACGGAGGAAAGTCTGTTTTAGCCTCCTCGTGCGGTGACGTCGATAGACCAGTCGTGATGGATTAGTAGGGTTCCGAGTAGCAGAGGGGTCCAAGTCCAAATGGCAAAATAGGTATAGTGGCCCAAGAAATTTGCCGATGGATCTATACGGCTAACAGTTGAAAAACGAGTTTTAATGATTCCAACCTAAGTGTATGTAAACTTCCGACTTCAACTGTACCACGGCTAAGGGCTGTTCTTACATACCACACAACGTGCAGTGCCTGGATACAGTGCCTGGAAACATCTAGGTGCAACAACAGCTAGGCGCAAAGTGGTAGGCCACATAAGCTCACAGAATAGGACAGCCGAGTGCTGAAGCGCACACTCACTACCGAATTCCAAACTGCCTCTGGAAGCAACGTCAGCACAAGAACTGATCGTCTGGAGCTTCATGAAATGGTTTTCCATGGCTGAGCAGCCGCACACAAGCCTAAGATCACCATGCGTAATGCCAAGTGTCGGCTGGAGTGGTGAATCACGCTTCCCCATCTGGAAGTCCGACAGATGAATCTGGGCTTGACGGATGCCAGGAGAACGCTACCTGCCCTAATGCATAGTGCCAACTGTAAAGTTTGGTGGAGGAGGAATAATGGTCTGGAGCTTGTCATGACTGGCCGGTTCGGGTCAGGTTACCGTGGACCACAGTCCTACAGAGATACATGTCACACCCACCAGAGGAGAGGGGGATAGAGAAGTGGGGGGGTTTTTACGACATTTTAAATCTTAAGGCAGCTGACAAAATCCTTTGTCCTCTCAGTTTGAAGGATTGGAATGTGTGAGTGGGACCTATGGAGAATCTAACTCAGAACAATAACATGCATTAAATGGACTTCGGGACAAATATTTCATCAGCCAAAATGCTGGTAATAACGATAGATGGAATATGAAAATGAATGTTGTTTTTTTATGTTATTAAAAGTTAAATGACGACGTTATAATGAAAACATTGTAACTTGAAGAGTTTCCATAATATGCACATGATGTTTACATATTGTACATTGTGTGGAAATGTCCAGATCAAAGATAATGTTAGTTGTCTAAACTTGATCGGAGTACAATCTTGACGCCTTGCCTCATAATTACATACGCCTAGAGAACTTGCCATGAAGGCGGAAACACCCATTTCTACCCTGCGGTATAAAACATGTGAGTTAAGAATTTACATATCAGACTAGGTAACCATGCGCCACAGCGAAAGTCCGAGTAGTCACAACCCCAAAACGCAACACGAGGTTGGAGAAGACAAAATAACCTCTTAATAATCTATGCTACAGATGAGTAGCTGTGTCTAAGAGGGTGAATTCAAGCAGGATCACCTGGTTATTCTATCCAAGGAATTGTGTGTCTACACTGTTTTCATTCCCACGCTGGAACCATCTATACAAGGCTGATTAGCCGTCCAGAGAAGACCCCCTTTGAGAACAAGGGCGAGGAAACAGACCACTAAGAGAGAAGACACTGACATCGTGTGGACAATCAGAGACTTACACCAGGTAACCAAAGAGGTGCTGACATCAGAGGAGAAGGCGAACTCCGTCCACGAAGACACCCCTTCAGAGACCTTCGACAAGTAATTACATTATTATATTCTGACCCATAGGAGCGGCAGTTCGGGGCAAGGTGTTAGGGCTAAACTAAGCATAGTTTACAAATGTATCCAAGTGTGCTTTTTCTCGTGCACTCTCTCTCTCTCCTTCTAAATCCCTATTTTGTGTAACACGTGTCATATTGTGTTGGTCCGCTAGGGACCTGTTTCATTGTACTAACTTCTAATCAGTGGCCTAGACTGTGTGTTTGTGTATCTTATGTTATCATTTAGCTTGTTAGTAAATAAATAATCAACTGGTGTGGTACGGAATAATTTAGTGAGACTTGCGTTTGTGCAGATTCCCGAATTATGCAACGTTCAGGATGAGACTGTAGAGGAAATTAATTAATTAGCAACTGCTATAAAATCGATATTCTGATATTCTTTGAGTTCATTTGGGAAACGGAAACTCAATAAAAACAACTTTTCCCATGGTGCCCCAGGTTACTGAGTTAATGATTACCTGATTAACTTAATCACGTAATTATAAACAGTTAATCATTCGATGAACAACAGTCGTCACATGAATCAATACAAAATTACAACAGGCTGTTTTTCATGGTTCGGGCTAGGCCCCTTAGTTTCAGTGAACTAAGTGGCCTCGACATTCTAGACGATTCTGTGCTTCCAACTTTGTGGCAACAGTTTGGAGAAGACCCTCTCTTGTTTCAGCATGACAATGCCCATGTGTACAAAGCGAGGTCTATACAGAAATGTTTTGTCAAGATCGGTGTGGAAGAACTCGACTGGCCTGCACAGAGCCCTGACCTCAACCCCATCTAACACCTTTCGGATGAATTGGAACACCGACTGCGAGCCAAGACTAATCGCCCAACATCAGTGCCCAACTTCACTAATGCTCTTGTGGTGGAATAGAAGCAAGTCCTCGCAGTAATGTTCCAAAATCTAGTGGATAGCCTTCCCAGAAGAGTGGGGGCTGTTATAGCAGCAAAGGGGTGACCAACTCCATATTACTCCATATTAATGCCCATGATTTTGGAATGAGAAGTTCGACGACCGGGTGTCCACATACTTTTGGTCATGTAGTGTACCACAGCTTTCAACCAATCAGCATTCAGGTCTCGAACGACCCAGTGTTTCTGACGTACAAGGCTGACATCATGGGTGCTGCTGCTAAAGATTGACCTGAGGACACTGACCTCCAGCCATTAGTGAAACGTAGTTTCTAGGCTGACTCATAATCACCCGTAAACAGATTTATCACCTATTAATGTGTTCTAGAACTCTTTTGATTGTGACCAACATGTCCCTGTAGTGTTGAGCCTCCAGGACAACTGTCTTTGCCTTTCCTTTATACACAACAGTTCAGTAATTTAATATTTTCCTGTGAATCTTTCTGGCTGACACAAGGCCATCCCACTGGCCTTCATCAGTGTTGCCATTTTCTATGGCTTATGGGCATTTGATGCCTTTGGATGATAGGCCTAGTGGTTGAAAATAAACAAGTACTATTTGCTGCTAAATGCCAAAAGTACTGTATTTGCATGAGAGACCTTGTTCAAGTGGGATTACTGTCAACCATTTCACATTTGTCACAAAGGGTAATCCAGTCATCACACAAAAGAATGTCACTCGAGATAAGTTGTTAGTTAGTTATGTACAATCGGCTCAAATGCAACATATCCCCTCAACTACTACTTAAAATGATCATATATAAGCAACAAACGTCCAGATGAACTATAGTTGATTCGTTTTATACAGTAGTGCATCTCCAGATGCTCAAAACTAACAATGCATTCAGATATACAAACTACTTTACACCTAGAAAAGGTGTCACCAGCTTCAATGGATTGAATTAAAGTTGAGTAATTTTTCAATGTAATAGCAGCCATTTATATTTGTGTATTCACTTTCATTTAATACATTTTTAGGCCTTTGATGTTTCCACTGCTGGATAAGCAGCCATTAGTTGTGTGTGTTTCCATCAGACAAGCCTTGATGTTAGAGCCTTGTGTGACTTTGATCATTTGACAGGGCTGCCTAGTTCATTGATGTCTGGTTCTGCTTTATGATATACAACAAATCCCATTTAATGGGACAGTCAGTACAAGAGCTGCTCTCCTTGCTGTCACTCCAGTGCCATAGAACATTTTCGGAGAGTTCTGAACAGAACTGCATCAAAACTCTCAAAGTTTGGTCATAAAGAGTCATTGTTGACCCATGTTCTAGAATGGACCAGGAACCACCTCAACATTCTATGGGTTAGCCTGAACAGAGAATTCACATGTTCCATTTCCAAATTTGCTTTCTAATTGTTACACTAATAATCTTCTCTAAATGAAATACATTATGAGAGTTTGCCATGTTTAAAGCTAATCCTGAGATTACACTTGACCAATGTTGGCCTTAGCGTTTACCCGGTGACCTGAACTCCAAGGGACAGACATGGACCTGAAGACATTCCAGTGCTACACGGCTGAGGCTCCGGACCTCTTGGAGCAGATAGCTCAGCTCCTCCAGGAATGTCGGGAGAAGGAGATCCTGCTTCCCAAGGGAATCCGGAACCTGTGTGCCCTGTCCTGGGAGGAACTCTCAGACATCCCCGCTGACGCCAAACCCTTCCACCAGACCAGGGTGTCTGGTAGACCCCCGCGGCCCTACCCCACCCAGGTCGCCTTAACCCCGGACACCCGGTACAGGATGTCCATTGTCACCAGTCAGATCCTGCTGCCTACTGAGTCCTCCCTGTCTGTCCGCCAGCCAAACGCTCGCTTCAGCACCTTGAAGTTCAAGAAAAAGTTCCCTGTTGACCGGGACAACAACAGTGAGAAACAGATATGTAAGTCACACAAAGCAAAACACTTCCGGTTACAGTATATCTCTGTGCTCAAACAATGCAAATATCATGTGGCTTTATCGAGGGAAATGGCGAAGGGGTTGTAAACTATTGGGTTGCGATTGAAAGAATGTTTATTTTGTTCAATGTGAAGTATCCTGTGGATGAATGGTACATTGATCTCTGTCTGTCTGCAGCGACCTGTATTCCTGTGACGTCCACTCTGAGGCTCTGCCTGGAGGAGTGTCTGTCCCATCTCTCCTTCTCCCTCACGTACAAAGGTAACACACTAATGACAGCAGGACAGGACCCAAGGCCATGCCTCTCCTTTAAAAAACTGTCAGCAAACCACACCATCACCATGTAGACTTCAAAACAGATTCTACAAAATGCTTAGCAGAGCCCGATGAAGACAATTTAGAGTTGTAAATGCTACACTATTGTCTGGTGGGAAAACACGCATTTTCCACCCAGACTAGGCTGTAGATATGCAGTAGTGTTGCAAGTGTAACCCTCACCCTTTGTCTCTCTCTCTCTCTCTCTCTCTCTCTCTCTCTCTCTCTCTCTCTCTCTCTCTGTATCTGTATCTGTATCTGTATCTGTCTCTCCATCTCCCTATAGAGGTAAACAATGTCCCCTGTACTCCACGTCTTCACAGCAGGACTCTGGAGGTGTGTTACTGGGCTGTCAACAAGCTTAGACCTATCCTCGAACAGATGTAAGTGGTATAAACCTTTAGAGCAGCACTACAGATCAACCTGTAAAACCAAGACACTCCTTCTCCTTCCCCCGTCTACCCTTCTATGTCTTAACATATATGACTTACATAGACACTTGTGTAGCCATTGTGTTGATTTGATTATGCTCCTATAGAAAAGAGGAGAATGCCCGGCTGGATCTGAGAGGCCACATACGCCCCATGGTGGCTCAACACTACCAGGACTATAAGGTCCTCCAGCTGCCACAGCCGGTCCCAGCCCATGCAGAGGACTGCCTCTTCCCCTTAATCCCCGACACCAAGTACTTGAGCTACAGCATCTCCCCAAAACTGCACTATGGCCTGCCTGATGGAACCAGCTATCTCTAGTATCCTTGCCTCACCACTTCTGCTTTCTACCACTGCTGACTTCCATGTTTTTCCACCCTCTCTATCTATCTCTCTCGCCCTCCCTCTATCCTTTCCCAATGCTCTCTGCTCTTTTCACATCCTTAATCTATTTTAGCATGCAGCCCTCCTCTCAGTGTTGTCCCTGACTGTGTCTCAGCTACCCATCTGGTTCAGTAGCCGTGTGCCAGCTGCCCAGTGCCATGCCCGGAGGGGGCGTTTACACAAACATCTTCTCTGACAGTCCCTATGACATCCTGGTGGCCTCCTTCAAGCCCAGTGGCCATGGTGTTGTGTACCACACAGGCAAGCACAGGTATGGTCAGATCCCCAGCTGTTTGAAACCAAAATACACTAACACAGTTGTTCTGAAAGTGTGGTCGGCGCACCCCTGGGGGTTCGCGATGGTGCTGCATAATAAAAAATGTAGAAAATAATATTACTAACGACAACAGATTCAACACATTTTGGCCTAGGGATCTGTGGAATAAGTTTAAAGTGTGTCATGCAATACAATGTAATATTATTAACCTACAATGGATGTTCTTACCCCTGGGCAACATGGACCTGGGAGGCTCACAGGGATATTGGTATCCACAGTACTCTGTTCTTACCCCTGGGCAACATGGACCTGGGAGGCTCACAGGGATATTGGTATCCACAGTACTCTGTTCTTAACCCTGGGCAACATGGGCCTGGGAGGCTCACAGGGATATTGGTATCCACAGTACTCTGTTCTTAACCCTGGGCAACATGGACCTGGGAGGCTCACAGGGATATTGGTATCCACAGTACTCTGTTCTTAACCCTGGGCAACATGGGCCTGGGAGGCTCACAGGGATATTGGTATCCACAGTACTCTGTTCTTAACCCTGGACAACATGGACCTGGGAGGCTCACAGGGATATTAGTATCCATAGTACTCTGTTCTTAACCCTGGACAACATGGACCTGGGAGGCTCACAGGGATATTGGTATCCACAGTACTCTGTTCTTAACCCTGGGCAACATGGACCTGGGAGGCTCACAGGGATATTGGTATCCACAGTACTCTGTTCTTAACCCTGGACAACATGGACCTGGGAGGCTCACAGGGATATTGGTATCCACAGTACTCTGTTCTTAACCCTGGGCAACATGGACCTGGGAGGCTCACAGGGATATTGGTATCCACAGTACTCTGTTCTTAACCCTGGGCAACATGGACCTGGGAGGCTCACAGGGATATTGGTATCCACAGTACGCCACCAATTATACATTTTTTCAACTCAATACTTCTTGTATTTAAAAAAATGTAAATGCACTGTATTAGCTGTAAATTTGCAACAACAAAAAATCTCTCTGCCACTTGACAAAATATGTAGAATTGCATGAAATTAGCTTGAAAACTCAACATTTTCTCTCCGATGCAAAGCGATGGGTCTTTAAAAAGTTTCTTCCCAGGACCAGAGACTTGGTTTGTCCGGCCATGCACTGCTAAAGTCATAGTACAACTCATTGTATGCTATTTTTATCTCACTCAAGTTATGTTCTGATTATGAGGGGGTCCCTGATGAATTTGCTACCACAAAAGAGGTCCCAGGCATCAAAAAGGGTTGAGATCATCTGCACTACAGATGTGCAGTAATGGTAGCCATGCAATCACAAACTTTAGCAGTAATTTCAAGAGTAAACCTATGAGAGTCTGTAAAGGAGTCTGTAAACTAAGGACAGTGTGTTGTGTGATCAGGTCCAGCTGGGTTGCCTTGTTGGTGGGATCCTTGGGAGGTCAGCAGTACACAAGAGAGGGCTGTCTGACCAAGGAGTGGACCTTCAACCCCAGGTCTCAGAATGAAGTTCTGCACAAATACAAGGTGTGTGTGTACGTACGTGTGCGTGTGTGCAGCCCAAACACATCTACTATAGATTTTGTGTGTATTCATCAGGTGAACGAGAACATAACACTGACCTTCAGTAACCACTTGAACATGACCCTGATATTCAGCGTCCTGGCGGAGAATGACATCACCTTGAGTCTGAGGGAGGAGGAGCCGGTAAGAACCCAGAATCTAGGATCGAGCCCCTAAACACAGTCCTACATACTGAATATGGCTTCTACATACTGTAGGCACAGAGAGAGTGAGAGCAAGGAAGGGAGGGATAACAAGAGACAGCATGACTGCATTGGGCCTGCTATGATAAACTACTGAGCAAAACAATGTGATTGACTGATTAAATTCAGCAGGGCCATCTCTAGTCTTTTGGGGGGCCCTAAGCGAGATTTGGTTGTGCCCACCCCCCCATCACCTCGTGGGCAAAGCATTTTAGTGGCCCCCCTCTTGATGGCAGAGCAATGTTGATTTTAAAGTTAGTTTCCTGCAATTCTACACATTTTGTCATGGGGTGTAGACAGGACCTAAAATTAGCACCCGGGTCATTTCTATTATGTGGTGACTTTTGGACCTCATAACTTTCTGGGAAAAACGTATACACATACAGTACCAGTCAAAAGTTTGGACACACCTACTCATTCAAGGGTTTTTCTTTATTTGTACTACGTTCTACATTGTAGAATAATAGTGAAGACATCAAAACTATGAAATAACACATATGGAGTCATGTAGTGACCAAAAAAGGGTTAAACAAATCAAAATATATTTTTTTGATTTTAGATTCTTCAAAGTAGCCACCCTTTGCCTTGATGACAGCTTTGGACACTCTTGGTATTCTCTCATTCCTGTAAAAAGTTGAATGTGTAAGAGATATCTATTTGGTATTTGTTCGATGTGTTTTACTTAGTGTCAGTATGGAAGACTTGACAGCCTTCACTGTAGGCGGTTTATGATCACTATGGAAACAGCACTTTTTTCTGTCTCTGCTGTTGTCTAATGCATCTATTTCAATTCTCTCCTTCCCGCTATCCCCTCCTCTCACATCACTCTCACTTCCCCTCTTATCCCCCCCTTCTCTCCCTCTCCTCCTTTCCTTCCCTCTATCCCCTCCTCTTTCATCCTTCTTACTCGCCCTCTTATCCCTCCTTCCTTCCCTCCCTCTTCTCCTTTTCTCCCACTCCTCCCCATGTATAGCCTGTGAGTAGTGGAAGGGAGGGGCCAGGGGCAGCAGTGGTGGAGTCAGTGGAGGTCGAGGCCTACAGGGCGGAGTTACAGGGGATCAGGAAGAGAGTGAGAGATACAGCGCTGCGCTGGCTCCAACTCTACCTGATGGCCACAGGTACCCCATCACCCCATGGGCTATTCTCCATGATAGATGGCCCTAGAACAACCCTGTTTGTTGCGTGATGTTTATTTCTTGTAAACTAAACTACTAGTCTTCTAGCTATACTCCCTCTGTTCTTCATCCCCCAGGTCTCAGTGATGAACCACTGCTCCCACCCTACAAATTCAGACCACCTAAACGCAAAGAGGCTTGGACCGCAACTCCCAGAGTACCTCTCACCGTTGAGGAGATACCACCTACCTTTGTGCGTCCAGCCCGTCTGAGGAGGAAGGTCCCGAGGCCAGCCACCCGCAGCCTGCCCATGTCCACACCAGCCAACCTGTTCAGACCTACCTTACACAGGTGACACACACACACACACACACGCACACGCACACACACACACACACACACACACACACACACACACACACACACACACACACACACACACACACACACACACACACACACACACACACACACACACACACACACACACACACACACACACACACACTCATCTTACAGTCTCTCTCTCCCACAGGGCAAAGTCTGCAGGCCTGCCATGCATCTCCTCCCTCTCAGCCCTCTCCCCCAGTGAAACTCCTCCATGCCCTGTGGTTCTCAGACTCCTCCTCCTCCACAGCTCTCAGACCCCTCCTACTCCACAGGGCTGCCACTGCTCAACCCGCCTTCCCCTCCTGTCTGACCTGGAGCTGGAGCTGTTCCTCCGGGCCCCCTGGGCCCCCCGGGGCCACATCCTGGTGATCTACGTCACTTCCTCCCTCTGCCCCCCACCCAGGGCCCGCAACGTGGAGGTCATACTGCGGAGGGTCCATCACAGGCAGGTCCATGCCTCCGCCAATCCCTGTGCCAAGGTGAGGAGCTGGGGGTGTGGAGGAGGTGTTACTTCTGTCCAAATGATACTCTTCCTACTCATATATGGTGCACTGCTTTTGGTCTCTGATCTCAAATGGACGCAGTATTTTAGAAAGTAGTGCACAATATGGGGAATAGGGTGTCTTTAGGGACATACTGTATATCGACTATGTCTGATCATGGCTCAGACCAGAGTTGCCAGGTGTAGATCAAATTACTTGATCAATGACGACTCAAAACCTGCGAACAAGGCCTGAAAACGACCCACATTTATTGGCGGGCAGCAAGAGAGGAGTTGCCACATTTATCCAATAGGTGTTTCCATTCATGACGTGCGCACATGTTACTCTCCTCTCACTCACGTGACTCAGCTGACTGCTGCAGTGCTCTCTCAACACACACACCCTTCCGCTCCCCCCACTCACTCAGAAACACACACACACCGCTCCTGCCCTCCTCCTCATCACTCACTCAACAGAGAGAAATGCCATGGCGGCCGTGGTGAAGTTTAGAAGTAGCCCAGAAACTGAAACCCGCGACCATTACATTTTCACACGCAACATTGTTTTCAAAGTAGCCCAATTTGCAGCAAAACTGCAGACATGGCAACCCTGGCTCAGACATACAGTGGGAGTATGCTAGATGATTTTGCTGTTTGTTGAGTGTTAATAATTATGATGTTTATGTCTGTGATAGAGTTCTCAGGACCCGTTCAGGCTGGTCAAATACGACACAGACACGGCAACTCGTCTGACCCAGTCATCACTTCCTGTCCTGGTCAAGAGGCATGGCATTGGACCGGGAACACTTCTGGTACACGACATGGGGGCACAGGGAGGAACGGGGGATTTGGAAGTAGTTCATTATGGTTGGGACAGCCCAGCTAGCACAGAATGTTCTGAGAACCATATGTTTCTTATAGCTTGGCGAGAGCATGGATGTCCTATGGTTATTTTTCATTCTCACAACTTTATGGGAATGGTGCAGGATAGTTGCTTGGCTTTGGAACATTCTCAGCACATTTAAGGAACTAGACAAAGTAATGTTATTTTCTTGGTATTTCATTACTTTAACAGAATGTTTCCTAAAAATTCAAACATGGTAACTGTTCATAACATTTTTGGTAATGTTCTGCATTTGTCATTTAGCAGACGCTCCTATTCAGAGTGACTTAAAGGAGCAATTAGGGTTAAGTGCGTTGCTCAAGAATTTTTCACCAAGTCAGCTCGGGGATTTGAACCAGTGACCTTTCAGTTACTGGCCAACTCTCTTAACCGCAAGGATACCTGCCGCCCTAGAAAGGTACTCCAACTGGTTTGACATTGCAAATTCTCTCAGAATGTTCAGAGAACGTTAAGAAACAACGTTCTTCTGTGGGAATTTCAGTACTTCAGCAAAACGTTTTCTGCAGGTTTCCTTATGGTTCTATTTAAAGTCATGTTCTCAGAACATTAAGAGCTTTCCATTCAAAGAACGGTCTAAGAATGTTATTACAAAACATATTCATTCTGTTCTCAGTGTCAACAAAACTCTCTCTATCCTCTATCTTGTTAAAAAAAAATGAAAGCGTCAACCACCGCAAGGTGACTGGGAATGTGGTCGAATACAAACAGTGTAGTCATTCTCTCCATAAGGCAATCAAACAGGCAAAACGTCAGTACAGAGACAAAGTGGAGTCGCAATTCAACGGCTCAGACACGAGACGTATGTTGCAGGGTCTACAAACAATCCCGGATTACAAAGGGAAAACCAGCCACGTCGCGGACACCGACGTCTTGCTCCCAGACAAGCGAAACCCCTTCTTCGCCCGCTTTGAGGATAACACAGTGCCACTGACGAGGCCCGCTCCCAAGGACTGTGGGCTCTCGTTCTAAATGGCCAACGTGAGCAAGACATTTAAGTGTGTTAACCCTTGCAAGACTGCTGGCCCAGACGGCATCCTTAGCCACGTCCTCAGAGCATGCGCAGACCAGCTGGCTGGAGTGTTTACGGACATATTCAATCTCTCCCTATCCCAGTCTGCTGTTCCCACTTGCTTCAAGATGTCCACCATTGTTCCTGTACCCAAGAAAGCAAAGGTCACTGAACTGAATGACTATCGCCTCGCAGCACTCACTTCTGTCATCATGAAGTCCTTTGAGAGTCTAGTTAACCTCTTACATCTAGATGTTCCGCTAGCGGAACACCACTCCAATATCCAATGATAAGGCGTGGCGCGAAATACAAACTCCTCCTTTCAAACATATGACTATTTTAGACCATTTTAAAGACAAGACTCTCCTTTATCTAACCACACTGTCCAATTTCAAAAAGGCTTTACAACGAAAGCAAAACATTAGATTATGTCAGCAGAGTACCCAGCCAGAAATAATCAGACACTCATTTTTCAAGCTAGCATATAATGTCACAAAAACCAAAACCACAGCTAAATGCAGCACTAACCTTTGATGATCTTCATCAGATGACACTCCTAGGACATTATGTTATACATGACATGCATGTTTTGTTCAATCAAGTACATATTTATATCAAAAACCAGCTTTTTACATTAGCATGTGACGTTCAGAACTAGCATTCCCACCGAACACTTCCGGTGAATTTACTAAATTACTCACGATAAACGTTCACAAAAAACATAACAATTATTTTAAGAATTATAGAGACAGAACTCCTTTATGCAATCGCGGTGTCCGATTTTAAAATAGCTTTTCAGTGAAAGCACATTTTGCAATATTCTGAGTAGATAGCTCGCCATCACGTGCTAGCTAATTTGACACCCACCAAGTTTGGTACTCACCAAACTCAGATTTACTATAAGAAAAATTGGATTACCTTTGCTGTTCTTCATCAGAATGCACTCCCAGGACTTCTACTTCAACAACAAATGTTGGTTTGGTTCCAAATAATCCATAGTTATATCCAAATAGCGGCGTTTTGTTTGTGCATTCAAGACACTATCCGAAGGGTGACGAAGGGTGACGCGCGGACGCGTATCGTGACAAAAAAATTCAAAATATTCCATTAACGTACTTTGAAGCATGTCAAACGCTGTTTAAAATCAATTTTTATGCGATTTTTCTCGTAAAATAGCGATAATATTCCGACCGGGAGACGTCCTTTCCGTTCAAAGACTCAAAATCTAAAATGGACTCTTCACGCGCGCACCCGTCTCATTGTTCTCAGATCAACCACTTACCAAATGCGCTACTGTTTTTCAGCCATGGACAGCAGAGTCGTCATTCAATGTTCTGGCGCCTTCTGAGAGCCTATGGGAGCGTTAGAAAGTGTCACGTTACAGCAGAGATCCTTTGTTTTGGATAGAGATGACAAAGAAGGCCAAGAAATGGTCAGACAAGGTACTTCCTGTACAGAATCTTCTCAGGTTGTGGCCTGCCATTTGAGTTCTGTTATACTCACAGACACCATTCAAACAGTTTTAGAAACGTTGGAGTGTTTTCTATCCAAAGCTACTAATTATATGCATATTCTAGTTTCTGGGCAGGAGTAATAACCAGATTAAATCGGGTACGTTTTTTATCCGGCCGTGAAAATACTGCCCCCTATCCATAACAAGTTAAGGATTATATCACCTTTACCTTACCTGACTTCCTAGACCCACTTTAATTTTCTTTACCCGCCCCAATAGATCCACAGACGATGCAATTGGCATCGCACTGCACACTGCCCTATCCATCTGGACTAGAGGAATACCTATGTCAGAATGCTGTTCATTGACTATAGCTCAACCTTCAACACCATAGTACCATGCAAGCTCATCATTAAGCTCGGGGTCCTGGGTCTGAACCCCACCCGGTGCAACTGGGTCCTGGACTTCCTGACGGGCCGCCAAAAGGTGGTAGGAAACAACACCTCCACTTCGCTGATCCTCAACACAGGGGCCCCACAAGGGTACATTCTCAGCCCCCTGCTGTACTCCCTGTTCACCCATGACTGTGTGGCCACGCACGCCTCCAACTCAATCATCATGTTTGCAGACAACACAACAGTAGGCCTGATTGCCAACAATGACAAAACAGCCTACAGGGAGGAGGTGAGGGCCCTCATGGATTGGTGCCAGGAAAATAACCTCTCCCTCAATGTCAACAAGACGAAGGAGATGATCATTGACTTCAGGAAACAGCAGAGGGAGCACGCCCCTATCCCCATCGACAGGACCGCAGTGGAGAAGGTGGAAAGCTTCAAGTTCCTCGGCGTACACATCACTGACAATCTGAAATGGTCCACCCACACAGACAGTGTGGTGCAACAGCGCCTCTTCAACCTCAGGAGGCTGAATAAATTTGGCTTGGCCCATAAGACCGTCAAACTTTTACAGATGCACATTTGAGAGCATCCTGTCGGACATTATCACCACACCGCCCGCAACCGCAGGGCTCGCCAGAGGGTGGTGCGGTCTGTCCTACGCATCACTGGGTGCACAGTCTTGAAGGGAACTCCTTCAAGACTGTTGGAAAAGCATTCCAGGTGAAATTGGTTGAGAGAATACCAAGAGTGTGCAAAGCTGTCATCAAGGCAAAGGGTGGCTACTTTGAAGAGTCTCAAATATAAAATATATTTTGATTTGTTTAACACTGTTTTGGTTACTACATGATTCCATATGTGTTATTTCATAGTTTTGATGTCTTCACTATTCACTATTCACTATTCTACAATGTAGAAAATAGTACAAATAAAGAAAAACCCTTGAATGGACTCCAGAGTTGCGCAGCGGTCTAAGGCACTGCATTTCAGTGCTAGAGGCATCACTACAGATCCTGGTTCGATTCCAGGCTGTATCACAACCAGACGTTATTGGAAGTCCCGTAGGGCGGCGCACAATTGGCCCAGCGTCGTCCGGGTTAGGGTTAGGGTAGACAGTCATTGTAAATAAGAATTTGTTCTTAACTGACTTGCCTAGATAAATAAAGGTTAAATAAAAATAAAATAAAATGAGTAGCTGTGCCCAAACTTTTTTCTGTGCATAAACATGGACTCACTGGCCACTTTAATATTGGAACACTAGTCACATTAATAATGTTTACATACTGCTTCACTCATCTCATATGTATATACTGCATTCTATTGTACTGTATTTTAGTCAATGCCACTCCAACATTGCTCGTCCTAATATTTATATATTTCTTAATTCCATTCTTTTACTTTTATATTTGTGTATTGTTGTGAATTGTTAGATACTACTGCAATGGGAACACAAGCATTTTGCTACACCAGCAATAACATCTGCTAAATACTGTATGTATATGTGACCAATCAAATTTGGTTTGATTTAATTTGTGTGCAGATGTGTTGGCCGCACCTACTAATTAGCCTAAATCTTAATGAGTGTTTCCTTTCAAATGGGATTTGTTTGAATAGACTAAAATGAACACCTTTGTAATGAGTAAAAAAAACATGTCATGCTAGCTCCATTCTGGTGATGCAGTGGACTAATTCCATGGATAGAGAACAGAAGATCTTAGGTTGTATCTCACTGACACCGTGCCACAATAAAAAATAAATGCCTAAGCAAATGAATTTCCATGTATTTTATCTGTGCTTGGAGTTCAAATCCATTAACCTAAGCTAGTAGTGTTATTAAAAGTCTTATTGAAACATTCAGTGAACATTTTAAGGAAGTTATTCATAAACCTCCAAATACCCTTTATTTTTTGTTCAAAACATTCACTACAGAATGTTCTCAGAACGTTATTTAATAACCTTCAAATAACCTATGATTTCTGTTCTCAGAACATTAATTTGTTAAACCTCTCAGGAAAACTTTCAAGGAACCATAGTGAAACATTCTAACAACCTCCCTGCAACCTAAAAAGTAACGTTCCCAGAAAAGGTGAAATTTCTACTTCCATTCTCAAAATGTTTAAAAAACGTTCAGTTATACCTGTCAGGAAAATGATGGCTTTGTTCCCAGAACCAATGGGAAAACAAAAATGTACGTTGCCACAACTTCCAAGGAACCACATGTGCTAGCTGGGAGTGTAGGAGATCACTGTCCTACAGAAGGCGGGGGTGCTACTGTATAGTTGTCTGTTAATAGTTTTAACTTCCTCTCCTTGTCTCCTTTCCTCCATGATCACTGATCTGGCATCATTCGAAAGGTTGAGGCAATATTGTGGAAACTTACCCAGTTCTCTCATGAAGGAAAGGAGACAAGGAAATGGAGCCCATGTTATAGTATTGAGAGACATCCTGTATGGAGGGGCGAGGCGCTTCCTGGTTTGGTGGAGGGAAGACCCCCATGTGACCTTGACCCCCCCCCTCTTTGTTTCCATTTGCCTCTGGTGAGACCGGCCCAACAGACTGGGAAACAATCACTCAGACAGTCACAGCTCTTCTGTCACCATCTGTGTATGTTTGTTGTGTGTGTGTGTGTGTGTGTGTGTGTGTGTGTGTGTGTGTGTGTGTGTGTGTGTGTGTGTGTGTGTGTGTGTGTGTGTGTGTGTGTGTGTGTGTGTATGTGACTGTGTGTTTGTCTGCATTCCCATTTATGAAGATGCATTTATGTGTTGCTACCAGGGCACATTTTGGAGGGAGGGAGAGAAGAAGAATAGAATATGTTTCTAAACATTAATGTGGATGCTACAGTGATTATGGATAATCCTGAATGAATCGTGAATAATGATGAGTGAGAAAGTTACAAATATCATACCCCCAAGACATGCTAACCTCCCCTTTTATTGGTAATGGTGAGAGGTTAGCACAGCGTTTCCCAAACTCTGTCCTCGGGACCCCAAGGGATGCCCTAACACTACGCAGCTGATTCCAATGATCAAAGCTTGAGGATTAGTTGATTATTTGAATAAGCTGTGTAGTGCTACGGCAATAAATAAAACGTGCAACCCTTGGGGTCCTGAGGACTAAGTTTAGGAAACCCTGGGTTAGCATGTCTTGGGTGTATGATCTTTGACCCTCTGTAAATTTCTCACTCTGTCAGGTGCGTTGTAAAAAGTGGACCAAAACGCAGCGGGTACGTGAATACTCATCTTCTTTTAATAGAAGGAAACCAAAACAAAACACTTATACAAAAACAACGATGAAAAACAGTCCTGTAAGGTACTAGACTATACAAAGAACAACTACCCAGAAAACCCATGGAAAAACACCCCTACTAAATAGGGCCTTCAATTAGAGGCAACGAGGAACAGCTGCCTCCAATTGAAGGTCAGCCCAATTAACTAAACATTGAAATATAAGAACTAGAACGAACATAGAAATATATTAACATAGAACATAACCCCCCCCCCCCCCCAAAAAAAAACACACAAAACAAACACACCCCTGCCACGTCCTGACCAACTACAATAACAAAATGACCCTTTTTCTGGTCAGGATGTGACACACTCATCATTATTCACAATTCCTTCTGGATTCCTTAAATTTTTTGGAGCATACAACAGCTCAGCATATTAATTATTTTATACAGTCGTTATTGATAGTTTTAGTTTATTAATTTGACCATTTAAAAAAAACAAGCACACATAAAACTTGAAAAAGGAAAACATGCGCATGAGTAAAATCATTGAGGATAACACACAATAAAGTCTGGGACTTATTTCCATTGTGGTCCTCTTGAAACAAGATGGCTAGGCAAGATCGAACATGGTTGAACACCGCGCTCATATCTTTATAAACAGTGTCAATCATTTCAGACCCCACTATACATGCATATACACTGAGTGTATAAAACATTAAGAACACCTGCTCTTTCCATGTCATAGACTGACCAGGTGAATCCAGGTTAAATCTATGATCCCTTATTCATGTTGCTTGTTAAATCCACTTCAATCAGTACAATGAAGGGCAGGAGTCTGTAAAAGGACAATTTTTAAGGCCTTGAGACATGGATTGTGTATATGTGCTATTCAGAGGGTGAATGGGCAAGACAAATGTTTAAGTGCCTTTGAACGGGGTATGGTAGTAGGTTCCAGGCGCACCGGTTTTAGTGCATCAAGAACTGCAACGCTGCTGGGTTTTTCACACTCCACAGTGTCCCGTGTGTATGAAGAATGGCCCACCACCCAAAGGACATCTAGCAAACTTGACATAACTGTGGGTAGCATTGGAGTCAACACGGGCCAGCATCCCTGTGGAACGCTTTCGACACCTTGTAGAGTCAGTGCACTGACAAATTGACGCTGTTCTGAGGGCAAAAGGGGGTGCAACTCAATATTAGGAAGGTGTTCCAACTGTTTTGTACACTCAGTGTATAATGCAGTGCAAGGCAGAATGCACACAACAATAACCTTCAATAAGTGGCTTTTTCTTTATGACCAAATAATTCCACCTAATAAGAGCAGAGAGATACACACAATGATTTTGCTTGCCTCAGATGAAAAACGATAAGCCATATTTTTTGCCCTGTTGTCATTGCTTTATTTTATATGTTATTTATATGTTATTGTGCAGCTAGATAGAGACACTGTAAAATTACTTTCTCGCTAGATGGCCACGAAATTAGATTTTTTTGTATTTTGCCCTAAAGTTGAGGTTTCTAACCAAAACCATATCCAAATTTGCAATTTTCTTCTATTTATTTATTTTTACCAACCTGACACCCTTTACTGTTTTCTCTCCTTGTGTGTGCAACTGGTCATGTTTGTCCACAGATGTATGCTGGGGGAAAGTTGATTTTCGGAGGCAGTGCTCTGAATGGCTATGGCTTCAGCAAGACCAACCTCCTGAAGCAGATTGCCAAAACCCAGAGTGACTATGCCAAGGGCAACTTCCTACCTCATGATTACAAACTGGGGTGAGTCTGGCACAGAACCACATAGGACCATCACCTTGCTCAATGACTACTCAAACAGCCAAGGGTCTTACCAAAATCTGCCTGTGGGTTAACATGATCAGTGGGGTCATCTAGACCAGAGGTTTTCAAACTTTTCATGCCCAGGGACCCCTGCCCAGGCAAACCGGCTACCCAGGGACTCCATAGTATGTGAGCAAAGAAAATGAATCATGTCTTGTCTTATCATCAGGTGAATGAAAATGGCAAGTAGAATTAATCAACATTTTAAAATGAATATAGACAGTTTCATTATTTTGACCTCCTCACAGTTCATTGGTACAGAAAGTGTAAACTCTAACATAGCCTATTAACTAGAAAGGTAACTTGGCGGTGAAGAGAACATTTTGCTGTTGTAAAGCTATTTCTCTGCAATTCTTCAAATTTTTACATTGAACGTGGCCACGTAGTCGTGGGTGAACAGGGAGTACAGAAGGGGGTCCACGTGTTGAGGGTCCGTGTGGCAGATGTGGTGTTGCCTACCCTCACCATCTGGGAGCAGCCCGTCAGGAAGTCAAGAATCCAGTTGCAGAGGGAGATGTTCAGTCCCAGGGTCCTTAGCTTAGTAATGAACTTGGAGGGCATTATAGTGTTGAACACTGATCTGTAGTCAATGAACAGCATTCTCACATAGGTGTTCCTTTTGTCCAGGTGGGAAAGGGCAGTGTAGAGTGCAATAGAGATTGCGTCATCTGTGGATCTGTTGGGGCAGTATGTGAATTGGAGTTGGCCTAGGGTTTCTGGGATGATGGTGTTGATGTGAGCCATGACCACCCTTTCAAAGTATTTCATGGCTACAGATGTGTGTGAGAATTATCATGTTTTTGCTCAGTCAGTGTGAGAATTATTATGTTTTTGCTCAGTCAGTGTGAGAATTATCATGTTTTGCGATCAAATCAAATCATTACATTCACACAGGCCAATTAACATGTGTTAACTCGTTCCAGCTCTTAAAGTAAAGGCATTGACAGGGGTGTAAAATATTGTATGTATTTGCGTCAGAGAGAGAAAGAGAGTGTCTGTGTAGATGTATGAGTGTTTATAGGGATTGTGCAGTGTCAGATCAATGCTGTGATGGATGAAATGGAAAGTGAAAGCCTTCTCTTGGCCTGGAGAGCCAGCAGGCCTGTGGCCAATGACTTCAAGTGGACTGTAGTGTTTGTTTGTCACTTAGCTCTCCTTGATAGATCCCAAGGCTGGGAGGCCAAGTGTCCCCCTCAAACTGAGCCAGCAGGACGCAGTAAAGAGGACGGGCAAATGGAAGACAGACCCCTCAGATCCCGATCCACCTGCTCCCACTACAAGGAGAACCGGTTCCCTGATAAGCTTCTATCCAGGTAAACACGCACACACACACAAATTGTGAGACTTGTTTCAGCTGTCCAAAAGTATTTTTATGTTTGTGGAAAAAGTTTAAATTGAAGCTAGTGTATTGCAGACACACACACACTCCTTTCCCCCTAAGGTCTCTCGGGGGCACGGCCCTGGACTTTGTGGTGTCCAGCATGTCAGACAGGGTGTGCATCCTGGCCATGCAGAGCAAGAGGCTGAGCATAGCCAGACCTGCCACCACAGCCTGATGCAGTGCCACTGACACCAGAGGGATGATGCTTGTTACTCCTCCCTCCTTTGTCATCTTCTCCTGACTCAGGACTTTTTTCATCAGGATGGGGGGGTCTCAGTGACTGATCTGCACTCTTCCCACAGTAACTAACTGTGATGACAAGGGAATGTAAGGGGGTTTAATTTGATTCTGACAGTGTTTGGAAAAAATCTGAAGTTTATTTTTGTAATAGAAAATGTATTACTTTTCAGTGTCAAAGTTCAAATTGTCAATACAAAATAAAGCACATTCTTCTCATTTCTTGTTTTGACATCAATGTAACTACCCAGTATGCAGGCTCGCGTGCGTGCGTGAAGTCGGAAGTTTACATACACCTTAGCCAAATACATTTAAGCTCAGTTTTTTCACAATTCCTGACATTTAATCCTAGTAACATTTCCCTGTCTTAGGTCAGTTAGGATCACCACTTTATTTTAAGAATGTGAAATGTCAGAATAATAGTAGAGAGAATGATTTATTTCAGCTTTTATTTCTTTCATCACATATCCAGTTGGTCATAAGTTTACAGTACATACACTCAATTAGCCTTTAAACTGTTTAACTTGGGTCAAACATTTGGGTAGCCTTCCACAAGCTTCCCACAATAAGTTGGGTGAATTTTGGCACATTCTTCCTGACAGAGCTGGTGTAACTGAGTCAGGTTTGTAGGCCTCCTTGCTCGCACACACTTTTTCAGATTTGCCCACAAATTTTCTATTGGATTGAGGTCAGGGCTTTGTGATGGCCACTCCAATACCTTGACTTTGTTGTCCTTAAGCCACTTTATTTTAAGAATGTGAAATGTCAGAATAATAGTAGAGAGAATGATTTATTTCAGCTTTTATTTCTTTCATCACATTTCCAGTGGGTCATAAGTTTACATACACTCAATTAGTATAAGCCATTTTGCCACAACTTTGGAAGTATGCTTGGGGTCATTAACAACATTACGATGGTCATTATGGCCAAACAGTTGTATTTTTGTTTCATCAGACCAGAGGACATTTCTCGAAAAAGTACCATCTTTGTCCCCATGTCCAGTTGCACTGTACTCTGGCTTTTTATGGCAGTGGAGCAGTGGCTTCTTCCTTTCTGAGTGGCCTTTCAGGTTATGTCGATATAGGACTAATTTTTACTGTGGATACAGATACTTTTGTACCTGTTTCCTCCAGCATCTTCACAAGGTCCTTTGCTGTTGTTCTGGGATTGATTTGCACTTTTCGCACCAAAGTACATTCATCTCTAGGAGAAAGAACGTGTCTCCTTCCTGAACGGTATGACAGCTGCGTGGTCTGATGGTGTTTATACTTGAGTACTCTTGTTTGTACAGATGAACATGGTAACTTCAGGCGTATGGAAATTGCTCCCCAGGCTGAACCAGACTTGTGGAGGTCTAGGCTGATTTCTTTTGATTTTCCCATGATGTCAAGCAAAGAGGCACTGGGTTTGAAGGTAGGCCTTGAAATACATTCACAGGTACACCTCCAATTGACTCAAATGATGTCAATTAGCCTATCAGAAGCTTCTAAAGCCATGACATCATTTTCTGGAATTTTCCAAGCTGTTTAAAGGCAAAGTCAACTTAGTGTATGTAAACTTCTGACCCACTGGAATTGTAAAACAGTGAATTATAAGTGAAATAATCTGTCTGTAAACAATTGTTGGAAAAATGACTTGTGTCATGCACAAAGTAGATGTCCTAACTGACTTGCCAAAACTATAGTTTGTTAACAAGACATTTGTGGAGTGGTTGAAAAACAAGTTTTAATGACTCCAACCTAAGTGTATGTAAACTTCCGACTTCAACTGTATTTTCTGGGTGATTTAAATATTGACTGGCTATCGCCAAGCTGCCCACTCAGGAAAAAACCTCAAACTGTAACCAGTGCCTGCAACCTGGATCAGGTTATCAATCAACCTACCAGTGTAATTAGAAACAGCACGGTAATGAAATCATCAACATGTATTGATCACATCTTTACTAATGCTGCAGATATTTGCTTTAAAGCGGTATCCAAATCCATAGGATGTGGTGATCACATATAGTAGCCATATCTAGGAAAACCAAAGTTCCAAAGGCTGGGCCTAGTATAGTGTATAAGAGGTCATACAATAAGTTTTGTAGTGATTCATATGTTGATGATGTAAAGAATATTTGCTGGTCTGTGGTGTGTAATGAGGAGCAACCAGACGCTGCAAATGACACATTTATGAAACTACTTATTCCAGTTACTAATAAGCACGCACCCATTAAGAAAATGACTGTAAAAACGGTTAAATCCCCTTGGATTGATGAGGAATTGAAAAATTGTATGGGATGAGGCAAAAGGAATGGCAAATAAGTCTGGCTGCGCAACCGATTGGCAAATGTACGGCAAATTAAGAAATCATGTGACTAAACTAAATAAAAATCAAAGTAAACTACACTATGAAACAAAGATAAATTATATAACGAATGATAGTGAAAAGCTTTGGGGCACCTTAAATGAAATTTTGAAGGAGCCAAATCGGTTCCTTCATTCATTGAATCAGATGGCTCATTCATCACAAAGTCCACTGATATTGCAAACTACTTTAATTACTTTTCCATTGGCAAGATAAGCAAACTTAGGGATAACATGCCAGCAACAAACGCTGACACTACACATCAAAGTATATCGGACCAAATTATGAAAGACAAGAATTGTACTTTTGAATTCTGTAAAGTCAGTGTGGAAAAGGTGAAAAAATTATTGTTGTGTATCATCAATGACAAGCCACCGGGGTCTGACAATCTGGATGGTAAATTACTGAGGATAATAGCAGACGATTTTGCCACTCCTATTTGCCACATCTTCAATTTAAGCCTACTGGAGAGCGTGTGCCCTCAGGCCTGGAGGGAAGCTAAAGTCATTCCACTACCCAAGAATAGTAAAGCCCCCTTTACTGGCTCAAATAGCCGACCAATCAGCCTGTTACCAACACTTAGTAAACTGGAAAAAATTGTGTTTGACCAGATACAATGCTATTTCACAGTAAACAAATTGACAACAGAATTTCAACATGCTTATAGGGAAGGACACTCCCCTATAAGCACAGCACTTACACAAATGACTGATGATTGGCTGAGAGAAATTGCTGATAAAATGATTGTGGGGGCTGTCTTGTTAGACTTGTTAGACTTCCACAAACATATTTTGACATTATTGATCATAGTCTGCTGCTGGAAAAACCTATGTGTTATGGCTTTACACCCCCTGCTATAATATGGATAAAGGGTGTTCTTTAACCCTTTCACACGTACCATCACATGGGTGTGATCGTTCTACAATGGTCCCTGAAGCATACGATCACACCCGTGTGATTAGGACGCTTATTTAGAATGGCCAGTTTCGAATGACGCAACAATCAGCATTTGAGCCGGCCACACTTTTTTCAGAAACTATTTAAACAAACACAGTCCTTACAAAGTTATGTCCAGAATGTGAGCAGTTTGTTTTTGGATGCAACGTTCAGATATTCACAGAAGTATCTATAGCATAACACAATCATCCTAACATGAAAAATGTAGGCTACATTTGTCCTAGCGTTAACTGACGCAACACAAGCGGCCATATTTTCTAACTCTCGGCTGACATAAACTACAATATGAATTAGCTAATCGCAATTACAATGTATAATTAATCACATCACGGGTGAGCTCACCGTTGATCAAAATAATTGAGTAAAACACTTTCTAGAAATCGAAAGTAATCCGACGATTAGTTTCAGTGCGCAGGCATGCTTTTTTTCTCTCACAGAAACCAAAGATAATAAGAGAAGACAAGATGAGTTTGGTCTGTTTATAGTATGCATGTTGAAGGGGTGTGTCGTCTACCATCGTTCACATCCCACCATTCACTTCCTGAAGTTCTCAATAAATGAGTGAACCCTTACTCACCTCATTTTGTTATAGCATATTTTAGCATCAACAGACGATTACGTGAAACCCAGAATGCATTGTATGTCAACAAACATGGCTCCACACACATAGCTGGAATTAGCTTAGCTCATCATAATCAGTACAACCTTCAAAAAAGTATTTTACACACACACTATGTGCCCGTTACAATGTATGCAAGAATCGGAATGCTTGATTTATCACCGGTAATTGAAAATATGAGAATACAGTAAATATATCAATAATTACCACACAAAACATTTTCTGATAGTGATTTATTGATACAAATGGCGCATGCCAGCAGTCAATCACATAACCTCTCACTCCCACTCTGAGCCATTCAGTGTTGTTGTTTATGTATGTAGCTAGTGAGCTAAGCTGTAGCATTAGCAATGTCTTTCAAAAGGAGACAACTCACAAATGCGGAAATTCTGGAGATTTAAAATTCTGACAAAGAGTCTGAAAGTCAGGAATCAGATTCTGACAGTGACAGTGAGGAGCTGGCCCCCAGCCATTGAGAACCCTGAATATGAGGACCCCTTGTCCACTGAAAAAGTCCCAGGTCCCTTTGAAGATGCTAGTGGTGATGGAGGCAGACCGACAGTGGATGAAGTACAGGAGTTCTGTGGTAGCTGGAAGGCTGCCAGCCATTTCACCCCTCCTGGCCCTGCTGTTTGCTTTGATGAGTCCCAGTCTGGAGTGCAACGCCCCTTGCCATTTCCATCTGAGGCAGAGTGCTTCAAGTTCTTTCTGACAGAGGAGCTGGTGGGAGACATAGCAGAGACCAATCGCTATGCCTTGGAGCTACAGGAGAAGAGAGAGCCAGGAGTGGCTGGGACAACCACAATTAGTGAAATGTATACCTTCCTGGTGACAGTCCTCATGGGGATAGTAAAGAAGAACTCCCTTAGAGAATACTGGAGCAGAGATCCTATGTTTGCAACTTCCTTCTTTGCCACCCTCTTTTCCCAAGACTGCATTTCATCAACAATGCTACTGCCAACCTAAAATGACCCGTTATACAAAATAAGAAATGTCAACAGCTGTCAGTAAAGTGGCATGACAAACGAGACATCCATGTTCTCTCCACTGTCCATACAGAAACCATGTCGGCCACAGGGAAGGTGGACCACCTGACGGGAGAGAGAAACATCAAACCAGACTGCGTGCTTGACTCTAACCTCAAAATGGGGGCAGCTGATAAGGCGGACATGATAATAAACAGCTTTGTGGAATGCACTCAGATATTTAAAATGTTTACCAGGGTAGCTTCAAAATTCAACAAGCCAATACTTCTCTGACGCAATTAGCATTGTTTTACAGAGCTAATAGAAGAATGTAACTAGCTACATAAGCACGCTTCAATATAACACCATAAAGGTTATGAAATGAGGAACGTTACCTCGCGTGTCCGCGGTTATAATGAATATACACAAATATTATGCTCCAAACACAGTGAGCTACAGTAGAAACGGTATAACACGACATACAGAAACTATTATAACGTAATAAGGCACTTACTTTGATAGAAACGCAGTCTGGATTTGAACATGGGTGTCTGTAGTGATGCCTCTAGCACTGAGACGCTGTGCCTTACAGCTGCGCCACTTGGGAGTCATAAGGCCAGGGTAGCTTCAAAATGCAACACATGCTAATACTTCTCTGATGCAATTAGGATTGTTTTCCAGAGCTAATAGAAGAATGTAGCTAGCTACCTAAGCATTGAGTATAACACCATAAAGGTTATGAAATGAGTAACGTTACCTCGCGTGTCCGCGGTTATAAGGAATATACACAAAAATATTATACCACCGTAGAAACGACATAACAGCCATGAAGAAAATATTCTAACATAATAAGGCACTTACTTTGATAGAAACACACACATCTCCAAAGATATTATTGGTAACGAAAACAGCTATGACTGCGATGCAGGCAACAGACAGAAAATGTGAACACGTGTGTGCAGGATGGGAGATGAGCAAATGTCTGCACACTCGAACTGCACTAACAATTGGGAAGTGTTTGGGGAATTTTGTCCAGTTTAGAAATGTCCCAAAAATTTATTGGTCCGCAAAAGTAAAAATTACTACTTTTATGTGAATGTATGAAGTGGAACACACCTCAATTCAAACTGTTCTTAGAAAATAAAAAACTGGTTAGAAAATCATTTGAAATTGACAAATTGAAAACAGCCTATAAATAAAAAACAGGCTGTGTGCCTTGGTTTGAGAATAGCGCGGATTAAATGTAATCCAGTTAGAATCAGGAATTCCCCAGGGTAGCTGTTTAGGCCCCTTGCTTTTTTCAATTTTTACTAACGACATGCCACTGACTGATTAAAGCCAGAGTGTCAGCTACTACAGCGACTGAAATGACTGCAACACTCACCAAAGAGCTGCAGTTAGTTTCAGAGTGGGTGGCAAAGAATAAGTTAGCCCTAAATATTTCCAAAACTAAAAGCATTGTATTTGGAACAAAACACTTACTAAACCCTAAACTTCAACTAAATCTTCTAATAAATAATGTGGAAATTGAGCAAGTTGAGATGACTAAACTGCTTGGAGTAACCATAGATTGTAAACTGTCATGGTCAAAACATGCTGATGCAGTAGTAGCTAAGATGGGGAGAAGTCTGTCTATAATAAAGCTCTGCCTTCTTAACAACACTATCAACAAGGCAGGTCTTACAGGCCCTAATTTTGTCGCACCATGACTATTGTTCAGTCGTGTGGTCAGGTGCCACAAAAAGGACTTAGGAAAATTGCAATTGGCTCAGAACAGGGCAGCACGGCTGGCCAGTGGTTGTACACGGAGAGCTAATATTAATAATATGCATGTCAATCTCTCCTGGCTGAAAGTGGAGGAGAGATTGACTTCATCACTACTTTTATTTAAGAGAGGTATTGACATGTTGAATGCACCGAGCTGTCCATCTAAACTACTGGCACACAGCTCGGACGCCCATGCGTACCCCACAAGACATGCCACAAGAGGTCTCTTCACAGTCCCCAAGTCCAGAACAGACTATGGGAGGCACACAGTACTACATAGAGGCACGACTACATGGAACTCTATTCCACATCAAGTAACTGACGCAAGCAGTAAAATTAGATACAAAAAAACCAAACATTGGCAGAGATACATGCATACACACACACACACACACACACACACACGATAACATATGCACTATACATTCACATGGATTTAGTACTGTTGATATGTGGCAGTGGTGGAGTAGGGGCCTGAGGGCACGCAGTGTGTTGTGAAATCTGTGAATGTATTATAATGTTTTTAAAATTGTATATACTGCCTTAATTTTGCTGGAACCCAGGAAGAGTAGCTGCTGCCAAAGCAGCAGCTAATGGGGATCCATACTAAATACAAATACAAATCTTGTGACTAGGGTCATAACCTGGCCTTGCATATGATCTTCACAAGGGACATCACTTAACTAATTAATCACCATTGATTTAAGTAACAACTCTTAATTTACACAATAAGGCCTTTGACTTGAGCATGGTTTTGGTGTGAGGCAATAGGCATTATTTTATTAATTAATTAATTAATTTATTTATTTCACCTTTATTTAACCAGGTAGGCCAGTTGAGAACAAGTTCTTATTTACAACTGCGACCTGGCCAAGATAAAGCAAAGCAGTGCAACACAAGCAACAACACAGAGTTACACATGGAATAAACAAACATACAGTCAATAACACAATAGAAAAATATATATAAACAGTGTGTGCAAATTAAGTAAAATTAGGGAGGTAGGGCAATAAATAGGCCATAGTGGCGAAATAATTACAATTTGGCAAATAAACACTGGAGTGATAGATGTGCAGAAGATGAATGTGCAAGTAGAGATACTGGGGTGCAAAGGAGCAAAATAAATAAATAGATAACAATATGGGGATGAGGTAGTTGGATGGGCTATTTACACGTGGGCTATGTACAGGTGCAATGATTTGTAAGCTGCTCTGACAGCTGATGCTTAAAGTTAGTGAGGGAGACATGAGTCTCCAGCTTCAGTGATTTTTTGCAATTCGTTCCAGTCATTGGCAGAAGAGAACTGGAAGGAGAGGCGGTCAAAGGAGGAATTGGCTTTGGGGGTGACCAGTGAAATATACCTGCTGGAGTGCGTGCTACGGGTGGGTGCTGCTATGGTGACCAGTGAGCTGAGATAAGGCGGGGCTTTACCAAGAAAAGACTTATAGATGACCTGGAGCCAGTGGGTTTGGCAACAAATATGAAGCGAGGGCCAGCCAACAAGAGCATACAGGTAGGTCACAGTGCTGGGTAGTATATGGGCTTTGGTGACAAAATGGATGGCACTGTGATAGATAGACTGCATCCAATTTGCTGAGTAGAGTGTTGGAGGCTATTTTGTAAATGACATCACCGAAGTCAAGGATCGGTAGGATAGTCAGTTTTACTAGGGTATGTTTGGCAGCATGAGTGAAGGATGCATTGTTGCGAAATAGGAAGCCAATTCTAGATTTATATTTGGATTGGAGATGCTTAATATGAGTCTGGAAGGAGAGTTTACAGTTTAACCAGACACCTAGGTATTTGTAGTTGTCCACATATTCTAAGTCAGAACCGCCCAGAGTAGTGATGCTGCGTGTCCGTGCGTGTGGACATGCGTGCATGCCTCCACGCGCATCTGTGTGTTTGTGTTGTGTGTGTGTGTGGGATGCTGAGAAGTGCGGTAGACAGTTATCATGCTGAAGTGATGGATGTTCAGTACAGGCGATAAGCAGAACCGCAGCAACCCAATAAGGACTATACAGCCCAGCCATTAAGTACAGCAGAGCGGCCAAACGCAGTGGACAGATGGAGTGATCCTGGCATAGTCATGTAGTGAGTTCTCCACCCCTGACAGTGTAATTAATACAAATTATTTATATCCAACGGAGGCCACCGTGGGGTTAGGACCACCGGTAGCCTATAGGCCTACAGTACTTGTTTTCCCAAGATATTCAAACTGACTTTTAAATACATTCATTGTCTTCCATCACAGGCTTTATCACAGGATTCCATGCTCACCAGAGAGGTAGAATGCCAGGACAGTGTGCTACGTTGGTGAGCCTGGAGAAATTGAGATGATTGTGTTATGGGTCAGCTGGTGTGCTTCCTGGGTTAATTGAATCAGACATGCCCTATGTGCCAAGCGAAGGAGAATTCAGTACATGATTTCCGACCCCTATACTCATTCATTATCTGCATTACTTGACCACGGATGTCACCTAACCTCGTATTAGGAAAATACTTTTTCCATTTCAACTGCCTGCCATTAAATGTGTTTCATCTGTTTTGGGTTGCTTCTGTCAGTGACATTCACATTGGATTGGCAATGAAAGGGAGAGAGAGAGAGAAGAGCAGCAGGGAGTCCCAGTCCTTTTTGGTTGAAGTGTTCATTATCATACTATATTGGGTTGTTTGTTTCTAGGAGACAACGTTCATCTCCTCCTGAACGACACATTGAGATGCAAGCCGCTGTAAAACTGTTCTTGGACTTCACAGTCAATATTGTGTTGGGGCCTGCAGGAAGCATATCACCACTGCCATGAAGTGGCAAATGCCAGATGGGCTGGACCACTTTTTAGGTTGGGTGGGCTGGTCGAAATTGAATATTTTTTTAATATAAAAATAAAACAATGAAAACGGTGACATGGCCAGCTGCCCATGGGCCTGTTAAGATTATTATTATTTTTAGCACAATTTCTTCGTTATTCTAATCTATAACGAGCCTTTGGCTGTTTGATGGGCCCGGTTTTCTTATAGGTTGAGCTGAGGTCACACAAACACATTCAATGTCAAACTCAACATCAGCAAAGAGACCTGCTCCAACTCTGTCATCAGTTAGACAGCCAAGATCCTGGATCGTAAAAAAGTAGAAGAGCACATTGTACATTGTCACCTCACTGAATTTTTTGTTGTTGTTGGGCTTAAACCATGATTTGCTTTAATCCCTGCCTATAGGTCTCTGGGTAGTAGACTCTGGGTAGTAGTCTCTGGGTAGTTGTCTCTGGGTAGTAGTCTCTGGGTAGTAGTCTCTGGGTAGTTGTATCTGGGTAGTAGTCTCTGGGTAGTAGACTCTGGGTAGTAGTCTCTGGGTAGTAGACTCTGGGTTGTAGTCTCTGGGTAGTAGACTCTGGGTAGTAGTCTCTGGGTAGTAGTCTCTGGGTAGTTGTCTCTGGGTAGTAGACTCTGGGTAGTAGTCTCTGGGTAGTAGTCTCTGGGTAGTAGACTCTGGGTACTAGACTCTGGGTAGTAGTCTCTGGGTAGTAGTCTCTGGGTAGTAGTCTCTGGGTAGTAGACTCTGGGTAGTAGTCTCTGGGTAGTAGACTCTGGGTAGTAGACTCTGGGTAGTAGTCTCTGGGTTGTAGTCTCTGGGTAGTAGTCTCTGGGTAGTAGACTCTGGGTAGTAGACTCTGGGTAGTAGACTCTGGGTAGTAGTCTCTGGGTTGTAGTCTCTGGGTAGTAGTCTCTGGGTAGTAGTCTCTGAGTAGTAGTCTCTGGGTAGTAGACTCTGGGTAGTAGTCTCTGGGTAGTAGTCTCTGGGTAGTAGACTCTGGGTTGTAGTCTCTGGGTAGTAGACTCTGGGTAGTAGTCTCTGGGTTGTAGTCTCTGGGTAGTAGTCTCTGGGTAGTAGACTCTGGGTAGTAGACTCTGGGTAGTAGTCTCTGGGTAGTAGTCTCTGGGTAGTAGTCTCTGGGTTGTAGTCTCTGGGTAGTAGTCTCTGGGTAGTAGTCTCTGGGTAGTAGACTCTGGGTAGTAGACTCTGGGTAGTAGACTCTGGGTAGTAGACTCTGGGTTGTAGTCTCTGGGTAGTAGTCTCTGGGTAGTAGTCTCTGGGTAGTCGCCTACAACTGCAATGTTTTTTTTTTTTACTGTTGGCAACTAGCAGCAGTGGTGTGTATTCATGGATGCCAAAGGAAGCCAGGCATCCCCAAATATTTGACCAATAAAAACATATATATTATGCAATAATTTATCTTTCATCTCTTTGTGTTTTCATAATTTTCCTTCAATTCGCAAGTGGCTGGATCTCCCTGGAGAAATCACCCGAGCAAGGGAGACAGAGTATGTGTAGCCCATGTATTAAGGGAGACAGAGTATGTGTAGCCCATGTATTAAGGGAGAGAGGAGTATGTGTAGCCCATGTATCAAGGGAGACAGAGTATGTGTAGCCCATGTATTAAGGGAGACAGAGTATGTGTAGCCCATGTATCAAGGGAGACAGAGTATGTGTAGCCCATGTATTAAGGGAGACAGAGTATGTGTAGCCCATGTATTAAGGGAGACAGAGTATGTGTAGCCCATGTATCAAGGGAGACAGAGTATGTGTAGCCCATGTATCAAGGGAGACAGAGTATGTGTAGCCCATGTATTAAGGGAGACAGAGTATGTGTAGCCCATGTATCAAGGGAGACAGAGTATGTGTAGCCCATGTATTAAGGGAGACAGAGTATGTGTAGCCCATGTATCAAGGGAGACAGAGTATGTGTAGCCCATGTATTAAGGGAGACAGAGTATGTGTAGCCCATGTATTAAGGGAGACAGAGTATGTGTAGCCCATGTATCAAGGGAGACAGAGTATGTGTAGCCCATGTATTAAGGGAGACAGAGTATGTGTAGCCCATGTATTAAGGGAGACAGAGTATGTGTAGCCCATGTATTAAGGGAGACAGAGTATGTGTAGCCCATGTATTGGATGCTGTCTGGACCAAAAGAGTATGACATGTTGCCACCATAGCATTTGATTGATTGGTGCCAAGAAGCGTTTGGCCTCCCTTGATACATTTTTTAAATAAAATAATTACCCCAACAGTATCGGAATGCCGTAATAAAGCCATGCAGGCTGGTAATAAAGAGCAGATCGATACCTGGGCTCCCATCCATCTGCCTGAGGCGATCAACAGAAGAGAGTGCCACTGTCTGGCATCTATATCACCATCACAATTCCTCCATTAGACTAAACTCATCTTTTATCTTCAGTAGCACTAAACCTACATTAAACACAAACTCAGTCATTTGATTCATGTCATTGGTGCAAATGAACCTTCATCTATCTTTCATTATTCCTCCTAAGGGCTTTTCACACTACTGAGCCGAGCCAAGCCAAACCAAGCTGTACTGAGCTGGCCTGGTTACGCATCTACCATATTTGCTGAAACCATGCTGAAAAGGACAATTGTGTGAGAAGAAAATATCCAAGCCAGCAAAGTTTGGTTTCGGTCAGCCCTATAGTGTGAAAAGAGTAATAGACCTTCCATAGTAGCCTAGCGGTGTTGCTGTTGTGTTCAGAGTGCCATAAACATTCTATAACATGAAAGAGCCCAAAACCTTATAAGTAGCTATAACTTTATTTTATCCCCCTTTAAAGTTGTTGCTGCAAGGCCTAATCCCTGTCATCTCAACACAGCTCATGTCTACTTGTCATGGCCTCTTTGTTTGGAAACATCATGAGCTAATAGGATAAGATAGAGCCAAGGTCTCTGCCCCCCAGAAACACGAATGGACAGAGAAAGAGAGAGAGCACCGCCAATGATTCTCCTCTTCTTCCCTTCAGCCCCCCTTTTCTTTTTTCTTTTTTCTTTTACGTCGGCGGAATTTACGAGTCCATTACGAGCCTGCGTGCAGTGCCTACAACGATCAGCACTCTGCTAATCTCTTTATCTGCCACCGCAAGGAACGGTCCGCACAGGACAACAGATACACTGCCCGGGAGACAAACGGCCTATCGAATTCCCATTTCAGCTGAACACACAAGTACACAAACACTCTTTCTGCAATTTGATACATCTCAGCAGTTTAAACACCTTAACCGCTCTCTTTTGAATAGATTTCCATCTACTTAGGGGATCAATTAAAACCATTTGTTACTCTTGCAATCGTCCTTATTGTATCAGCCGCGGGGGCAGGATCTCATTTGTGGGCAACAAAGCGTTATGAGTGCTAAATGACATACAACGCCACAGTATAGGAACTGAAGGCCCTACTCCCTTGGCTGGGGAAGACTGGTCCTCCTCACCACATGGAGTGAACAACAGAACCAGTGAGGAGAAATACAACACTAATAGGAAATGTTTATCAAACTGTGAAGGCGTTATTTACTACATGAATCCAGCAGCCCCACACTGAGTTGTATCATGCCAAATGGAGTCATCACATTATCCACAGGGACTATTTTCTCTTCTCTCTCTGATCCATCTGCTATTGGGGTGTACTGGGGAGTCACAGCTGCAGGTCTGCCATTAGCCCCACTGGTGCCGGCCAGCCTGTCTTACATATGCTGCTTTTATGCTGCTTTACACTAACGCAGCAGGAGTGGCATTACTGTGAGCCTCCATAATGTCTGGTAGTGGCAGAACTAGCCTGTGTTTCACATGCAAACTCCTTTATGGCACTCTGTGTGGTTATGGGGGAGAGAACCTTAAGGTCTAAACTGCCTGCTGAACCAGTCATTAGAGGATCTGCAGGCTATACTACACACGAATGGAATGAATATTACAGAAACTGCTGTGACTATTATAGTAAAGCAACTCTTACGTGTGGAGAAGTGGAGGCTGCTGAGGGGAGGACGGCTCATAATAATGGCTGGAACGGAGCGAATGGAATGGCATCAAATACATGGAAACCACGTGTTTAATGTATTTGATACCATTCCACTTATTCCGCTCCAGCCATTACCACGAGCCCATCCTCCCCAATGTTTTTTTATTCTTCTCCTCTGTCCAAGGCTGATCGCCGCTGACCGTGTGTTTGTGTTTGCTCACCGTGTGTTTGTGTTTTATGGTGCCATGACTGTTTAAATAAGCATGTGACGAATCGATGTGAGTGATTGGCATGACATGTATAGGCATGTGTTCGTGCTGCGCTGTGTCGACTCACTGCACTCCTGCCTGCCTGACTGCTCCCATGGGGCACTCTCTGAAAAGATCTGGTTCATACCCTGCATACATTTTCATTCACTCTACCTCTCCCTTCATCAGTGAGACGTCAGTCATGATGTGGGGCATGTCCAATGTCAGCAAGGATAGCCTTCAGTTTATCTGAAAACGTGGCACTAGATGATAACACTCTGAATCCTCCCCTATGCCCGATGGTCTTCTCTAAGGTATGGTACATGGCAAACAAATGATCCCAACCAGATGTATGGATGTTGGCATTGCAAAAGGAAATCATGCCTGTCCACCTCATGATTTACTTTACTTAAGCCCTTGGCTTCTATGGAGCACAGGCCGTTGATAAATGTCCTCCGTCTCACTCGGTTTAGGACAAGTTTTTTCAGGTCACACCAGTTGAGGCCTCTCTCAGTCATTTCTGCTTGGACGTCGTTCTTCCAAGTGTTTCTGGGTAGCCCTCCTCACGAGATAGGTGTATATGAGACAGGGAGATAGGTTAGCTCCCACTATTGTAGCACTTAGCTAACAGTTCCCATAGGGGATTTAATTAGAGGTGGACCTCTGTCTCTGGCGTAGAGATAATGACTGAAGAGTTACTATACAGGAGTAGACCATTGTGGTTCAGCAAACCAACAAGCCAACTTTCAAAGGCATGCATATAATGGGAAATCTCACTAACACCAGTGTTATGTCACTGACACTTTGACAGGATATCATTCCATTCCGAGAAACCTCAAATTGACTCACCGTTGGTTACACACAGTGGTCTCCCTTTATGGCCCTTTGCACACTCTTGGCATTCTTTCAACCAGCGTCACCTGGAAGGCCAGAATTCACCCAACTTATTGTGGGAAGCTTGTGGAAGGCTACCCGAAACATTTGACCCAAGTTAAACAATTTAAAGGCAATGCTACCAAATACTAAATGAGTGTATGTAAACTTCTGACCAACTGGAAATGTGATGAAAGAAATTAAAGCTGAAATAAATAATTCTCTCTACTATTATTCTGACATTTCACATTCTTAAAATAAAGTGGTAATCCTAACTGACCTAAGACTGGGAATTTTTACTAGGATTAAACGTCAGGAATTGTGAAAAACTGAGTTTAAATGGTTTTGGCTAAGGTGTATGTAAACTTCCGACTTCAACTGTATACAGTTGTATAACTTGGGTCAAATGTTTCGGGTAGCCTTCCACAAGCTTCCCACAATAAGTTGGGTGAATTTTGGCCTTCCTCCTGACAGAGCTGGTGTAACTGAGTCAGGTTTGTAGGCCTCCTTGCTCGCACACACTTTTTCTGTTCTGCCCACACCTTTTCTATAGGATTGAAGTCAGGGCTTTGTGATGGCCACTCCAATACCTTGACTTTGTTGTCCTTAAGTCATTTTGCCACAACTTTGGAAGTATGCTTGGAGTCATTGTCCATTTGGAAGACCCATTTGCGACCAAGCTTTAACTTCCTGACTGATGTCTTGAGATGTTGCTTCAATATATCCACATAATTTTCCTCCCTCATGATGCCATCTATTTTGTGAAGTGCACCAGTCCCTCCTGCAGCAAAGCACCCCCACAACATGATGCTGCCACCCCTGTGCTTCACGGTTGGATGGTGTTCTTCGGCTTGCAAGCCTCCCCCTTTTTCCTCCAAACATAACGATGGTCATTACAGCCAAACAGTTCTATTTTTGTTTAATCAGACCAGAGGACATTTCACCAAAAAGTACGATCTTTGTCCCCATGTCCAGTTGCAAACCGTAGTCCGGCTTCTTTATGGCGGTTTTGGAGCAGTGGCTTCTTCCTTGGTGAGCGGCCTTTCAGGTTATGTCGATATAGGACTCGTTTTACTGTGGATATAGATACTTTTGTACCTGTTTCCTCCAGCATCTTCACAATGTCCTTTGCTCTTGTTCTGGGATTGATTTGCACTTTTCGCACCAAAGTACATTAATCTCTAGGAGACAGAACGTGTCTCCTTCCTGAGCGGTATGACGGCTGAGTGGTCCCATGGTATTTATACTTGCATACTATTGTTTGTACAGATGAACGTGGTACCTTCAGGTACCTAACCGACTTGCCAAAACTATAGTTTGTTAACAAGAAATTTGTGGAGTGGTTGAAAAATGAGTTTTTATGACTCCAACCTAAGTGTTTGTAAACTTCCGACTTCAGCTGTACTTCTCTGTTGATATGACATACATTATCAAGCATTTCACACATATTATCCAGATACTGCCTTTTAGCAGTTGGTGGTCTATAGCAGCTTCCCACAAGAATGGGCTTTAGGTGAGGCAGATGAACCTGTAACCATATTACTTCAACAGTATTTAACATTAGATCGTCTCTAAGCTTTACAGGAATGTGGTTCTGAATATAGACTGCAACACCGCCTTGGTTGGCATTTCTGTCTTTCGGTAGATGTTATAAACATGTATTGCTACCACTGTATCATCAAAAGTATTATCTAAGTGAGTTTCAGAGTTAGTCAGAATATGAATGTCATCTGTTACAAGAAAGTTATTGACCTCATGGACCTTGTTTCTTAGGCTACGTATGTTAATATGGGCTATTTTTAGCACTTTTCTGGATCCAGGGCCTTCTATTCTAAAGCAGAACCTACCCCACCGAGGAGGTGTGGCATATGGCTAATATACCACGGCTAAGGGCTGTTCTTATGCACAATGCAACGTGGAGTCCTTAACTTTGGAATATTGACCATATATCACAAACCCCTGAGGTGCCTTATTGCTATTATAAACCAACGTAATTATATCAGTAACAATACATGATTTGTCATAGACTTGGTATACGGTCTGTCAGCCAGTCAGCATTCAGGGCTCAAACCACCCAGTTTATAATAGTATTTTAACCAGGGATATTTGTTGTGTGTGTATAGTTGATGATGCCTGTGACCTTAGTGACCATGGAAGAGAGGAAGTAAAGTGGAGATGTTGGGCTGTAACCCAGGCAGCAGAGCACCACAGACTCATTCACTCACTCACTGACTCATTCACTCCCTCACTAACACACACCCAACACAAACACACACCCAACACACACACACACACACACACACACACACACACACACACACACACACACACACACACACACACACACACACACTTTGACCTTTCTTAGGTCTAGGCTCTTTATTTTTCTTTCCAAACACACGCACGCACACACACACATAACCACACACGCACAAGCACACACACTTTGACCTTTCTTTGTCCATTGTTTATTGTTCAGGGGTTGAAATTGCATGCATACCATGCTGTTTTTTAGTTGCTATTTTAGTGTCACAACTTCCGCCGAAGTCGCCCCCTCTCCTTGTTCGGGCGGCGTTCGGCGGTTAACGTCACCGGTCTTCTAGCCATCGCCGATCCACTTTTCATTTTCCATTTGTTTTGTCTTTGTCTTACACACCTGGTTTCAATCCCCCAATTACTTGTTCATTATTTAACCCTCTGTTCCCCCATGTTTGTTTGTGAGTGATTGTTTACTGTATTGCGGTCTGTAATTGTGGCCTGGGATTTATTGACGTGTTTGTTATTTATTGTTTAGTAAAATTGCTTACATTACTCATATCTGCTGTCCTGCACCTGACTCATCTACACCAGCTACACACAGATGCATTACAATTACTGCATCATTTTCCATGATGCAATTTTCTTTGCTTTCCATGATTTAAGTGCAGGAATGTTTCAAATCAGGTTTTCAAATAACATTCATTAGCAATTCAAAGAATGCGCCTGAAAGATATAGGTCTATGTTTTCACCATAACCATAATCTATGAGGGCAAGCATTGTTAATAGATCAGTAAATGATTGCCTCTCTATGGTTTCTTCTTTCTTTAACAAAGCTCCTTCAAATCAAGTGTCATTCTTATCTGTGACAGATTATTTCACCCTGATACCATGTTTCCTATCTGTCAAGGGGTCCACTGTGATTCAATAAAGTTTGATTTATCAGTTACTGTTGAATTACAGCTGATGTAAACCACATCGACTACTTGTTATATGGGTTTTAATAACAGAAGTAGTGATTGTGTTAACACTGTAAGTGATTACTTGTTATTATCTTACTTTTATAACCAGCTATTTTTTGTGACACTTCACATAACTTAGAAATTAAACTGTATATATCATAGACTGAGGGACCCAATACATAACTGCTCTGGCCATAACTATCAGTCGTACAAAGCTATTGGTTCAGAAGGTGTGAAAGAAAATATGTCTACAAGTTTGGAAACCATACTCTCCCTCTTTCCCTGCCCAATTTTGCTGAAAGACCTTAAAACAGTGACAGGAAAGAGTAAATCAAGAGGACACACACACACACACACACACACACACACACACACACACACACACACACACACACACACACACACACACACACACACACACACACACACACACACACACACACACACACACGCACAGCACAGGGATTCTCCCACTTTATCATATACAGTGCCCTCCATTATTATTGGGACGGTGAAGCCTGTTTTTCTTCTTTTGGCTCTATACTCAAAGTGTGGATTTGAAATCAAACAACGACTATGAAGTTAAAGTGCAGACTGCTAGCTTTAATTTGAGGGTATTTTCCGTTTAGCACTTGTTGTACATAGTCCCCCCATTTTAGAGGATCAAAAGTATACAGACAAATTCACTTATGAATTAAAGTAGTAAAAAGTTAAGCATTTGGTCCCATATTCATTGCAGACAAAGACTACATCAAACTTGTGACTCTACAGACCTGTTGGATGCATTTGCTGTTTGTTTTGGTTGTGTTTCAGATTTTGTGCATAATAGAAACAAATGGTAAATAATGTATTGTGTCATTTTGTAGTCACTTGTATTTTAAATAAGAATATAACATATTTCTAAACGCTTCTACATTAATGTGGATGCTACCATGATTACGGATAATCCTGAATGAATCGTGAATAATGAAAGTGTTAGGGTTAAACTGGATATTTGTTTGCATAACTTATATAATATACCGGAGAAGCTATGCTACATTATTAAGTATATAAACTACGGATAAGTCAACTGCTGAAGACAAGAACTACAACCGGCAACAGGAAGTGCGTCACGAGGCTGGGACCAGCCTGCACGCTGACGACAGGAGGAGCAAGTTTAAACCACGCTCCTCCTCCCTCTGACAGGCCAGCATTGAGCGGGAAATATCTCTGTCAGAGTATATAAGAGAGAACAATAGGATGTGTCGCTCTCTTCTCTGTCTGCCCTGCGAGGTGTCACAGAGAGACCGTATACGAATAACATATTTACCATACACGTGTTTGCATTAATTAAAGTACAAATAAATCAGAAGTTACTATGTGCTGACTATTTTGTTCTGATACCAGAAACGAATTGACGCAACTTTAACAAAAGTTACAGGTGCACAGATATCATACCCCCAAGACATGCTAACTTCTCACCATTACAATAACAGGGAAGTAAGCATTTTTGGGGGGGTATGATATTTGTTCTTCTATAACTTTCTCTGTTCACGATTGTTCATGATCCATTCAGGATAATCTGTAATAATGGTAACATCCACATTAATGTAGAAGTGTTTAGAAACATATTCTAGAATTATTTACAATAAAAGTGACTAAAAAATATGACAATACATTAGTTGACTATTTGAATCAGATGTGTAGTGCTAGGGAAAAAACAAAATGTGCAACCCTTGGGGTCCCGAGGACTACGTTTGGGAAACCCTGGGTTAGCATGTCTTGGAGGTATGATCTTTGACCCTCTGTACCTTTCTCACTCATCATTATTCACGATTCCTTCTGGATTCCTTAATTTAAAAAAAATAATGGTAGAAACCATATTAATGTAGTGTTTAGAAACATATTCTATTCGATTACAAACAATACACCATAATGACAAAGCAAAAACATATTTAGTTTTTTGCACATTTACAAAAAAAAAACCTGAAATATGACATTTACATAAGTATTCAGACTCTTTACTCAGTACTTTGTTGAAGCACCTATGGCAGCGATTACAGCCTCGAGTCTTCTTGGGTATGACTACAAGCTTGGCACACCTGTATTTGGGGAGTGTGTGCTTAGGGTCGTTGTCTTGTTGGAAGGTGAACCTTCGCCCCAGTCTGAGGTCCTGGAAGAGTGACCAGCCACTCCTCAGTAAAACGCACATGTTTAATTAATGTATTTATTTTATTTAACCTTTATTTAACCAGGTAGGCTAGTTGAGAACAAGTTCTCATTTACAACTGCGACGTGGCCAAGATAAAGCAAAGCAGTCCGACACAAACAACAACACAGAGTTACACATGGAATAAACAAACGTACAGTCAATAACACAATAGAAAAAAATCTATATACAGTGTGTGCAAATGAGGCTGCTATGGTGACCAGTGAGCTGAGATAAGGCAGGGCTTTACCAAGAAAAGACTTATAGATGACCTGGAGCCAGTGGGTTTGGCGACGAATATGAAGCGAGGGCCAGCCAACGAGAGCATACAGGTCGCAGTGGTGGGTAGTATATGGGGCTTTGGTGACAAAACGGATGGCACTGTGATAGACTGCATCCAATTTGCTGAGTAGAGTGTTGGGGGCTATTTTATAAATGACATCGCCAAAGTCAAGATTCGGTAGGATAGTCAGTTTTACGAGGGTATGTTTGGCAGCATGAGTGAAGGATGCCTTGTTGCGAAATAGGAAGCCGATTCTAGATTTAATTTTCGATTGGAGATGCTTAATGTGAGTCTGGAAGGAGAGTTTACAGTCTAACCAGACACCTAGGTATTTGTAATTGTCCACATATTCTAAGTCAGAACCGTCCAGAGTAGTGATGCTGGACGGGCGGGCAGGTACGGGCAGCAATCGGTTGAAGAGCATGCATTTAGTTTTACTTGCATTTAAAAGCAGTTGGAGGCCACGGAAGGAGAGTTGTATGGCATTGAAGCTCATCTGGAGGTTAGTTAACGCAGTGTCCAAAGAAGGGACAGAAGTATGCAGAATGGTGTCGTCTGCGTAGAGGTGGATCAGAGAATCACCAGCCGCAAGAGCGACATCATTGATGTATACAGAGAAATGAGTCGGCCCGAGAATTGAACCCTGTGCCACCCCCATAGAGACTGCCAGAGGTCCAGACAACAGGCCCTCCGATTTGACACACTGAACTCTGTCTGAGAAGTAGTTGGTGAACCAGGCGAGGCAGTCATTTGAGAAACCAAGGCTGTTGAGTCTGCCGATAAGAATGTAGTGATTGACAGAGTCAAAAGCCTTGGCCAGGTCGATGAATACGGCTGCACGGTATTGTCTTTTATCGATGGCGGTTATGATATCGTTTAGGACCTTGAGCGTGGCTGAGATGCACCCATGACCAGCTCAGAAACCAGATTGCATTGCGGAGAAGGTACGGTGGGATTCGAAATGGTCGGTGATCTGTTTGTTAACTTGACCTTCGAAGACCTTAGAAAGGCAGGGTAGGATAGATATAGGTCTGTAACAGTTTGTGTCTAGTGTCTACCCCTTTGAAGAGGGGGATGACCATGGCAGCTTTCCAATCTTTGGGGATGTCAGACGAAAGAGAGGTTGAACAGGCTAGTAATAGGGGTTGCAACAATTGCAGCGGATAATTTTAGAAAGAGAGGGTCCAGATTGTCTAGCCCAGCTGATTTGTAGGGGTCCAGATTTTGCAACTCTTTCAGAACATCAGCTATTTGGATTTGGGTGAAGGAGAAATGGGGGAGGTTTGGGCAAGTTGCTGTGGGGGGTGCAGGGCTGTTGACCGGGGAAGGGGTAGCCAGGTGGAAAGCATGGCCAGCCATAGAAAACTGCTTATTGAAATTCTCAATTATGGTGGATTTATCGGCGGTGACAGTGTTTCCTAGCCTCAGTGCAATGGGCAGCTGGGAGGAGGTGCTCTTATTCTCCATGGACTTTACAGTGTCCCAGAACTTTTTGGAGTTTGTGATACAGGATGCAAATTTCTGTTTGAAAAAGCTAGCCTTTGCTTTCCTAACTGCCTGTGTATATTTGTTCTTAACTTCCCTGAAAAGTTGCATATCGCGGGGGCTAAAACAAACTTATGAAGGAGGCTTCTAATGTTAACATGCACGAAACCAAGGCTTTTACGGTTACAGAAGTCAACAAATGAGAGCACCTGGGGAATGGGAGTGGAGCTAGGCGCTGCAGGGCCTGGATTAACCTCTACATCACCAAAGGAACAGAGAAGGAGTAGGATAAGGGTGGGGCTAAAGGCTATATGAACTGGTCGTCTAGTGCGTTTGGAACAGAGTTAGCTGATGACCTAGGTTAGCTGACAATTCCCTAGGTTAGCTGATGACCGCTAGCACTGGATAACTAACTATTAGCTAGTATCTAGTTAGCTGGCTAGCTTCTGTTGGGGGTTCCGGTTCTAAAGTATAGAAAATAGCAGATTGTTAAGGTCTGGGTGTAGCTGGTGCAGAGGAGTCAGGCACAGGACAGCAGAGATGACTAATAAAAGTAACTTTACTCAAAATTACCAAATACATGTAGTAATACCAAGCCCACACAAAAGGACCGAAATACATAAAACAAACACGCACAAAAACCATGGCGAAAACAGAGGGTTAAATAATGAACATGTAATTGGGGAATTGAAACCAGGTGTGTAAAACAAAGACAAAACAAATGGAAAATGAAAAGTGGATCGGCAATGGCTAGAAGTCCGCTGACGTCGACCACCGAACGCCGCCCGAACAAGAAGAGGGACCGACTTCGGCAGAAGTCGTGACACAGATCCATACCACATTGGGTGAGGCGGGTTGCAGGAGAGTATGTTGAAACTGACGTTAAAAATATATAGTATACCTATAATATAGAAAAAATATACACTAAATATATATGAAGGAAAAAATATATATATACACGGGACACGACAGCCCACTTGGAGTTTGCCAAAAGGCACCTAAAGACTCTCAGACCATGAAAAACAAGATTCTCTGGTCTGATGAAACCAAGATTGAACTCTTGGTCTGAATGCCAAGCATCACGGCTGGAGGAAACCTGTCACGGTGAAGCATGGTGGTGTCAGTCTCTCAGCCCCTGCCGTTGAAAACATCCCCACAGCATGATGCTGCCACCACCATGCTTCACTGAATGCTCAGTTTGGCCGGGGCGGCCAGCTCTAGGAAGAGTCTTGGTGGTTCCAAATGTATTACATTTAAGAATGATGGAGGCCACTGTTTTCTTGTGGATCTTCAATGTTTCCCACATTTATTGGTACAATTCCCTAGGTCTGTGCGTCAACACAATTCTGTCTCGCAGCTCTACGGACATTTCCTTTGACATCATGGCTTGGTTTTTGCTCTGACATGCACTGTCAACTGTGGGACCTTATATAGACAGGTGGGTACCTTTCCAAATCATATCCAATCAATTGAATTTACCACAGGTGGACTCCAATCAAGTTGTAGAAACATCTCAAGGATGATCAATGGAAGCAGGAAGTACCTGAGATCAATTTTGAGTCTCATAGCAAAGGGTCTGAATACTTATAAATAAGGTATTTCTGTTTTGAATTTTTAATACATTTGCAAAAATGCCTAAAAACTGTTTTCACTTTGTCATTGTGTGTCAGGAATCCCGCTTCCTGAGTCTGTTTCTGCCTGAGATGACTGTTTTTGGTTTGAGTGTTGTCTAAGGTTCCTGAACGCACCCTGTCTGGTTGCCAGGCAACGAGGTTAGGCGGGAGATCTATTTATTACCCGCACCTGTATCTCATCAACCTTCTGCACACCTGGTCCTGATCTTCACCTCTTCTTAAACCCTGAGCTGACATCCATTCCCTGCCAGATCGTTAGCAACGAACAGTATGTTGTGCCAGCGTATCAGCCTCATGTTTCCTGAGCTAGTTTTGTTGTTTTGTGCTTGTTACTGGTTACTCACTCCCGTTTACTCTGTCTACAGTCATTCTCCCTGAACATTCAACTCCCTTGCCTGGCCGTCGGTGGATACAGTGACTTCATTGGATCAACCCATTTACTCTCATCAACTCACCTCCGCTGCCGCTCCGTCTCCTGGATCACTCAAATTACACATCAAGACTACCAATAAATACTCACCTTCATTTTACTCACCTTGTCCTGGTCTGCTTCTGGGTTCTGTCTTAGAGAATCGTGACATTGTGGGGTGTTGTGTGTAGATTGATGAGAGACATTTTTCTTTAATCCATTTTAGAATAAGGCTGCAATGTAACAAAATGTGGAAAAAGTCAAGGGGTCTGAATACTTTCTGAATGCACTTTATAAGTTAATTTGTCCCAATACTTTTGCTCCCCTAAAATGGTTGGACTATGTACAGAAAGTGCTGTAATTTCTAAACGATTCAATATGGATAAAATTAAAGCTGACAGTCTGCACTTTCACTTCTTAGTCAGTGTTGGATTTCAAATCCAAAGTTTTGAAGTATAGAGAATAAAAAATGCTTCACCTTCTCAATAATTATGGAGGGCACTGATAGTGGAATGCTTCAGTATCAGACCATTGTGCATGGTATGATAGAGCCAAACCACAGCACCGAGTAGCATGCTTATGTACCTCTTCGATGCATGGCCTGACAGCCAACTGTGTGAAGGAGTGATTTTGCTGGCTCTTGGTTTGACTGTGCTGTCATTGTTTTTGAATGGCTCTAAATAACAGCTGTTCCTACGAGAGGGTGGTCATTGTAATATCATCCATGGGATTGTTCTATGAGGCTGCTTCACAGAAAGTCCTCCATGCTCCTACAGAAAACAACTGAAAACCATCCATGTTTAGTCTAATGTTAAAATCCCCTGTAACATACTGTGCACAAATAAATGCCATTTGGTCGGGTCAGTAATTCCCTTTAATGAATGTTACAACCAGGAGAACAAGGCATTGTAATAAAGGGAAGTTATTGACTGGGTTCACGTCCTCCCTGTTCATTCATTTTCTTTCTTTCTTTCTTTCTTTCTTTCTTTCTTTCTTTCTTTCTTTCTTTCTTTCTTTCTTTCTTTCTTTTCTTTCTTTCTTTCTTCTCTTTCTTTCTTTCTTTCTTTCTTTCTTTCTTTCTTTCTATTGTCTTTCTTTTCTTCTTTTGTTCCTTCTTTTGTTCTTTCTTTCTCTGAGACACACACACACACACGTTTCCTCACTCTCTGGTTATAAATGCTGATTTGCAAGTGGACATAATTACTGCATGTGGTGTAGCAGCCACATGAATGGGTCCATCCATTAATCATCCTCCTCCTCCCACAACAACCTGCTCTGTAACACCACAGCTGGCTGCACACAGCACAGGTGTTAGACAACACTGGCCTCAGATCAGTCTGTGGAGCTGGCACATTGACTAGAACACCTCACATTCCAGCCCTGAGATCATCACTGGCCTATTAACCCTCTTTCACATCCGTTCCCCTTCAGGAGGGGGAAAGGATTGCTGTGTGTGTCCATGTGTATGTTAGAGAGAGTGTGTGTGTGGAGGAAACCCCCCCATCTCAGAGCCCAAAACATATTTTCATGTGCCCCACATCTGCAGTCACTTGTTATCAGGAGATCCATTTTTCTCTCACACCACAGAGCAGGGCTGCTCGCTGAGCCCACCTCCCTCCCCTTTATTGACTCAATATGAAAACACTCTTCTTGGACAAACAAATGGGGTCAGAGGTAATGGTACTTAATGTTTTTCCATCATCAGAAAACAATCTGGCTGCTAGTAGGCTACACTTAGCCTGAGTTGGGGGACTGTTGAAAACAGTTGTCATGCCTATTGAAATTAAGGGATTAGCTTTAAATTATATGGACTGGTCATAATGCATGATGCCCCTGATTGAAAAGTACAAATAGGATAATTCTGCAGAAATACAGTTGTGGTAGAATTCAAGTATGTTTAATCAATGTGTAATAGGATCAGAGTGGGAGACTTATTTTAGGCAGGTCTAACTTGGTTGAACCCAGTGTGGTGCCTCTAGTTTGAGCCTGGGAGCACTAGACTGGACTGTAGATCATTTTTTCTTTACCAGTCAGGTCTACAGTTGCATGTTTTCCTTCTGTGTCTCTTCTTGTAATGCTGCCAGTGCCAGCAATGGGACTTATTTATGTATTTTGCATGTTGAATTATATCTGCAGTAATCCCCAGGCCGGCTTTAATGTGCCCAGATTTTTTGACCATTCAATGTTTAGAGAGAGAGCAAGAGGAAGATGGCACCCCATGGTCCTTTCTCAGGCAGAGGCAGTTTATACAATATCCTCCCATGTGCACTGTCACAGCAAGGAGGGATGTCCTGGGGGTTGGAAACACTGTAATCCTGGCGTTCTGAGTTTTCTCTTTGGTGGTCCTGGGCAGAAATCTACATGCCTTCTGTGCGGGTTTAGCCTCTCTCTGAACTGCATGTGACAGTGAGATTGCTAGGATTACCTCTGCAGCTGAACATGACTGAGTATTTGTGTGTGTGTGTGTGTGTGTGTGTGTGTGTGTGTGTGTGTGTGTGTGTGTGTGTGTGTGTGTGTGTGTGTGTGTGTGTGTGTGTGTGTGTGTCTGTGTGTGTGTGTGTGTGTGTGTGTGTGTGTGTGTGTGTGTGCGTGCGTGCGTGCGTGCATGTGTCCATGTGTCACACCTTGAGAGATACAGAGAGAGGTAAAGTCAGTTCAGTACTCATGGATCATAATAGCTGCTGTGGTGTTACAGTAAGACTAACCTGACATTACAGGCGTAAAAAAAATGCCTGAGTGGGGTCCCCACATCCAGTTTCCAGGGGAAAAGGAAGCTTGGTTGAAGATGCTGTATCCCTGAAAACCGGATGTTTCCGGTTTCTATCTACGCCGCTGAGGGTGCATTAGGACAAGGCAGTTGAAAGATGGTACATTCACGATAAATATGCCAAATGTGGTTTATAAGTAGGCCTACTGTATCGAAATGTGTACCTCAATAGGAAATAGGGAGTTCTCCTAAACACAACGCTTCCTTGTTGTAATGGAATATAAATAATTTTTGGTGTATCCTATCCTGTGACGTTACATCGTCATCATTTGAGTTTTAACACTCCAAAGGGTTAAATGTGCTCATTTTGTCCATTAGTTGCTAAGGAAGTGAAGCCTCCTTGTGCAGGAAACAGGGAGAGCAATTTCCTGTTATGCAGAAATGTTTTAAGCAGTCGCTGTCCTCCAATCAGACTTCTGTCCTCCAATCAGACTTCAGATGTATAGGCAGGAAACAATGTTCAAATGGCAGCAGTCTCTGGGATCCCACACATTCTGTTTTCAGCTGGACGTCTCAGAGCCTCATGTGGAAAAGAAAACCATCCATTTTCCACACACAAAACGTTCATCAGCTTGGACAACATGAAATCCATCAGTTGTTTTTATATCATGCAGGTTGTCAATTCCAGTTTGTCAATACATTTAACATAGGCTATCTGTCTGATGAGGGCTCAGTTGTTTTTATATCATGCATGTTGTCAATTCCAGTTTGTCAGTGCATTTAACATAGGCTATCTGTCTGATGAGGGCCAAAAGGCAATGCGTTCTGGGTCAATGAGTCTTACAATTTCCTTGGGTTACAGTATCCTACCCCATATTGGCAATTGGAATGCAAAAAGAAAAGATACTCATTGTGTATGCCTCTTCATGCAATGGCCATGTGCTTTTCTATTTAAATGAACCGCTCTCATTAGAAGGCTACTCAATTAAAATAATATATTCAACTTTCTTCCTCGATGTGTGTTGTTTTAAGGGCAAGCCAGTCCTCCTCAGGAAACGCCAGGGGAGCACCTCCCGCGCTCAGCTCCCAACGCATCACCACACACAATGCGCGCTTCACCAGTCGAGGACCGCAGCTGGAAAGTAACTTGACCCAATAAAAGCGACATAAGAAAACTAAAGTTATTATTTTACCTTGCTTGTCTTTGAATAGCTTTATTTCTGTTTCTTGGGATACGTGTTGTTGTATGGAATGTACGAGTTTTTGCTTTCTCACCAGGATTGATAAATGATAAACGTTTTGGATGTTCGCGCGGATGGTTCACGAAAATGAACACAGGTAAGATCACTTTAATTTGGACAAATGTACAAATCGTATAGGTCTAGACAACGTTTTGGTCAGTTCATAATAAAACGCTGATTGTCTGATTTGTTTTGTCCCTATAAAAAAGAGTGTAAGAATGTGTCCTACCCATATAAAAAAAATGGGAAAGGGACTGTGTGGAGGTAGGGAGACATACTTCCCAATAAGCATGGACCAACGCCGACGTCTTTGGATGTCTTTTTTTGGTCCTGTCCAAACCGGTTGTCTTTTTTTGGTGCTGTCCAGACCAGCCTTGATTTCAAGTAGATTTTTGGTCGTGTGTCTGGAACATTCATAGACGTCTGAGTGGTGTAACCCATTTAACCCTTGTGCTTCGCTGGGAAAAGAATATGTCCATTGTGGTGTGGGTTAGATTGACCTGCACAGTTTAAACACACTCAAGACAGTCAAAGAATCATGTAAAAACAGCCAAAACGATATTTTGTCTTGTCAGACCTTTCAGAAAGAAGAAATACACGAACATTTGATTTCAAAAACTCTATATTTAAGAACTATTTGTTAACATTTTTGAGTGTCTGTGTCAGAGATCTGCTGCTCTCGCACTGAGAATGAGAAGCTTGGGAAAGCTCCTTTTCACCCAAACATAATTATGAAAGTGCAACCAGAACCAGTCAAAACAAAATACATCAAAGACGTGTTTATTTTGGACCTGTGCAAATACCTATACACATGAAAGTCCCCGGGTCAAAATGACCCACATCATGTTTATATACAAAATCTACACAGACATTCCACAACACATCAGTGTGTCCACATTTTGAAGTTAGGTTCATGACCCTAAATGAGGAAAAGTTATTTAATTTCATGGAGATAAAGAGACTAGTAACTCAAAAGTGGAAATGGGTCAAATTGAACCGCAACATAATAGGAGGGTTAACAAACCAAACATTGGAATACTGTAGAAGGTGAAGTAGAAACCCAAACTGGTCTGTGCATCAATACCTGTACATAGAAAAATACGGTATACTGCCCAGCTCTAGTATTGTACAGTATAATGTATTGTATTGTACCCTACATTACTCGACTCTACTAAACTGTACTGCACTCTACTCTGCTGAATGAAACTCTACTATACTGAATTAAACTGTACTCTACTGTACTCTACTCTACCCTACTCTCTGAATAGAACCACTGTACTGCACTGTGCTCTACTGTACTGAACTGTACCATACTGTACAAACTTGTAAACATAGCCTAGATGTCTATGATTCGCTCAGGTCTGGTCTGGTTCGGGCCAACAAAATTGTGTACTTGTTTGGGGGCGGCGCTCATTAGAATAACACCCAGCATGCTGTGCACGGGTTTGTTTCACAGTTTGGTCATTCAGCAGACTTACAGTCAGTGCATTCAACTAATGTAGATAACAACATATCACAGTCATAGCAAGAAAAAAAATCTCATTGTAGTTGAAGTCGTCTGTTGGTTTATTCTGTAAATTGGACTACTTTAAGTATCATTGCTGCCAGATTTAAAACGTTTGAAAAAGCTAACATAAATGTATGTGACAGATGGGAGCAATAATAAATATTCTATGTTGCAATCTTCAGTTGGGCCCTCTTTCCTATATAAAACAGATGTACAAATGATTATTGTGATATAATGCTAACTTCATTGAGAATTAATGTGCTGTTGGTATTTGGCCATAGAGTCAATAACCAACATTTTAAAAATACCTATTTTCAATTTCCATAAAATACGTTTTTTTCAATGTCTGTAACGACATCTTTTCAACTTTCATTCATAACTGAAAATGAACATGATTTCAACATCTGGAAAATACGTTTTTTCAACATCCAGAAAAGATGTATTTTAAACATCTTTTGGAAGTCTCAACATTATTTTGCTTACTGATTTGTGCAGACTACAATAGTTGGTGGAAGTTGACAAGACCTGGGATCATAATGCCACAGACTGGGCTAGCCTATAGCCATTGGTGGCAAGCCTAATAGAGAGCAAATTGTTGCTTAGATATAGAATTGGTCATGCAATTCCAATCATATTATTTCAACCATTGAAGTCCCAAGTGTATATCTGAGACTGTGAAAAACTACAATGCAGTAGTTATCTGTGATGCAGTGTTTAGGGAAAATTGCTGTTGATGGTCTAAAAATAAGCTACATGACCAAAAGTATGTGGATATCTGCTCGTCAAACATCTAATTCCAAAATCATGGACATTAATATGGAGTTGGTCCCCCCTTTGCTGCTATAACAGCCTCCACTTTTCTGGAAGGCATTCCACTAGATGTTTGAACATTGCGGCTTGCTTCCATTCCACCACAACAGCATTAGTGAGGTTGGCCACTGATGTTGGGCGATTAGGCTTGGCTCGCAGTCGGTGTTCCAATTAAACCCAAAGGTGTTCGATGGGGTTGAGGTCAGGTCTCTGTGCAGGCTAGTCAAGTTCTTCCACACCGATCTCGACAAACCATTTCTGTATGAACCTTGCTTTGTGCACGGAGGCATTGTCATTCTGAAACAGGAAAGGGCCTTCCCCAAACTGTTGCCACAAATTTGGAAGCACAGAATTGTCTAGAATGTCATTGTATGCTGTAGCATTAAGAATTCCCTTCACTGGAACTAAGGGGCCTGGCCTGAACCATGAAAAACAGCCCCAGACCATTATTCCTCCTCCACCAAACTTTACAGTTGGCACTATGGATTCTGGCAGGTAGATATTCTTTTGGTAATGCCATTATGGATTTATGACAAGGTTGCCAATGGTCATTAGACCAATTAGTGAAAATAATATCAGAATTGGGCTGCCTGTCTAAACACAGCCTATGATGCATGTCACATTCCAACTTTATGGAGAGTCTGATTGGTTCTTCATGGTCCAGCTAGGGGTGCTGTTTTCTTCAGGGGATGGAGATCATATAGTTGATTGATCTGTTGAGGTCATGTTTGACCAGTTGTGCTGTCATGTGTTTTATTTTGTTGTTTTGTCCTTTGATACTCACACCTTCAAAGGAGCAAAAACAGTCTGAGAGGGGCTTCTCTCCAGTGAATCGCAGGAAGTGACTTGGGGGAAATCCTTTAATAAATCCTTTAGTGTTGTAACTTTTGTCCCTCTAAGAAAAGTGTCAACTTGCAATACCTTTCCCAGGTGCCCTATCTGTTTGAAGGCATACACAGCACAAAGATAGTTAGAAACAACTTAGACTATGCTTTTCATAATGATATGAGGTAGTATGATGAAAGTTGTTTTAAAGATAGCCTACAGCATTTAAATCTCTTCTGACGCTATATGCATTGTTCCTTGAACTCCTAGTTAATCGTTTTTTTGTGCAGACCGCTAACCTCATGATTCCTCCCCTGTATGTTTTGAATATTCAATTTCTGATTGAAGTCGCTAATGATGATCTCTTTTGTTTTGTTTTCAGATTTTAAGAAGCCTCCTCTTGCTCCTAAACCAAAGCTTGTGAGTCACCTCTCCTTCAAGCTGCCATCCCCACTCATGTCCCGGCCCTGCTCCTCAGCCAGGGGCCCCAAACCTCCCATTGCCCCCAAACCCAAAGTACCACATGACTTTGAGGGGCGTGACTCTTCCCTGTTCTCCAACAACAGCCAGGAGGGGTGCGCCAACGGGGACCTGCAGCCCTCAGACGAGGAGCTGGACCAGGAGAACGAGCCGGAGGACTCTCTGGGTGGAGGGGAGGGGCTAGAGGAGGAGCCAGTGGAACCTCAGTATTATTCAGATGCTCTCAGTTCAGGGGTCAACGAGAATGGGTATGAAGACCAGAGGGAACAGGAGGAAAAGATGATGCAGGAGGAAGAGGAGGACTGGAGGTTAACTGACAGCGTTCAAACAGAGGAGGTGGGTTCTTTGGAAATGCTGACGGTCGATAATGCTGGATTCACAATTGACTCAGTGGACACGGTGAAGATGATCGATTCGGACATCAATGATGACATCGACGCTGAGGGCAGCTATGCAGGCGAGGCGCTGGCCGACAAAGATGGCCTCTCAGTGTGCGACCTCTCCATAACCAGCATTGAGGAGGAGGAGTCAGCATGCTACCCCTGTGAAATTGGGCCTGGGAAAGAGGAGAGGGATGTAGAGGAGGAGAGGGAGAAGGAGGTGGAGTGCCGAAGAGAGGAAGAAGAAGAAGCAGCTGATAGCACAGCAGACGAATTAACAGAATCTCTTTCTGAGAAACCCATAGCTCTCCTCATCAAAGACAACAAAGAGGACCTTGTTACCCAAGCGCCTTCATCCTTCAAGGAGGATGAGGAGGAAGCAGAGGAATCCTTACCTAACCCTGGTAGTCCTCAGGAGGACGATGGAAATAATGTAATTGGTCCCTCAAATGAGAGAGTAGAAAGGTACCAACCATTTTCCATCATTGACGAAGACCCCATGACTATTCAGTACAAAATGGAAGGAGGTGAGTGCCAACAAAGCCACCATAAAGCAAATCAACTCTTTGACACAGAGGAAAAAGCAGCTGACCCTAGCCTGGAGCCTTATTACATCTCAACTGAGGACATTGTGAACCCAGAGCAGAGCCCCACAGAGGGCAAATTTCACGGATTGGCAGAGAGTGAAAGCACTCCGGAGGAATCTTCACTGGCCACCACAGAGACCATGGAACCCAGTGAGTATGCAGCCATAGGTGACGATGACTCGCTGTCTGATGACTCTGACGACATGGGGAAGATTGAGTGTGTCTCCTCTGAGGACTACGTTGAGATAGATGACGATGATAATGATGACAGGGAGAACATGACAGGTTCATGTCAGAGAAGGATGCCTGGATTCCAGACGGTGGAGGCTTTCTTTAACCAGAGTAACAACCAGCCCCGTTTCAGGCTGGTGTCCATCTCTGTGCCAGAAGACACAGACACCTCCCAGGCCTTGTTGTTCTCTGACAGCCAGCTGCGCTCCCCAGATGACTCTGATGTGTTCAGGGATGAGGAGGACCTAGAGGGCCACATCATTCCCTACCTGGATGAGACAACAGACACAGAAGAGAACCTCAGTGATGAGCATGTCTACGAAGAGGCCGGCCTGGACTCAGAGGGGGAGAATTTCCTGCCTTTTGACAGGAAGTCCATTGTCAGCAGGTCCCGGTCGCTGTCGGGGAAAGTGCCTGGTTATGTACCTGAGACGGTCCCTGAGGAGGCGGGCTCAGAGTTCCATGTTCAGAACTACTGCAAGGTGGGATTGGACCGGAGGGGACCCGCGTTGAGCAGCAGCCCCATGTTAAACTCAACCCGGGCCAAGAGCTCATCCAAACCACATCGCTTTCTCCTGTACCCCCGCTCCTTCTCCATGGAGGGACGGGACCTGCCCCTAAGTGTGTACAGGGAGGGCCAGGGTTCCCCAGGGGAGAGGAGGGAGGACAGCCTCTCTCTGCCGTGTTTCACGGGCTCTTCTGGAAGCTTCTCGCAGCAAAGCGCCCTGCCCTCCAGCGGCCTGTCCACCCCTACATCAATGGTGGACATCCCTCCTCCCTTCGAGCTGGCCTACATCACCAAGAAGCCCATCACCAAAAGCTCTCCGTCCCTGTTCATCGAGGGAGACTCCCCAGACAGGCAGAAGAAGAAGAAGTCCTCCTTCAAGCGCTTCCTGATGCTGAAATTCAGGAGAAAGACGGAGAGCAAGCTGCTGGTGGATGTCAACGTGTCCTCCTCCAGGTCCTCCTCTGAGTCCAGCCACCACGGCCCCGCCAGGGTCCTTGATTCAGACAGGCGCAGCACAGGCAGCTCCCCGCAGCTCAAGTCCTGGACAGTCAGTAAGCCCCAGCGCTCTCCAGAGTCCCCATCCACCTTTCTGTTCTATAAGGACGGGAAAAGAAAAAGGGGTTCTGTGGCCTTCCTCAACCGCAGCGTGGCCCGGGTAGAGTCCTTCGAGGATCGCACTCTCGCCCCCTTCATCCCCCTCCCCCTGACTAAACCCCGCTCCATCTCCTTCCCCAACGCTGACACATCAGACTACGAGAATATCCCCGCCCAGACTCTCAACTCTGACTATGAGAACATCCAGATCCCCTCTCAGAGGCCTGTACGACCGGGAACCTTTGCAGAGTTTTTTGATCGTCCGAGTCGGGCGCTGTCTTCTGCCAATGACACCGATGGTTACGTGGATATGAGTAGCTTCCCTGGGTTTGAGAGAAATGCTCAGTCGCCTGAGCAGGAGCCTGAAAGGTATGGGGACATTTTTGTTTATACCTTGAACGTTACTACTGACTTGGATTTTAAGTTGTATAGTTTGCACTTGTGTGTTATTAGTGTGTGTATGCATGTGTGTGTGCAAAATTTAAAACCTGTAGTTCAGACTTGATTTTCCCTTAGGAAAAATGTATAAACCTCTGCAAAAATGTCCATTAATTATAATCCACATAATAATTCACATTTATTTCTTTAGTGATGTGGCTCAAATTAAGATACTACGTATGTAGGAGTGAATAAATCATTGAGGAACGGACATAACAATTCATTTGGGGAGTTCATAGTTTTTCTGCCTTGGATGGCTACCAATGGGATACGGTAGGGGAGAGTAGGGTAAATTGAGCCAAAGGGGTAGGTTGAGCCACCCTTGTTTGTTGGAAACCATACACAAAATGTATCATTTGACCAAATATTTTGGAAGAGGTCATCATTTCATGTAGTCTGTGAAGGAGGAAACCACATGGAAAAAGTGGTAAGCAAGTTCGGTAAAAAAAATTGATTTTCACCAAGTCAAATGAATTTATTGTGTTGAGGTTTCATGATGCTTGTGTCTAAACCTAGCTCCAACTGCACTGTTGGAGCTACTGTAGGAACTAAAGCATTTCGCTACACCCGCAATAACATCTGCTAAATATGTGGATGTGACCAATAACATTTGATTTGATAATTTTACGATTGTTCTATACATCAGTCTTTAAGCTTCAATATGAGGTCCTAAATCTAGCATGGGCTAATATGGTAAACATTTTTTGCCTTGAGGCAAGCTAAGCCAATGGTTGAGCCAATAGCAAGTTGAGAAAATTGAAGTGTTTTCTTCGCAGGCGTAATATGCAAGGCTTTATCGCTGGGATATAAGGTAACAATAGGACCTGGCCTATGTTAAAAGTGTTTGAAAAAAGTACAAAGTATTTGTTAGGTGTTAAGCCTGTGTTAAAAGATGCTTAAAATGATTAAAACAAAAAAGTGATTGTGATTGTGTTGAATTGTATTTGGGAAGTAAAGATAGACATAGTTTTAAAAGGTAGTGGTAATATTTTGTTCAGTACAGAAATGTGTAGGTGGCTTAACTTACCCTGTACCGCTGCTCAACTTTACCCCATACCCTTTTTTTTGGACAAGCTATGTTTTCAAAACAGTAATGTTTTCATGAATTATGATTATTTCCAGGGATACACAACATCCTGAAATTTATGTAGGTATATTTGTTAGAAAGAATACTATATTTCTCTTGACGGAGTGATGCTGAATGAAATTATATTTTCAACTTACCCAACTCTCCCCTACCTACAAGTCCCATTGTTGGTGAGGCTGGACAGTGGACAAGGGATTCTGTATTGTTGGACAAGCTGAGTCCATAGTGAAGTGAACTGTGTGAAATGCAGAGTATTCTCCTCACACCTCCACTGTTGTTATGGTATTTTGCGGGGTTGATCTCCAGTGCTGGGCTGACATTAACCCCCCCCCCCCCCCCCCTGCACCCCCACAGTACTGCACCCTTATTATACAGACCTCCCCAGATGATTAATTGTCAGAGCATTTTGGAGTCATCCCTCTTCCCTCCAGCCAATCAGAAACAGGATTGGGAGATGCAATCTCAGTGTTCTGTGTGGTCTATGATGTGTTGCCCTCAGCATAGTGGCCACGTTTATTATTCTGGAGGTGCATGGGAGTTAATCAGAAGGGTGTTTTGATACACAGGACTCTGGGAATCCTCTGAATTGGTGATGCTGTTGCATGTTGTTGCATCATAAGCATCCAAATGATGTTCAGTTTACATTCAAATTATACATTGGCACTAAGACATTTCAAATGAAATTGTTTGCAAATAAAGGGTCAGAGTTCCACTGCCTGTACCAACCACACATGTCTTACTGTATTTTACTCTAACATTTGAACTGATATGGGTTTAGACTGCCTGCACATGTTGACTGTCTTTATTGTGCATAGCAGACTATTTGGCTGTTGATCAGTTTGTAATGGTCAGAAGGATCAGACTGTAGTTTCTGCGGGAGGTTGGTCAGCAGTGGTCTGGGGCTCTGTCTGCTCAGCAGTGGTCTGGGGCTCTGTCTGCTCAGCAGTGGTCCGGGACTCTGTCTGTAGGTGTTGGGTGGAGGTTGGTCAGCAGTGGTCCGGGGCTCTGTCTGTAGGTGTTGGGTGGAGGTTGGTCAGCAGTGGTCTGGGGCTCTGTCTGTAGGTGTTGGGTGGAGGTTGGTCAGCAGTGGACCGGGGCTCTGTCTGTAGGTGTTGGGTGGAGGTTGGTCAGCAGTGGTCCGGGGCTCTGTCTGTAGGTGTTGGGTGGAGGTTGGTCAGCAGTGGTCCGGGGCTCTGTCTGTAGGTGTTGGGTGGAGGTTGGTCAGCAGTGGTCCGGGGCTCTATCTGTAGGTGTTGGGTGGAGGTTGGTCAGCAGTGGTTCGGGGCTCTGTCTGTAGGTGTTGGGTGGAGTTTGGTCAGCAGTGGTCCGGGGCTCTGTCTGTAGGTGTTGGGTGGAGGTTGGTCAGCAGTGGTCCGGGGCTCTGTCTGTAGGTGTTGGGTGGAGGTTGGTCAGCAGTGGTCCGGGGCTCTGTCTGTAGGTGTTGGGTGGAGGTTGGTCAGCAGTGGTCCGGGGCTCTGTCTGTAGGTGTTGGGTGGAGGTTGGTCAGCAGTGGTCCGGGGCTCTGTCTGTAGGTGTTGGGTGGAGAATGGTCAGCAGTGGTCCGGGGCTCTGTCTGTAGGTGTTGGGTGGAGGTTGGTCAGCAGTGGTCCGGGGCTCTGTCTGTAGGTGTTGGGTGGAGGTTGGTCAGCAGTGGTCCGGGGCTCTGTCTGTAGGTGTTGGGTGGAGGTTGGTCAGCAGTGGTCCGGGGCTCTGTCTGTAGGTGTTGGGTGGAGGTTGGTCAGCAGTGGTCCGGGGCTCTGTCTGTAGGTGTTGGGTGGAGGTTGGTCAGCAGTGGTCCGGGGCTCTGTCTGTAGGTGTTGGGTGGAGGTTGGTCAGCAGTGGTCCGGGGCTCTGTCTGTAGGTGTTGGGTGGAGGTTGGTCAGCAGTGGTCCGGGGCTCTGTCTGTAGGTGTTGGGTGGAGGTTGGTCAGCAGTGGTCCGGGGCTCTGTCTGTAGGTGTTGGGTGGAGGTTGGTCAGCAGTGGTCCGGGGCTCTGTCTGTAGGTGTTGGGTGGAGGTTGGTCAGCAGTGGTCCGGGGCTCTGTCTGTAGGTGTTGGGTGGAGGTTGGTCAGCAGTGCTCAGGGGCTCTGTCTGTAGGTGTTGGGTGGAGGTTGGTCAGCAGTGGTCCGGGGCTCTGTCTGTAGGTGTTGGGTGGAGGTTGGTCAGCAGTGCTCAGGGGCTCTGTCTGTAGGCTAGGTGTTGGCTGGAGGAAGGCCTGGGTGTGGAACCTGTGAGGTCATTGTCAGGTCATCCGTAGGAGGAATCGTACTGCCTTTGAGCGCCCACTTCCCTGTTTATGGGAAATGCCGGACAAGAGAGGGGGTGGAGGACTTTACAGGGCTTACAGTACATACAGTACTGTACCTCAACTGACGTGCACCAAGTTGAGATGTAACAGTAGGGTGACCTAACACCTCCAGTAGCCTTGGTGCCAGTCTGCTTAAGCCAATATGTGGTTGTTTTGACATGTTTGTGGTGTTTAATGCAGAAACAGTCAAGCACCGTGTTACACCTCTTGTGATAGCATTAACAGCACAGCACTGAACATGATTTGTACCCAGTCTTCTATACATGTATATTCACTATTTTAGCCACTGTAGAATACTTACTATCCAATAAACCAAATCCTTCAGTATATTTAAGGTCATTGAGCAGTGTCCACTCACCCTCCCACTATCAGCAAAAGGAACAAATAGGCTAACAAAGAGCCTGGGGAAGCGGGTAAGAATAATTGTTTATCTCCTTTTGTAATTTGCCACTGTGGATTTAGCCTTCGGCTATCCTAAAACAGCATAGCACAAATGCTGCAGAGACTAGGATGCTATTGCCTTGAGTTGCCAGAGTGCGGAAGTTGTAACATGCTGAGATTAAGAAGTGGTTTTGGTGGGAAATTATTTGGAGGTTGAAAACAGAGAACTGACTTAATGGTGTGATTTGGTCCACGGCACTAGCATTAACTGGGAAGGTACTAATCTGCTATATACAGTATCAGTCAAAAGTTTGGATACACCTACTCATTCAAGAGTTTTTCTTTATTTTCTACATTGTATAAATAATAACTCTAACTTATCCTCTGCAGCAGAGGTAACTCTGGGTCTTCCTTTCCTGTGGCGGTCCTCATTAGAGCCCGTTTCATCAAAGTCCTTGAAATTTTCCGTATTGACTGACCTTCATGTCTTAAAGTAATGATGGACTGTTGTTTCTCTTTCTTATTTGAGCTGTTCTTGCCATAATATGGACTTGGTCTTTCACCAAATAGAGATATCTTCTGTAAACCACCCCTACCTTGTCACAACACAACTAATTGGCTCAAACTGATTAAGGAGGAAAGAAACTCCTCAAATTCACTTTTAACAAGGCACACCGGTTAATTGAAATGCATTCCAGGTGACCACCTCATGAAGCTGGTTGAGAGAATGCCAAGAGTGTGCAAGGCTGTCATCAAGGCAAAGGGTGGCTACTTTGAAGAATCTAAAGTATAAAATATATTTTGATTTGTTTAACACTGTCACGTCCTGGCCAGTATATAAGGTTAATTGTTTTGTAGTTTGGTCAGGGCGTGGCAGGGGGTATTTGTTTTATGTGGTTCGGGGTGGTGTGTTTGTGTAAAGGGTGTTTGATTTAGTATTTTCGGGTTTTGGTTTATGTCTAGGTAGTTCTATGTGGAGTCTAGTGAGTGTATGTCTATGTTTGGTTAATTGGGGTTGGGACTCTCAGTTGAAGGCAGGTGTTGTCTATCTGCCTTTGATTGAGAGTCCCATATATTAGGGTGTGTTTGTGTGTGTGATTTGTGGGTGATTATTCTGTGTATAGCCTTGTGCCTTACCAGACTGTTTATTTGTCGAGTGTTCGTTTTTCGTGTTTTGTTATTTTGTATGTTCATTTTTGAGAGTAATTAAAAATCAAGATGAGCATTCACGTACCTGCTGCGTTTTGGTCCTCATTCACCGACAACAACCGTGACAGAATCACCCACCACCAAAGGACCAAGCAGCAGAGGAAGGAGCAGACGGAGTTCGAGTTGGACTGGCGGGAGAAGTGGACTTGGGAGGAAGTTCTGGACGGGGCCGGACCTTGGCACCAGGCTGGGGATTATCGACACCCGCAGTGGGAAATTGAGGCAGCCAAGGCAGAGAGGCGGCGGTATGAGGCCAAGTACGCGCTGAAGGAGAAGCACGAGAGGCACCCCCAAGAATTTTTTTTGGGGGGGCACACGGGTAGTTTGGCTAGGCGTAAGAAGAGCCGGAAGCCAGCTACCCGTGGTTATATGGAGGAGCGTATGGGGTGGAGAGCGCTATGTTTCGCTGAGGAGCGCACTATCTCACCCATACGCACGCACAGTCCGGTGCGCGTTATTCCAGCCCCTCGCAGGTGCCGTGCTAGAGCGGGCATCCAGCCTGGTAGGAGGATGCCTGCGCAGCGCATCTGGTCGCCGGTACGCCTCCGAGGACCAGGCTACCCAACTCCCGCTCTACGCACGGCTACCATCAGGCCCCTGCACAGCCCAGTCTGCCCTGTACGAGCACCCCGCTCGTACAGGGCTACTAGTTCCATCCAGCCAAGGCGGGTTGTGCAGGAGGTAAGATCTAGACCGGCTGTGCGCCTCCATAGCCCTGGGTTTCCAGCTCCTGTCTCTCGTGCGGACCCGGAAGAGCGTCAACCCAGTCCGACTCGTCCTGTTCCCGCTCCCCGCACTAGCCTGGAGGTGCGTGTACATAATCTGGTAAGCCCAGTACCAGCACCACGCACCAGGCTACAAGTGCGTCAACCCAGCCACGCCAGTCAACAGTCACCAGAGCTGCCCGCCAGTCAACAGTCGTCACCAGAGCTGCCCGCCAGTCAACAGTCGTCACCAGAGCTGCCCGCCAGTCAACAGTCGTCACCAGAGCTGCCCGCCAGTCAACAGTCGTCACCAGAGCTGCCCGCCAGTCAACAGTCGTCACCAGAGCTGCCCGCCAGTCAACAGTCGTCACCAGAGCTGCCCGCCAGTCAACAGTCGTCACCAGAGCTGCCCGCCAGTCAACAGTCGTCACCAGAGCTGCCCGCCAGTCAACAGTCGTCACCAGAGCTGCCCGCCAGTCAACAGTCGTCCCAGAGCTGCCCGCCAGTCAACAGTCGTCAGAGCTGCCCGCCAGTCAACAGTCGTCAGAGCTGCCCGCCAGTCAACAGTCGCCAGAGAGGTCAGACTGCGTTGAACTGCCGGAGTGGCCAGACTGCGCTGAACTGCCGGAGTGGCCAGACTGCGCTGAACTGCCGGAGTGGCCAGACTGCGCTGAACTGCCGGAGTGGCCAGACTGCGCTGAACTGCCGGAGTGGCCAGACTGCGCTGAACTGCCGGAGTGGCCAGACTGCCCTGAACTGCCGGAGTGGCCAGACTGCCCTGAACTGCCGGAGTGGCCAGACTGCCCTGAACTGCCGGAGTGGCCAGACTGCCCTGAACTGCCGGAGTGGCCAGACTGCCCTGAACTGCCGGAGTGGCCAGACTGCCCTGAACTGCCGGAGTGGCCCGAGTGGCCAGACTGCCCAGACTGTCCCGAATTGCCAGACTGCCCAGACTGTCCCGAATTGCCAGACTGCCCAGACTGTCCCGAATTGCCAGACTGCCCAGACTGTCCCGAATTGCCAGACTGCCCAGACTGTCCCGAATTGCCAGACTGCCCCGACTGCCCCCCGGCGATGCCAGACTGGCCCGACTGCCCCTCGGCGATGCCAGAGTGGCCCGACAGCCTGGAACGGCCGGAACCAGAGCCACCTCCAGAAATAGGTGGGTTGGGGAGGGGGGGTGTAGCACAGTGCCGTCGTTGACGCCAGCCACCCTCCCTTCCCTCCCTTTAGAAAAGGGGACTTTTTGTTGGTGTTGCTTGAGGTTCTTTTTTTGTTAAGGTGCTTCTGGGGTAGCACCTTTAAGGGGGGGGGTACTGTCACGTCCTGGCCAGTATATAAGGTTAATTGTTTTGTAGTTTGGTCAGGGCGTGGCAGGGGGTATTTGTTTTATGTGGTTCGGGGTGGTGTGTTTGTGTAAAGGGTGTTTGATTTAGTATTTTCGGGTTTTGGTTTATGTCTAGGTAGTTCTATGTGGAGTCTAGTGAGTGTATGTCTATGTTTGGTTAATTGGGGTTGGGACTCTCAGTTGAAGGCAGGTGTTGTCTATCTGCCTTTGATTGAGAGTCCCATATATTAGGGTGTGTTTGTGTGTGTGATTTGTGGGTGATTATTCTGTGTATAGCCTTGTGCCTTACCAGACTGTTTATTTGTCGAGTGTTCGTTTTTCGTGTTTTGTTATTTTGTATGTTCATTTTTGAGAGTAATTAAAAATCAAGATGAGCATTCACGTACCTGCTGCGTTTTGGTCCTCATTCACCGACAACAACCGTGACAAACACTTTTTGGTTACTACATGATTCCATATGTGTTATTTCATAGATTTGATGTCTTCACTATTATTCTACAATGTAGAAAATAGTAAAAATAAAGAAAAACCCTTGAATGAGTAGTTGTGTCCAAACTTTTGACTGGTACTGTATATTAATATATTGTTACTGTTATAGTGGAACAACACATAATTTAATCAGCAGCTATGGTCCATATGTACTGAACAAAAATATAAACGTAACATGCAACAATTTCAAAGATTTTACTGAGTTACAGTTCATATGAGGAAATCAGTCAATTGAAATAAATGAATTAGGCATCTGTTGGTCACAGATACCTTAAAGAAAATGGGCTTCACAATGGGCCTCAAATCAAATCAAATCAAATTTATTTTTATATAGCCCTTCGTACATCAGCTGATATTCTCAAAGTGCTGTACAGAAACCCAGCCTAAAACCCCAAACAGCAAGCAAAGCATGTGAAAGAAGCACGGTGGCTAGGAAAAACTCCCTAGGAAAAACTCCCTAGAAAGGCCAAAAACCTAGGAAGAAACCTAGAGAGGAACCAGGCTATGAGGGGTGGCCAGTCCTCTTCTGGCTGTGCAGGGTGGATATTATAACAGAACATGGTCAAAATGTTAAAATGTTCATAAATGACCAGCATGGTCAAATAATAATAATCATAGTAGTTGTCGAGGGTGCAACAAGCACGTCCGGTGAACAGGTCAGGGTTCCATAGCCGCAGGCAGAACAGTTGAAACTGGAGCAGCAGCACGGCCAGGTGGACTGGCGACAGCAAGGAGTCATCATACCAGGTAGTCCTGAGGCATGGTCCTAGGGCTCAGGTCCTCCGAGAGAAAGACAGAAAGAGAGAAAGAGAGAATTAGAGAGAGCATATTTAAATACACACAGGACACCGGATAAGACAAGAGAAATACTCCAGATGTAACAGACTGACCCTAGCCCCCCGACACATAAACTACTGCAGCATAAATACTGGAGGCTGAGACAGGAGGGATCAGAAGACACTGTGGCCCCATCCGATGATACCCCCGGACAGGGCCAAACAGGCAGGATATAACCCCACCCACTTTGCCAAAGCACAGCCCCCACACCACTAGAGGGATGTCTCCAACCACCAACTTACCGTCCTAAGACAAGGCCGAGTATAGCCCACAACGATCTCCACCATGGCACAACCCAAGGGGGGGGCGCCAACCCAGACAGGAAGACCACGTCAGTGACTCAACCCACTCAAGTGACGCACCCCTCCCATGGACGGCATGGAAGAACACCAGTAGGCCAGTGACTCAGCCCCTGTAAAAGGGTTGGGGAGTGTGCGCTAAGGCTCTAATGACAACACCTCCGTGAGGATCTCGTCACGGTATTTCTTGTGCATTAAAATAGCCATTGATAAAATACACCTGTGTTCGTTGTCCATAGCTTAACCCCAACGCCACTATGGGGCACACTGTTCACAACGTTGACATCAGCAAACCACTCGCTCACACAATGCCATACATGTGGTCTGCGGTTGTGAGGACAGTTGGACGTACTGCCAAATTCTCTAAAACGACATTGGAGGCGGCTTATGGTAGAGAAATGAACATGAAATTATCTGGAAACAGTTCTGGTGGACATTCCTGCAGTCAGCATGCCAATTGCATGCTCCCTCAAAACCTGAGACATCTGTGGCATTGGGTTGTGTGACAAAACTGCACATTTTATGTGGCCTTGTATTGACCCCAGCACAAGGTGCAACCTGTGTAATGATTATGCTGTTTAATCAGCTTCTGGATATGCCACACCTGTCAGGTGGATGGATCATCTTGGCAAAGGAGAAATGCTCACTAACAGGGATGTAAACACATTTGTGCACAACATTTGAGAGAAATAAGCTATTTATGTGTATGGAACATTTCTGGGTTATTTTATTTCAGCTCGTGAAACATGGGACTAAAACTTTACATGTTGTGTTTATATATTTGTTCAGTGTAGTAACTTCCTATTTGTGAGAAGCAAAGAATGGAACCCCATACATGTTGTTACATTTTTTGGGAGAATCGTCTAATGTACATTTCAGTGGTGTTAAACTCATTGGAGCATGCAGTGAAGCACAGCATTCACACTGTCACAGCAATAAGAAGCACCGGGGTCTGCCACGCTGCTAACTCACGGAGGTGTTGTCATTAGAGCCTTAGCGCACACTCCCCACTGAGCCGCAATCATTAGCATATCCACCCAGGCTCCCAGCAGAAGTGCATCTGTCAGCATGTACCATCCCATGGCCTGGGTATGGCTGTGTCGCTGGAGGCACTATAGAAGGTTTATTGGTCTCTCCCCACACTGAATCTATTGTCTATCTATTGTCACCATTTCACATTCATGCTATCCACAGTTCTGATGGTCCTCCACATACTGTAGCTTTGCTATTATTACAGCACTATTTTAACATGGAGGCATATAACGTCAACTCAGATGGTTGAGTGCAATTCATCTGCGTCACTTATCTCACAGATAAAGCATTATGGAGAGAGGAGAGTAGGACTACCCTGACTAAGAGACAAATTATGCGGAGGAAACTGAAATACACTGTGTACAAAACAGTAGGAACTTGTTCCTAATATTGAGTTGCACCCCCTTTTTCCCTCAGAACAGCCTCAATTCGTAGGGGCACAGGGAGTTCCACAGGGATGCTGGCCCATGTTGACTCCAATGCTTCCCACAGTTGTGTCAAGTTGGCTGGATGTCCTTTGGGTGGTGGACCCTTCTTGATACACACAGGAAACTGTTGTGTGAAAAACTCAGCAGCGTTGCAGTTCTTGACACACTAAAACCGGTGCCCTGCACCTACTACCATAACCCGTTCAAAGGCACTTCAATGTTTTGTCTTGCCCATTCACCCTCTCAATGGCACACATGCACTATCCAGGTCTCAATTGTCTCAATGTTGAAAAATCCTTCTTTAAAGTGGATTTAACAGGTTTCATCAATAAGGGATCATAGCTTTCACCTGGATTCATCTAGTCAGTCAATGTCATAGAAAGAGCTGGTGTTCTTAATGTTTTGTGCACTCAGTGTATTGAAACAACTTTATAAACTTTAAATCAATGAAAAAGCTGTATGAAGATAAGAGTTCATGTTGTGGTCTGTAGATAAAGACATGAATGATTGAAACGGCATACATACAGGCGTTGGAGTGGGCAGATAGAATCTTCATTACTATTACACCGTCATTGTTCTCTTCCTGAACAAATGGTTTTTAATTCCTTTCTCTAAGAGCCTTTGAGTTTTATGAGCCATTCATCAGCTGGCGACACCGTGGCCTATGAGAGATCACTCTGGGGTTGATTAATCCTCCTTTCCATTGATCTGACATGTTCCTCTTCATTTCCTATAAAGAAGCGTTACCAGATCTCTGTGTTGGTTTGGAAATGGACACTATCTGAAGACAAGCTGTGTCTCACTGTGTCTCCGGACTTCATATTCATCTGAAGAATGTTTTTTATTATCTTTTATCATTTTTTATCTGTCTAACAATTAGAGTTTTGTCTTTTATGGATTTGATCCACTGCCCGTCCGATGAATTCCAGTTTCATAATGCCTCCCTGTAAATGTCCTTTGGTTTAGCAATATCTTTGATAGGTTTACTACTGCCCCTCTCTCGCTCCCTCTCTCTCTCTCTCTCTCTCTCTCTCTCTCTCACACACACACACACACACACACACACACACACTCTCTCAGTCTCTCTCTCCCTCATCATCTGCCAGATTTCAGTTTACCAACAAAAATGTTATGGTATTGCACGGTGTGTGTGTGTGTGTGTGTGTGTGTGTGTGTGTGTGTGTGTGTGTGTGTGTGTGTGTGTGTGTGTGTGTGTGTGTGTGTGGTGTGTGTGTTTGTTGATGTACTGTACAAATGAAGAGATTCATTCCAAAACGCTATATATCCATTTTCAGAAATGTTGGTAAATTAGCTTTTTTTGTTAAAGAACTTATGAAAGAGATTGGTGTGTTTTTACATTATCTAATCATGGCATGGGGTTGTTTAATGACAGACATTTACAGTATTTGTTTGAAATCTATCACTTGATGGTTTCATTTCAGAGAGACAAATAATCATGTTTGTTTGCAAGACTATATAAGTAGTACTGCTACGTTTTACACAGTCAAATGTAACAAATAACTACATTTTTTATAGAGAACTGAAGAAATGATACATTGTGACATCAATATTATTATTATTTGTATTATTATTAATCAATACAGTAGTATGACATCTTTATATAAACATTTACATTTGACATTTTGGTCATTTAGCAGATGCTCTTATCCAGTGCGACTTACAGTTAGTGCATTCATCTTAAGATCGCTAGATGGGACATATCACAGTCAAATATACTGTATACAAGCATTCCATTCCAGCTAAACAATGGATATACACAGAGTGTATAATACATTAATAACACCTTCCTAATATTGAGTTGCACCCCCCCCCCCCCCCCCCACCATGGACTCTACAAGGTGTCCAAAGCGTTCCACAGGGATGCTGGCCCATGTTGACTCTAATGCTTCCCACGGTTATGTCAAGTTGGCTGGATGTCCTTTGGGTGGTGGACCCTTATTTGAATAAAAAAAAAAACGTTTACGCCTTTTTCTCCCCAATTTCATTATATCCAATTGGTGGTTACAGTCTTGTCTTGAAACACAGAAACCGGTGCACTTGGCACCTACTACCAAAGGCACTTTAAACCCATCACCCATCTTTTGGCTTACCATTGACCCTCTGAATGGCATACATACACAATCCATGTCTCAATTGTCTCAAGGCTTAAAAAACCTTCTCTTCTTTAGCCTGTCTCCTCCCCTTCATCTACACTGATTGAAGTGGATTTAACAAGTGACATCAATAAGGGATCATAGCTTTCACATGGATTCACCTGGTCAGTCTATCTCATGGAAAGAGCAGGTGTTCATAATGTTTTGTACACTCAGTGTATAGTGTTTTGCCAAAAAAAAAAAAACACATTTCAATATACATCTAAAATCTATTAATAGAAAATCTGAGAAGAGTAATATTTTACACACACGTGATGATACCCATAATCAATCATTTCTAGCGAAAAAACACAAATGTGTTTTGGAAATAAACTCTCATATGTTGATATGTACGTGTGTGTTTGTTGACCTGTGTGTGTTTGTTGACCTGTGTGTGTTTGTTGACCTGTGTGTGATTGTTGACCTGTGTGTGTGAAGTGTGAACTACAGTATACTGATACTCTGATTCGGTCCTGTCCATTCAGTGCCTACACAGAAGCCTACACCGTGTGCTCCCTAGCTGTTGGTCCCCCTGGAGGGTCATCGGGTGAGGCGAGGGGCGGGACAGCTGAGGAGGAGGACCAAGGACGCACCTCTGAGGAGGAGGAGGACGGAGGAGAAGATAACACATATGGCAGACAGGTGAGACTTCAAAACCTTTGAGACTGCTTGAGTGTTAAAAAATAAGTTAAGATATTGCTATTGTATTATGTTTGCTATTCAACAGAGATTTGTTAGTGATAATGTTGTTCTTGACAGAGCGACGGTCGATCCAGAGCCTTCTATATTGCCAAAGAGCTGGTGGACACTGAGAGATTGTGAGTATCACATAGAACAGGTATTCCCAAGCTGGGGTACGCGCAATGCCGTAGGGGGTACGCCAAATAAAAACGTGATTCTCATTTTCTGCAGATTTTCAAAAAGTACATTTATATTTTCCAACGGGGCTATACATTTGGGTGAGGTTTTTTCCTCGCCTGAGTAGCCTCGTTTCACTACCAAAAATAAAACTAAACCATCTAGTGTTCAGAGAAATAACAACACAATGTCAAATACAGGTAGCCTAGTCAAATAATGAACATCCAATCACATTAACCGTTACTCTCTCGGGGAATTCCACTAACGCTCCGCATGTAGCCAAACGTAGCTGCTGCTCATGTTGATATCTGTACTGATGGCACAAAAGCCATGACAGGGAGACACAGTGGAGTGGTAACGCGCGTGCAAGCAGTTGCTCCCGACGCCACTTGGGTACACTGCAGCATCCACCGAGAGGCTCTTGCTGCCAAAGGAAGGCCTGACAGCTTGAAAGCCGTTTTGGACACTGCAGTGAATATTGTTAACTTTGTTAAAGCAAGGCCCCTGAACGTGTATTTTCTGCATCATGCAATGATATCGGCAGCGACCATGTAACGCTTTTACAACATTCAGAAGTGCGCTGGTTAACAAGGGGCAAAGTATTGACACGTTTTTTTAAATTGAGAGACGAGCTTAAAGTGTTCTTTACTCACCATAATTTTCACTTGTCTGACTGCTTGCATGATGACGAGTTTCTCACACGACTGGCCTATCTGGGTGATGTTTTTTCTCACCTGAATGATCTGAATATAGGATTACAGGGACTCTCCACAACTATATTCAATGTGCGGGACAAAATTGAGGCTATGATTAAGAAGTTGGAGCTCTTCTCTGTCTGCATTAACAAGGACAACACACAGGTCTTTCCATCATTGTATGATTTTTTCTGTGCAAATGAACTCAAGCTTACGGTGTCACGACTTCTGCCGAAGTCAGTCCCTCTCCTTGTTCGGGCGGCGTTCGGCGGTCGACGTCACCGGCCTTCTAGCCATCTCCGATCCACTTTTCATTTTCCATTTGTTTTGTCTTTGTTTTACACACCTGGTTTCAATTCCCCAATTACATGTTCATTATTTAACCCTCTGTTTTCTCCATGGTTTATTGTAAGTTCGGTCCGATGTTTGTGGGCTTGGTATTACTTCATGTATTTGAAAATTCTGAGTAAAGTTCATTGTGTTACAATTGTGTTCTCTGCTGTCCTGCGGCTGACTCCTCTGCACCAGCTACACCCAGAACCTTACATACGGACAATGTCAAATGTGAAATAGCGAAGCACCTGAGTGAGCTGGGTGCGCAATTACGCAGGTACTTTCCTGAAACGGACGACACAAACAACTGGATTTGTTATCCCTTTCACGCCCTGCCTCCAGTCCACTTACCGATATCTAAACAAGACAGCCTCATCGAAATTGCAACAAGCGGTTCTGTGAAAAGTCACTGACAGATTTCCGGATTGGTCTCTGCTCAGAGAATCCTGCCTTGGCAAATCGCGCTGTTAAGACACTGATGCCCTTTGCAAACACGTACCTATGTGAGAGGGGATTCTCGGCCCTCACTAACATGAAAACTAAATACAGGCACAGACTGTGTGTGGAAAATGATTTAAGACGGGGTCTCTCTCCAATACAACCCAACATTGTAGAGTTATGTGCATCCTTTCAAGCACACCCTTCTCATTAACCTGTGGTGAGTTATTCACAATTTTCGATGAACAAATAAGGTTTTAGATGTAAGATGGTTAAATAAAGAGCAAAATCATTGATTATTATTATATTATTATTTGTGCTCTGGTCCTATAAGAGCTCTTTGTCACTTCCTACGAGCCGGGATGTGACAAAAACTCCCACTCATTCTTATGTTTAATAAATGTATCGTATAGTGTGTGTGTGGCAGGCTTACAGTGATTGCAAAAAACAACATTTGAGAGTGCGCTGACCCTGGTGCTAGAGGGGGTACACAGCTGGAGGTTGAATGTTTGAAGGGGTACGGGACTTTAAAAAGTTTGGGAACCACTCACATAGAACACTAATGATCAGCATCACTGTAACTCTGTAACATGTTGTGTCCCTTTCACCTTGTTCTTTCACCTTAATAACCTGGAAATTGATGCATTTTTACATTCATCTGCACATGGAAACCTGACAGTGCCTCAATTTTTCTCTCTGCAGACATGTGAAAGCCCTCAAGCTTCTCCAGGAGGTAAGTATCAAGAAGTCTTTGAACTTGACATGTTTTTATTGATGAATTTCCCCTTACTTTCATGGGGCAAAATCTGCTCCAAGAAAGCTACCTGTCATCTTTTAGTGCCCCTATGAGCTGGGTAGGAGAGAGATACAGAAGATGTGGAGTAAGGGTTAGGATGGTAATCTAGTGATATGTTTGGTACTTGGTACAGCAGTATAGTAGTTGGAACACTAGCAGCCATGAGTTCAAATGGCAAACAGTACTTTTTGGTCTGTGGAAAGTCAAATCGTGTGAATCACAGACAAGATAGAATCATTGGGATGGCTTTGAATGATGTAATGGAGGGTTACTGTCACGAGATTTTTTTCCCAATGTTCTAACCGAACTGTTTTATAGCTTCGACCAATTCACCCGAGGTTGTAAATCCCAGGTTCAAAATAAGAATTAGGCAAAGTCTCAGATATTGCAAAAGGTAAGTTCTTTATTCAGAGAGTACTCTGAAGTCAAAAATGCAAACACAGTCATTTTATAACTCCCACCCCCACCTACACACACACACACACACACACACACACACACACACACACACACACACACACACACACACACACACACACACACACACACACACACATACATACATACATACATACATACATACATACATACATACATACATACATACACATAGTTTATCACTTTTCTACCAGCCTGGCAGTTTCTAGCCGTTCCTCTCCTCCCTAGATTAGAGGGGCCTTGGAAGGGCCCTCTTTCCTGTTGTCAGTTTTTTGAGAGTTACAACCAGGTCATGTGTAGTTCAATTGTCCTTTGTTTTCTCAACCATACATTTCTCACCCTTAACTTGTCTCACACACACATTATTGGATTATAGTCTTAGAATTCTAATACATTTCACACCGTTAAATACGTTTCAGGGTGGAATTCTTTAGTCATTACTTTAAACATATACATTCCTTTATCAGTTACCTACAGACTGGAGAACATTGCTGTCTGCACTAGCTGTGGAAGAGTTTTTAGCAGCAGAGTAACTATCCTATTTTAGGGGAGGGTAAGTGGTTCATTGCACATTTCAAGAAGAAGGCAAGGGATTTGGAATGTAACCCTTCTGGGGTCAAAGTTCATCTCGGTGCACTTCTCTCTGCATTACATCACAATGTCTGTCACCCCTCTCCTGAGAAACCAGGGTGGGGTTGGTATGGCGCTTCAAAAAGTGGGTCAGCACATCATGGTTAATGGATTGACACAGCAATTTTAGTGTGTATTATTTCCGGGTGAAAAGAAGAGAACCTGTTGTTGTGATCAGAGACGTATTCGTAAGATGTAATGAAAATTCCATCACAAAATGTGGCAATGCCCCTATTGCAGCCATTGAATGGGTACTGCACTATACTTCTGTATATGTACGCAAGTAAACATACATGTACCATAGCAGGCCTACATCTTAGGGCTTATGGAGATAATCTAGTGCTCTGGCTCTGTACATTATAGGAGCTAACTGGCTGCCTCATGCAGTCATTAGCAGTCTGTCTAAAAATAGACATCATGACCGACAGACATTTTTGTTGTGTGAATGGAGGACTCTTCCAGCCGTAGGGCTGGCAGCACTGATTGACTTCATAACATGAGTGTGTGTCATGTACAGTATGTTAATAACTCATATAATCAAATCATGTTCATCTCTGTGTCAGGACTTCAGGGAGGCGGTGGGGGCTGCAGTAGGGGATGAGGGAGATCCTGTGCTGGAGGAGGAGAGGCTGAGAGAGATCCTCAACAAGCTGCCTGATGTTTACACTCTGCACCGCAGAATCCTCACCGAGTTAGAGAACCGCATCCGACAGTGGTGAGACACTGCAGACCCTACACCACACACACACACACACACACAGCCGACACACACAGTACACATGACAGACAGAACACACATTAATGCAGCACAGAGGTCATTCATCAGATCAGATGGACCATGTGTCTGCTGCACACTGAGCACAGTGTCTAGTGTGCAATCCCTCGTTTTTCTTCATCCCATTCATTCTCTTCCTTCAGGGAAGAGAGCCAGAGGATTGCGGATGTCATCCTATCCAGGAAGTTGGAGTTTGCGGTCTTCACGGCCTACATTGGTCACTACGACCGCAGCATGAGCCTGCTGGACGAAAGCTGCCGGACCTCGCCTGCCTTCTCAGCCATCGTCAGCCAGTATGAGGTCAGACAGCAGGGCTGTTTAAAGTCAAGTCAGGACTGTTCATAGCAATCAGACTGTGTTTGAATAAGACCAGAGAAGACACGGGAGGTTTCTCTTAGGTTTCTCTCTGTATGCGGGCCCTGAACCCACAGTGAGCTATTTGTTAGCCAGTTTCAGCTTTCTGCATGTTAGATGAGTGTGAGAATGTCATGCTATGCCACCTAAAATATATCCTGTGGTAGGGAACTGCAGGCCATCATTCTGTCTCTGCTGAAGTGTGAACTTTTCTGTGGAATATCATTCTTACTTTTAATCAGATGTATGTTGATTACATTGTTTAATTTCCAGCTCTTATTCTATACAGTATGCACCCACCCATACACATGACAGATAATAACTAATGACTAATGACAGATAATAACCCAGTGTCTTAGAACTTAGCACAAACCCAGTTTACATCATTTACTTGTTTTATTTAAACTCAATACAATAAAAGACATATTAGCTGTATGCTTTGAGAAACCCACTTCACTTGGTTTTAAAAAGGACACATATCAGAAATAGACTTAAAAGTACCAAACTAAAGATAGATAAAACCTGATATACAATATCATAGAACACAAAAAATACACTTGTAAAAAAACAACTAAATATGCTAAATGTAGGCATAACCTTCAAGTTATCTGATATTGACAGTTTCAGTTTGATTAGCATACTGTAATTCACATCATCAGACTGTGACTGTTTGACATCTGGTCCTGCTGCTCTGCTCCTCTTCTTCAGTAACAATGTTATAACCACGATGACTGCTATAACCACGATGACTGCTATAACCATAATGACTGCTAGAACCACGATGACTGCTATAACCACAATGACTGCTATAACCACAATGACTGCTATAACCACAATGACTGCTAGAACCACGATGACTGATATAACCACGATGACTGCTATAACCACAGTGACTGCTATAACCACGATGACTGCTATAACCACGATGACTGCTATAACCACAGTGACTGCTATAACCACGATGACTGCTATAACCACGATGACTGCTATAACCACGATGACTGCTATAACCACGATGACTGCTATAACCACGATGACTGCTATAACCACAATGACTGCTATGACCACAATGACTGCTATAACCACAATGACTGCTATAACCACAATGACTGCTATGACCACAATGACCGCAATGAGCGTTGACACAATACTAAAGGAGAAGTACAGGAGGTGTCTGGTCTCTGTTAAAACGTTACTGTACATGCAATATCAAGCCATGTGTATGTGTGTAAAATAGTTCCTTCTGAAATTGTATTATAATGTTCTCATGGAGTTGCTATATCATAATGAGTATGTAATTATGTATTGGCACCTATGCTTGTTGGTTGGGTGGTTGTTGTTGGTTGGGTGGGTGGTGGTTGTTGTTGTTGGTTGGGTGGTTGTTGTTGGATGGGTGGTTGTTGTTGGATGGGTGGGTGGTGGTTGTTGTTGGTTGGGTGGTTGTTGTTGGTTGGGTGGTTGGTGGTTGTTGTTGGTTGGGTAGTGGTTGTTGTTGGTTGGTTAGTGGTTGTTGTTGGTTGGGTGGTTGTTGTTGGTTGGGTGGTTGGTTGGTGGTTGTTGTTGGTTGGGTAGTGGTTGTTGTTGGTTGGTTAGTGGTTGTTGTTGGTTGGGTGGTTGTTGTTGGTTGGTTGGGTGGTTGTTGTTGGTTGGGTGGTTGGTTGGGTAGTGGTTGTTGGTTGGGTGGTGATTGTTGGTTGGGTAGTGGTTGTTGTTGGTTGGTTAGTGGTTGTTGTTGGTTGGGTGTTGGTTGATATGGTGGTTGTTGGTTGGGTAGTGGTTGTTTTTGGTTGGGTAGTGGTTGTTTTTGGTTGGGTAGTGGTTGTTGTTGGTTGGGTAGTGGTTGTTGGTTGGGTGGTTGTTGTTGGTTGGGTGGTTGTTGTTGTTTAGGTGGTTGTTGTTGGTTGGGTGGTTGGTTGGTTGGTTGGGTGGTTGTTACTGGTTGGTTGTTGTTGGTTGGGTAGTGGTTGTTGTTGGTTGGGTAGTGGTTGTTGGTTGGGTAGTGGTTGTTGTTGGTTGGGTGTTGTTAGATATGGTGGTTTGGTGGTTGTTGGTTGGGTAGTGGTTGTTGTTGGTTGGGTAGTGGTTGTTGGTTGGTTGGGTGTTGGTTGATATGGTGGTTGTTGGTTGGGTAGTGGTTGCTGTTGGTTTGGTAGTGGTTATTGTTGGTTGGGTAGTGGTTGGGTGGTTTTTGTTGATTAGGCGGTTGTTGTTGGTTGGGTGGTTGTTGTTGGGTGGTTGTTGTTGTTGGTTGGGTGTTGTTAGATATGGTGGTTTGGTGGTTGTTGTTAGTTGGGTAGTGGTTGTTGGTTGGGTGGTGATTGTTGGTTGGGTAGTGGTTGTTGTTGGTTGGTTAGTGGTTGTTGTTGGTTGGGTGTTGGTTGATATGGTGGTTGTTGGTTGGGTAGTGGTTGTTTTTGGTTGGGTAGTGGTTGTTGTTGGTTGGGTAGTGGTTGTTGTTGGTTGGGTAGTGGTTGTTGGTTGGTTGGGTGTTGGTTGATATGGTGGTTGTTGGTTGGGTAGTGGTTGTTGTTGGTTGGGTAGTGGTTGTTGTTGGTTGGGTAGTGGTTGTTGGTTGGTTGGGTGTTGGTTGATATGGTGGTTGTTGGTTGGGTAGTGGTTGCTGTTGGTTTGGTAGTGGTTATTGTTGGTTGGGTAGTGGTTGGGTGGTTTTTGTTGATTAGGCGGTTGTTGTTGGTTGGGTGGTTGTTGTTGGGTGGTTGTTGTTGGTTAAGTGGTTGTTATTGGTTAGGTGGTTATTGTTGGTTGGGTGGTTGTTGTTGGTTGTGTTGGTTGTTGTTGTTGGTTGCGTGTGTGGTGATTGTTGTTGGTTGGGTAGAGGTTGTTGTTGGTTGGGTAGTGGTTGTTATTGGTTGGGTGGTTTTTGGTTGGGTAGTGGTTGTTTTTGGTTGGGTGTTGTTAGATATGGTGGTTTGGTGGTTGTTGTTGGTTGGGTAGTGGTTGTTGGTTGGGTGGTGATTGTTGGTTGGGTAGTGGTTGTTGTTGGTTGGTTAGTGGTTGTTGTTGGTTGGGTGTTGGTTGATATGGTGGTTGTTGGTTGGGTAGTGGTTGTTTTTGGTTGGGTAGTGGTTGTTGTTGGTTGGGTAGTGGTTGTTGTTGGTTGGGTAGTGGTTGTTGGTTGGGTGGTTGTTGTTGGTTGGGTGGTTGTTGTTGTTTAGGTGGTTGTTGTTGGTTGGGTGGTTGGTTGGTTGTTTGGTTGGTTGGTTGGTTGGTTGGTTGGTTGGTTGGTTGGTTGGTTGGTTGGGTGGTTGTTACTGGTTGGTTGTTGTTGGTTGGGTAGTGGTTGTTGTTGGTTGAGTAGTGATTGATGGTTCGGTGGTGATTGATGTTGGTTGGGTAGTGGTTGTTGTTGGTTGGGTGGTTTTTGTTGATTAGGCAGTTGTTGTTGGTTGGGTGGTTGTTGTTGGGTGGTTATTGTTGTTGGCTGGGCGGTTGTTGTTGGTTCAGTAGTTGTTGTTGGTTGGGGGGTGGTTGTTGGTTGGGTGGTTGTTGTTGGTGTTGGTTGTTGTTGGTTAGGTGGTTGTTGTTGGTTGGGTGGTTGTTGTTGGTGTTGGTTGTTGTTGGTTAGGTGGTTGTTGTTGGTTGGGTGGTTGTTGTTGATGTTGGTTGTTGTTGTTGGTTAGGTGGTTGTTGTTGGTTGGGTGGTTGTTGTTGGTTGGGTGGTGGTTGTTGGTTAGGTGGTTGTTGGTTGGGTGGGTGGTGTTTGTTGTTGGTTGGGTAGTGGTTGTTGTTGGTTGGGTAGTGGTTGTTGTTGGTTGGGTGTTGGTTGATATGGTGGTTGTTGGTTGGGTAGTGGTTGCTGTTGGTTTGGTAGTGGTTGTTGTTGGTTGGTTAGTGGTTGTTGTTGGTTGGGTGGTTGGTTGGTGGTTGTTGTTGGTTGGGTAGTGGTTGTTGTTGGTTGGTTAGTGGTTGTTGTTGGTTGGTTAGTGGTTGTTGTTGGTTGGGTGGTTGTTGTTGGTTGGGTGGTTGGTTGGTTGGTGGTTGTTGTTGGTTGGGTAGTGGTTGTTGTTGGTTGGTTAGTGGTTGCTGTTGGTCGGGTGTTGGTTGATATGGTGGTTGTTGGTTGGGTAGTGGTTGTTTTTGGTTGGGTAGTGGTTGTTGTTGGTTGGGTAGTGGTTGTTGTTGGTTGGGTAGTGGTTGTTGGTTGGGTGGTTGTTGTTGGTTGGGTAGTGGTTGTTGGTTGGGTGGTTGTTGTTGGTTGGGTGGTTGTTGTTGTTTAGGTGGTGGTTGTTGTTGGTTGGGTGGTTGGTTGGTTGGTTGGTTGGGTGGTTGGGTGGTTGTTACTGGTTGGTTGTTGTTGGTTGGGTAGTGGTTGTTGTTGGTTGAGTAGTGATTGATGGTTCGGTGGTGATTGATGTTGGTTGGGTAGTGGTTGTGGTTGGTTGGGTGGTTGGTTTTTGTTGATTAGGCAGTTGTTGTTGGTTGGGTGGTTGTTGTTGGGTGGTTATTGTTGTTGGCTGGGCGGTTGTTGTTGGTTCAGTAGTTGTTGTTGGTTGGGTGGTTGTTGTTGGTTGGGTGGTTGTTGTTGGTGTTGGTTGTTGTTGGTTAGGTGGTTGTTGTTGGTTGGGTGGTTGTTGTTGCTGTTGGTTGTTGTTGTTGGTTAGGTGGTTGTTGTTGGTTGGGTGGTTGTTGTTGGTTGGGTGGTGGTTGTTGGTTAGGTGGTTGTTGGTTGGGTGGGTGGTGTTTGTTGTTGGTTGGGTAGTGGTTGTTGTTGGTTGGGTAGTGGTTGTTGTTGGTTGGGTGTTGGTTGATATGGTGGTTGTTGGTTGGGTAGTGGTTGCTGTTGGTTTGGTAGTGGTTGTTGTTGGTTGGGTAGTGGTTGAGTGGTTTTTGTTGATTAGGCAGTTGTTGTTGGTTGGGTGGTTGTTGTTGGGTGGTTGTTGTTGGTTGGGCAGTTCTTGTTGGTTGGGTAGTGGTTGGGTGGTTTTTGTTGATTAGGCGGTTGTTGTTGGTTGGGTGGTTGTTGTTGGGTGGTTGTTGTTGGTTGGGCAGTTGTTGTTGGTTGGGCAGTTGTTGTTGGTTGGGTGATGGTTTTTGGTTGGGTGGCTGTTGTTGGTTAAGTGGTTGTTATTGGTTAGGTGGTTATTGTTGGTTGGGTGGTTGTTGTTGGTTATGTTGGTTGTTGTTGTTGGTTGCGTGTGTGGTGATTGTTGTTGGTTGGGTAGAGGTTGTTGTTGGTTGGGTAGTGGTTGTTATTGGTTGGGTGGTTTTTGGTTGGGTAGTGGTTGTTGTTGGTTGGGTGTTGTTAGATATGGTGGTTTGGTGGTTGTTGGTTGGGTAGTGGTTGTTGGTTGGGTGGTGATTGTTGTTGGTTGGGAAGCGGTTGTTGGTTAGGTAGTGGTTGTTGTTGATTGGGTAGTGGTTGTTGTTGGTTGGGTGGGTGGTGACTGTTGTTGGTTGGGTAGAGGTTGTTGTTGGTTGGGTAGTGGTTGTAATTGGTTGGGTGGTTTTTGGTTGGGTAGTGGTTGTTGTTGGTTGGGTGTTGTTAGATATGGTGGTTTGGTGGTTGTTGGTTGGGTAGTGGTTGTTGGTTGGGTGGTGATTGTTGTTGGTTGGGAAGCGGTTGTTGGTTAGGTAGTGGTTGTTGTTGATTGGGTAGTGGTTGTTGTTGGTTGGGTGGGTGGTGACTGTTGTTGGTTGGGTGTTGATTGTTGTTGGTTAGGTAGTGGTTGTTGGTTAGGTAGTGGTTGTTGTTGATTGGGTAGTGGTTGTTGTTGGTTGGGTAGTGGTTGTTGTTGGTTAGGTAGTGGTTGTTGTTGATTGGGTAGTGGTTGTTGTTGGTTGGGTGGTGACTGTTGTTGGTTGGGTGGTGATTGTTGTTGGTTAGGTAGTGGTTGTTGGTTGGGTAGTGGTTGTTGTTGGTTAGGTAGTGGTTGTTGTTGGTTGGGTAGTGGTTGTTGTTGGTTGGGTAGTGGTTGTTGTTGGTTGGGTGGTGATTGTTGTTGGTTGGGTAGTGGTTGTTATTGGTTGGGTGTTGGTAGATATGGTGGTTGTATGGGTTGGTCTATAATGTGAGATGAGATGATCAATGTTTTTTTTCCACAGCAGAAGCACTTATACAGAGGCACTGTTACAACAGGTATGGCTGGCCACTTTCTAGAGGCAAGATATTTCAATGCCTTTCAAATGATAATCGTTGTCATGAATGTTTATGAAGACATTGTGTTTGGTCTAGTAGGCTACACTCTATGCTACTACCAGATCTGGGACAGATATCTATGATAATGGCTCTGGTCAGGGAGTTAGATAGAGACCCTGTATTTTAGTGACAATTGACATCCTTTGCAGAAGTGTTTCGTAATCATGATGTCTTGACTTTCTAATGGATGGTGTAAAATGGATTATTTAAAATGAAATGAAATATACATACAAATAAATGAAAAGGCTAGATCAGAATCAGGTGTCTTACCTTTAACATAAAGAGTGATGTCTCTGTATTCTCTATTTAAGCAATTAGGCCGGAGGGGGTGTGGTATATGTCCAATATACCACGGCTAAGGGCAGTTCTTAAGCACGACGCAACGCGGAGTGCCTGGTCCCAGCCCTTAGCTGTGGTATATTGGCCATATACCACAAACCCCCGAGGTGCCTTATTGCTATTATAAACTGTTTACCAATGGAATTAGAGCAGTAAAAAAGATGTGTTTTTTCAAACCCGTGGTATATGGTCTGATGTACCACGGCTGTCAGCCAATCAGCATTCAGGGCTCAAACCACCCAGTTTATAATATTGATTATACACCTGTAATCTCCCTGATCCTTCTCAGTGAGCTCTGAGAGGAGGACAGAGGTTTCCATGAGAGTTCTCAGTATCAAACATCTCCACTCCGTCTCTGTAGAGATCATTCTGGGTTAATGAAATCTCAGGTCTCTTTCCATCCTAGAGTTTAGTCCATGTGATGCTGTCAGGTTTAGTCTGAGGGTCAGTACAGGAGCAGGGCATGAGAACAGACTGGCCTGGTGATCTAACTACTGTATATCCAGCTGGGTTTCAGCTTTAAATCAGCTTCTGGTTCTCACAGGCAGCTCGTTTGAGTTTCAGCCACAAGTCACAAGATCAAGAAGTGGACAGATAATGTTAATACTGTACACAGGCATATTTTGAAATCAAATGTATTACACGTATAAGATCTTATTCTGTTTTTCCTTCTGATGAAGAAAGAGGTTTTCTTCAAGTCATCATCCTATACGTTTAGATGAAGTGTTACCTCATCAGTAACATGTTGGAAATGTCTGAATGTCAATGAACACAGTTCCTGTCTAATTTGCTTTATTTGGCTTTTAGTATGGACAAAGTAAAGCTCTTGATACATACATTAAGCTAGATCCATTGAGCAAGATAACTACATTCATTCACAAAGCAGAATGACCGAAAGGAGTCTGTTTTATTAACCACATCAACATTTATTGTAATTGCCAGGCTTTGAATGGTTGAGGTGTTGGTCTGTAGTCGTCTTCTTCAGTAGCACCACTGTAACCACAGAGTTGAACATGATTGTAGAAACCACAGCAAAGGGGAAGTTGTAACGCCCTGGCCATAGAGAGGGGTTTTTTGTTCTTTATTTTGGTTAGGCCAGGGTGTTACATTGGGTGGGCGCTCTATGCTCTTTTTCTATGTTGGTTTGTTTTGTTGATTTTGGCCGTGTGGCTTCCAATCAGGCACAGCTGTAGAGTGTTGTTGCTGATTGGGAGTCACACATAAGTGCCTGTTTTTCCGTTGGGGTTTTGTGGGTAATTGTTTCTGTTTCTGTTAGTGTTTTGCACCTGACAGGACTGATTGGCTGTCAGTTTTCTTGTTTTGTTTCGTACAGTGTTCTTTCTGTTATTAAATTCAATGATGAACACTAACTCCGCTGCGCCTTGGTCTACTCTCTCTCCCGACAGCCGTTACAGAATTACCCACCACAAGAAGACCAAGCAGCGGAGTAAGGAGCAGAGCAAGGTTAAGAACCAGGAGAAGAGTTATCTGGAGTCGTGGACTTGGGAGGAAATCCTGGATGGGAAAGGACCATGGGCTCAAGCGGGGGATTATCGCCGCCCGCAATGGGAAATAGAAGAGTCGAGAGCTGAGAGGCGCTGGTACGAAGAGAGGGAGCGCAACGGACACGGGAGGCAGCCCCCAAATTTTTTTGGGGGGGGGGCACACGGGGAGTGTGGCGGAACCAGGAAGGAATTCTGGGCCAACTCCTCGTGCTTACTGGAAGCAGCGTGGTACTGGTCAGGCACCGTGTTATGCGTTGAAGCGCACGGTGTCCCCAGTACGCGTTCAAAGCCCGGTGCGCTACATACCAGCCCCCCGCAAGTGCCATGCGAGGGCAGGCATCGAGCCAGGACGGGTTGTGCCAGCTCAGCGCGTCTGGTCTCCAGTGCGCCTTTTCGGGCCAGGGTATCCTGCACCGGCTCTGCGCACTGTGTATCCAGGGCGCTGGGAGGGTCCAGTTCGCCCAATGCCTGCTCTCCGCCCGTGCCGGGCCAAAGTGGGCATTCAGCCTGGAGTATGGGTAAAAAGCGTAAACTCTAGAACTCCAGTGCTCCCCCACAGCCCGGTTTATCCTGTGCCTCCTCCTCGGACCAGGCCTCCAGTGGATCTCTCCAGCCTGGTCCGTCCTGTGCCACTTCCCAGGACTAGGCCTCCAGTGGGTCTCCCCATCCTGGTTAAGCCTGTGCCTCCTCCTCGGACCAGGCCTCCAGTGGATCTCTCCAGCCTGGTCCGTCCTGTGCCACCTCCCAGGACTAGGCCTCCAGTGGGTCTCCCCATCCTGGTTAGGCCTGTGCCTCCTCCTCGGACCAGGCCTCCAGTGGATCTCTCCAGCCTGGTCCGTCCTGTGCCACTTCCCAGGACTAGGCCTCCAGTGGGTCTCCCCATCCTGGTTAAGCCTGTGCCTCCTCCTCGGACCAGGCCTCCAGTGGATCTCTCCAGCCTGGTCTGTCCTGTGCCACCTCCCAGGACTAGGCCTCCAGTGGGTCTCCCCATCCTGGTTAAGCCTGTGCCTCCTCCTCGGACCAGGCCTCCAGTGGATCTCTCCAGCCTGGTCCGTCCTGTGCCGCCTCCTAGGACTAGGCCTCCAGTGGGTCTCGCCAGTCCAGAGCCGCCAGAGCTGCCCGCCAGTCCGGAGCCGCCAGAGCTGCCCGCCAGTCCAGAGCCGCCAGAGCCGCCCGCCAGTCCGGAGCCGCCAGAGCTGCCCGCCAGTCCGGAGCCGTCAGAGCCGCCCGCCTGTCCGAAGCCGCCAGAGCCGCCCGCCTGTCCGGAACCGCCAGAGCCGCCCGCCTGTCCGGAGCTGCCAGAGCCCCCCGCCTATCCAGAGCTGTCAGAGCCGCCCGCCAGCCCAGTGAGTCCTGTGCCTGCGCCTAGGGCCAGGCCTCTTACATGTCTCCTCAGCCTGGTGAATCCTGGGTCAGTGGTCAGCCCGCCAGCCGGGCGCAGCCAGGGACGCCCGCCAGCCGGGCGCAACCAGGGCCGCCCGCCAGCCGGGCGCAGCCATACCCGCCAGCCGGGCGCAACCAGGGTCGCCCGCCAGCCGGGCGCAACCATCACCGCCCGCCAGCCGGGCGCAGCCATCGCTGCCCGCCAGCCGGGCGCAGTCAGGGTCGCCCACCAGACCTTCGGCGCAGCCAGGTGCGCCACCTAAGAGGGCGACGCCGAGGGTAGAGCAGAGGCCACGTCCCGCACCTGAGCCGCCGCCGTAGAAGGCCCACCCAGACCCTCCCCTTCAGAGTCAGGTTTTGCGGCCGGAGTCCGCACCTTGGGGGGGGGGTATTGTAACACCCTGGCCATAGAGAGGGGTTTTTTTGTTCTTTATTTTGGTTAGGCCAGGGTGTTACATTGGGTGGGCGCTCTATGCTCTTTTTCTATGTTGGTTTGTTGATTTTGGCCGTGTGGCTTCCAATCAGGCACAGCTGTAGAGTGTTGTTGCTGATTTGGAGTCACACATAAGTGCCTGTTTTTCCGTTGGGGTTTTGTGGGTAATTGTTTCTGTTAGTGTTTTGCACCTGACAGGACTGTTTGGCTGTCGGTTTTCTTGTTTTGTTTCGTACAGTGTTCTTTCTGTTATTAAATTCAATGATGAACACTAACTCCGCTGCGCCTTGGTCTACTCTCTCTCCTGACAGCCATTACAGAAGTATTGAAGGGGTCAAGTCTCTGTCAAAATCATTCAGATCGTAAGCATGAGTTATCCATGAGCGTGTGAGCTACCGTGTATATTGGAAAAGTGCAAACGTCTCTGGATATCGGCATGCTCTAGTTTATATTGCATGCATTGACGGCATTCCCTTGCAGTACATTATAAGGAGTCGATTGTAGTGTATTTGAAATGTCTTCATTGACATCCATACTGTAGCTACCATGGAGCATGGTGCATTCTGGGTATAGGAGTGTATTGATCTTCAGGCTGTTAATTGTGTAGAATAAGATCCTATTGATGCTTATGCCACCTTCAGAAGATGACACTCCAGCCTTATAGAGGATGAGTGTTGAATGAATCTGCGATGGGAGAAAGAGCCCCCCCTCTGCCCATTCCCTCTAGCTCCTGTGTGTATCATGTACAGTCACCATGATGAAGCTCCTGTGTGTATCATGTCCAGTCACCATGATGAAGCTCCTGTGTGTATCATGTACAGTCACCGTGATGAAGCTCCTGTGTGTATCATGTACAGTCACCATGATGAAGCTCCTGTGTGTATCATGTACAGTCACCATGATGAAGCTCCTGTGTGTATCATGTACAGTCACCATGATGAAGCTCCTGTGTGTATCATGTACAGTCACCATGATGAAGCTCCTGTGTGTATCATGTACAGTCACCATGATGAAGCTCCTGTGTGAACTGAAACAGAT